>NC_061122.1:192271023-192639465 GCF_002878395.1 Capsicum annuum
CACTTTGGATGTGAAGAAAGATATTATAAGAAAAGAAAAAGACATAAGAAATACAAAAAATCAAAATATAAATATAAGAAACCAAGAAAAAGATATTATGTAAAAAATTATAAACATAAAAGACCATATAGAAAAAACAAATCTATAAAAGAATGTACTTGTCATAATTGTGGAAAACTAGGACATTTAGCTAGAGATTGTAAATTACCAAAAAATCCAAAAAATAAACAAATATCAGAAATAAAAATAAAAAAATACAGAACATATGCAGATAGATTATATAGATTATGAATTAGAAAGTGGAGATAGTATATGAAATTTTGGAGGATGAAACAGATAATGAAATAGATAGTGAATTAGATGAATCAAATGACTGAAGAAGATATAAAAATGAACCAAATAGCTGGAGAAGATATAAAAATAATAACAAAGGAAGAATATTTAAATGAAGAAGAAACAGATCAAAAAATAATACTCCCTCCGTCCCATTATGTGTCGCCATTTGACCGGGCACGAAGTTTAAGAAATAAATAAAGACTTGATGTTTTATACCAAATTGTCCTTCATTAAAACAATATACTATTATTATTTTTAATTAAGTGGGCTCTTATAAGTGGGACAAATAAGGGTGAAAGTGTAATTGTGTCTTTAAATAGTTACCAAATAAGGAAAGGTGACATTCTTTCTGGGACGAATAAAAAAGGAAATGATGACACATAAAATGGGACGGAGGGAGTATTTGATAGTAATATATTTGACGAAATAAAAGAAAAAGAGTTAGACTTAAGTGTAGAAAAAATATTTAAAATACCAACAATAAAAAATATATTTAGCAGAAAAAAAGAATACTACTACTTAGTAAGTCAAAAGGAATATGTAATAGATTGTAGATATGCAAAAGGAAGAGCTACCATACCACTAGTAACAAAAAGAATAATTAATAAAGAAATAAACGTTATAAAAAGTAAAGACTCAATAAAATATGTACACCTTGGAGGAACAGAGATATTAATAAAAGCATGTTTCAGAGAAGGAATAGATACACCAATAGAATTATATTTAGCAGATGATAGAATTATAAAACCTATAGGAAAAAGTATAATAATCGCTATAAAAGGAAATTTAATATACCAAAAATTTAAATTTATAGTAAGTGCGAATTATTCAGTAGCAATAACAGATAAAAATATAGATAAATCATTAGTATTATATTAGAAAATATCAGGAATAGAACTAACCCCAGGAAGTAAAATATTTACAGCAAGATGTAAAATCTATATGTACTAACAACAAAACATAAAATAACAGGAAAAAATAAAATTAATAAAATACAAATAGAAAGTCCTTTTGAACAATTAGTAAAAACAATTGATAATAATGACTATAGTTACAAAAATATAGATATAGAAGAAGATTTAGAAATAATAAATGATAGGATAGGTACATCAAAAAGAATAGCTCACGAAAAACCAGAATCATCAAGTTCATAAAAAAGAACAAGTCATGAAACAACTTCAACAGTTAATTTAAATCAATATTATATAACAGGAGCAATAAATGAAAAAGAATATTTAATACTCTTAAACACAGGACAAGAAGAAAATTATATAGCAAAATATCTAGTAAAAAGTGAAGACATAAAATCTAATAGTGATATATGCCCAGATCTACCAAGGAGTCTAATAAACATTAAGGATACGACAGAAAAAGAAATAATAATAGGAGTTAGAAAAATAAAAATAGAATTTGAAATAAAGGAAAAAATTCAAAAAGCAGACATAATATTAGGAATAAAATGGTTAGAACAAATAAAACCATACAATATAGAATATACACAATTGTCTATAACATATAATAAAGAAAGATTATTCATAAAAAGAACTTTAACATGATATGAAAATATATATACTTGTAAAAATAATAGTAGAAGAATATTATAATAGGTATTATACACCTATGATAGATACAGGAGCAGAAGCAAACTTATGTAGATACAACTGTATACCAGAAAGTAAATGGGATAAATTAAAAACACCAATAGTAATCAAAAGATTTAATAATGAAGGAAGCTTAATTACATATAAAGCTAAAAATGTAAAAATACAGATATGGGATAAAATAATAACAATAGAAGAAATCTATAATTATGAACTAACATCAAAAGATATGCTTTTAGGAATGCCATTTTTAGATAAATTATACCCACATAATAACTAAAACAGATTGGTGGTTTACAACACCATGTAAACAAAAAGTAAGAGCAAAAAGAGTTATTAATAAAATAAGAAAGAAAATTGATTAGATAGAAGGAAGTGAAAAAATTACACAAAAGTTAGAAAATATAAAAAAATATTGAAGACACAATAGAACTAGTCGTATTTTCGATAAATAAAAAGAAAATAACTATATTTTCAGTAAATAAGATAGAAATAATTAAGAACAAATTAGAAATATTATATAGTAAAGATCCATTAAAAGGATGGAAAAAAATATAAAACTACTATAAACATATAATTTTGACGATTTAAAAGAATTTAAAATGCATATAGACAAATTATTAGAGAAACAATATATACTAAAAAAGTAATAGTAAACATAATAGTCCAACATTTATAGTAAATAAACATAGTGAACAAAAAAGAGGTAAAAGTAGAATGGTTATTGATTATAGAAATTTAAATGCAAAAACTATGACATATAATTATCCAATATCAAATAAGATATTAAAAATAAGACAAATACAAGGATATAACTATTTTAGTAAATTTGACTGTAAATCTAGATTTTACCACTTAAAGTTAGAAGAAGAATCTAAGGAATTAACTACATTTACAGTACCACAAGGATTTTATGAATGGAACGTATTATCATTTGGATATAAAAATGCACCAGGTAGATATCAACACTTTATGGATAGTTATTTTAAACAATTACTTAATTGTATAGTATACATAGATGATATATTATTATATACAAAAACCAAAGATGAATATTTAAAATTATTAGAACAATTTACAGATATAATAGAAAAATTAGGAATAAGTTTAAGTGAAAAGAAAGCCGAAATTATGAAAAATCAGATAAAATTTTTAGGAATACAAATAGATTAAAGTGGAGTAAAAATGCAATAACATATAGTACAAAAAATAATAAATTTAAAAGAAGAATTAGATACAAAAAAGAAATTACAATCGTTCTTAGGATTAGTAAATCAAGTAAGAGAATATATACCAAAATTAGCAGAAAATTTAAAACCATTACAAAAAAAATTAAAAAGAGATATCGAATATAATTACAACGACGAAGATAAAAAAACAAGTCCAGAAAATAAAAATACTTTGTAAAGAGTTACCAAAATTACAATTCTCAGACAAAAATAAAAAATTTACATATATAGTAAAAGCAGATGTAAGTGAATATAGTTATGTAGGAGTACTTAAATACAAATACGAAAATGAAAAAATAGAACATCATTGCAGATATTATTTAGGAACATTTAATGAAACAGAAATAAAATGGGAAATGAATAGAAAAGAATTATGTTCATTATATAAATGCATATTAGCATTTGAACCATATATTGTATATAACAAATTTATTGTAAGAACAGATAACACACAGGTATGATGGTGGCTAACGAGAAAAATACAGAACTTAGTTACAACGAAGAAAATTCGGAGACTGGTATTAAATATACTGAATTTTACATTTACGATTGAAGTGATCAATACTAACAAAAATGTCATTGCAGATTACTTATCAAGACAAAGCTTCCCAAACTGATTTATCAATGGAAGAGGCTGATGCCAAAGATACCCAGACTGATTTATTACTTTAAATGTCTGAGCAAATGAAGTTATTACAAGAAAGTATTATTACACTAACTAGTGAAGTTACAAATGTAAAAGTGAAGGTTGGGCACTATAAAAAACAAGATACTGTGCAGGAAGAGCACATTAAAAAACTAGACCTAGAAGGTGACGATGAGAAACACCCAAAAACTCAAATTACTAATGAAATTACAGTTACAGCTGCAGGCGCAGGAGATATATCTAAAGTAAAAAATATAGTCACTCAAAATAAACCTGAAATACCAAAGAAAAAGAATTACAACCTCAACCAGATATTTTCAAAAACATATACACAAAATATATAAAGATCAGAATCATTTGTACCTCCCCAAATACATACATATTCTGAATCACTTAACCAAGAAAAACAAACATACAACTACCTTGTCCGAAAATACATTGAAAATATATACACCTTACAAACCATGTTAAATACCAAACCTATTCAAAGTGAAGAACTAGCCGCACAACAAAAAGGATATATTACCCAAAAATGCCAGAATTACAATAAACTTATTACTTTTCCAGGTACAAGTTCGAATTTAATCAAATCATGTTACTATTATGGATTATTATCTATAGTTATGGATTATTATCTACAGTTTACATAACTACTGAAGAAGAGTTGGAAGGAATTCCAAATATTCACAATGGATTTATGATCTACAAGAGAATTACTAATGGACAATTATTTTATGTTCGATTTTATTCCGCCCCAGTCGAAATATTGTTTGACGAAGTGAAACAGACTATTACAGTAATTAAGATAGGTATGACCAGAGATTGTATTATTCCAGAAGAAATATTTGAACAAGACGAGATACCAAAGACACAGATACTAGGATTTTACCGCAATAAAAGAGTTATTAGACTTAGTAATATATTATCAGAATTACTTAATAATTATTCAAATCAGAAACCTATTTGGATATATAGCTCGAGGAATCAAACATTGGTTTATTTAACTTGTAAAGAAGTTAGAGACCAAGACATGGAAGAACTTAGGAAATGGGGATTAACACTCCTCAAACCACAAGAACAACCATTAACGAGATCTATCAAAAAAGAAATTATTTCAGAAGAAGCTATAGAACAATTTTGTGAAAAAGTTGGCCAAAAATACAATGATCACATATGTAGCAGATGCACTGACAGACACAACTTTATTCCAGATGTGATACTACACTAACAAGAAGATAGAAAGCAGCAGATACGACAAAAAAGAGATACCTACAGAGCAAAATAATGGAGATAAAAGACAAGCTATTAAATTGTGAAATCGACATGTAACAAACTTTCACAATTTTCTTACGTAAAATCTATTGTATAAAGTTTGTAAAGACTTTTTGATAAATTAGTTTTTCTAGGCTTTTTGACTTTTTATCCAAAAACATTTATGATTTTGTTTTTATGTAAAGAATTTCTGGTAAATTAGGTTAGAGAAATAATTTTTGAAGACTTTTGTAAAGGATTAGGTAGAATACGTGTAAAAAAATTAGAAAAACATTTGTAAATTTTCTTATTATAAATTAAAGGTATCAAAGGCAGAAAGAAGCAAGCCTTCATGCGTTGAAGCAAAAACTCTCTCTTATCTACAACAAATATTTTGATTATTTAAAAACAGGTATATTTCAATAGAAAAATCTATGGAGGAACAAAGCTTAGAATTATCAAATCTACCAGAACAGGTATATTCATTTACTATTATGAGTAGCTAAATTCATAAATTTCTAACAATCATAATATGATAAAATAAGTTCATGTTAGTTGTTTTATAGTAGAATTATTCGAAAAATAGCATGTTAAGTTTATTAGCAAAGTGAAAAAGAAAAAAAATCCCTAAGAACTATGCCATCTTAAAGGTGAAATCGGTGAGGCAAGAAAGCCGTGATAGGGGAGTAGCCAGAGTAGACGTTGTTTAAGGGAAAAGTATCCAGATTACCATGCTAATAGTGACCGAAGAATAAGTTATTTAAGAATAATCTAGTATATAGTAATCTAAAGTGATCATATTTTGTTATGTGTATGATTGAAGGAAATATTTTGAAAAAGCATCATATGAAAAATGAACACTTATTTATCTGACGAAATGGTAGGTAAATTTAAAATACTTGTTTTATATGTACTTAAGGATATAGAAATTACAGATATAAGAAAAATCATATTAGAAAAAATATTTGATAAATATTTTATGACTAAAGTAAAGTATAAACCACACTTACCTAACTACTCTTACAAATGCTTATATACCAAACCTACTTATCAATCATGATAAATTATGTATATTTAGAATTTTGGAAAATAAATATGAAAAATATACAATCAACAGAAAAACAAATGAAAATAAATTTAGATGAATATATGAGGACTAAAAATATAAAATATATACAATTTCTCAGTGAAAATATAGAAGAATTAATGTGATTAAAAGAAAAAACTAAAAAATATTATAATAAAGTATTTAACTAATTTTAAATGACAGATAATCTTAAAATATTAATCTTATATATACTTAGAAATATAGAAATTATAGATATTAAGAGAATAATATTAGACTATGAAATTTAAATTATAAATTGGATAGAACAACTATACCTAGATAATTACCCAGATGGATATTATTCAAACTAAAATGTTAGAATATATTAGAAAAATTAGAGAAAACCAAAGTGACCCATATGAAGAAATTAATTATAGAAACCAACTCAAAGAAATAATGGAAAATCTAAAAGAAAAATTAATATGGATAAAAGAAACCTTAGAAAATTTAGAAAAAAGTATAAATAAAAGTTTATATAACATAAAAAACTCATTAATAGAAGAAAAAAGAGAGATAATTAATAGCATTAATAACCTTAATTCAGATATAAATTATAGTACAATTAAAGTAGAATATTACACGAAAATTAGTAAACAAGCAACTATTTTAGAATAAAATGATAAACTATGAGTATTTAAAATATTGGAGACAAGATATGTAATAAATAAGATTAGAAGAAATGCATATGAAAGAGAATTTAATTGAGTATTTTAGAACAAAAGATATAAAATATTTAAAATACCTCAAAAATAATATAGAAGAATCACACAGACTAAGAGAAAAAACTAATGAATACTACAGTAAAATATTTAATTAAATACCATTTAATCACCCCCCAAGATATGAACATAAATAAAATAAAAATATTTAGAGAAGTTAAGAAATATCCACGCACAAATAAAAATAGATCCATAACTACAACAAGCTAATCGCACTACCCAAAACCAACCCAAGCTTAATAAAAACTTGTTTTGACTATGGATTATTAAATACCATATATACCCAAGACGGAAAAGAACTAACAGCTATGGAACAATTATATAAAATGTTCACCACCTATAAAAGAATAACCAAAGGAAATCTATTTTATATAAAGTGTTATACTACGACGAGATCAAACCAGTTATACAAGTTATAAAAATAGGATTAACCAGAGATATGATTATACCAGAAGATATTGTCCAGCAGTCAAAGATACCCAGAATTGAGATACCTGATTTCTACGCAAATAAATGACTCACAGGAGCAATTAGGAAAGGATTTATTTCAGATGGATTATTAACAAGATATTACAAGATAATTGGACACAAATATCCAGACCATCAATGTTTGAGATGTAATGGAGAAGATAATATTATCCCAGAAGTTCGCCTAGAACAAAAGATATAGAATATTTAGAATACCTCAAATATAATATAGAAGAATTACAAAGACTTTATAGTTCGCACTTGTATTTATATTTGTTAGTTCGCACCATCATTTATATCTTATATAATTCGCACATGTATTTGAAAGAACTGTTTTGTATTTGTATTTTATAATTGACTATATATTATATTGGATTATATTTGTATTATGATTTTATTGTGTTTGTATATTTAGATTATATTTATATTTGTATTCTATTTTCGTCGATGTCTTTTTATTTTTAAAGAATTATTTGGTATTTGTATTTGTAAGTTGATTGCATATTGTATTCAGCCGTGATTATGTACAATTTATCATTTGTATTTGTATACAAACAAGTAAATGTATTAATTGTATTTTCTTGATTCTAAAATATATAAATATGCAATGTATTATTTGATACAAATGTACCATTTTGTATTTGTATGTCAAAATTATTATTCATATTTGTAAATCAATAATTATCACTTGATACAAATACAATTACAAACAAATGAAACCAACGATTTTAAAAATACAAATACATATTATATTTTTATAAAAATTTGAATTGTATTTATTTATATCAATAAATATAATTCGTATAAATAAATACAAACAAATATTCGTAAAGAGAAAATCAATCGTTCCTTTTCAATAATTAAAAAATACAAATGATAGTTCACACTTGTATCTATATGTTATAATTCACATTTGTATTTTTTAGCTCCCACTTGTATTTATATGTTATAATTCTCCTTTGTATTTATATTTTATAATTCACACTTATATTTATATTTCTTAATTCGCACAAATGAAAAGAAAGAAAATTTTTTTAAAAACAAATATGAGAAAAAATACAAAAAAAGAAGAACAGTAATAAAAAAATAGAAAAAAATAAAAGAAAAAAATAGAAGGAGAAAAAAATTAAAAGGAAAAGAAGAAGAAAGAAACAACGAAAAAGAAAAAATTGATAAAAGAAAGAAGAAAGAGAAAATAAAAAAGATAAAGAAAAAATGAAGAAAAAAACTGAAAAAGGAAAAAAAAGAGTAATAGAAAATAGAGAAAAAAAGTGAAAAAAAGAAAAAAAAAATACAAAAGAAAAAAAACGAAAAAAATTGAGAAAAGAAAAGAAAGAGAAAACGAAAAAAAAAAGAAAAAGAAAAAAGAAGGAAAAAATTGAAAAAAAAAAAAGACAAAATAAAAATAGACAACGAAAAAAGAAAAATTAAAAAAAGAAAGAAGAAAGAGAAAACAAAAAAAAAAGAAAAGAAAAGAAAACTATAGAAAAATAGCGAAAAAAACAAAAAAAAGAGAAAAAATAAAATGGAAAAATAGAAAAATAAAAAAAGAAAAAAGAAAAAAAACAAAAAAATTGAAAAAAGAAAAGAAAGGGCAAACGAAAAAAAAGGAAAAGAAAAAAAGAAGGAAAATATTGAAAAAGAAAAAAAAGGAAAGTAATAGAAAATAAAGAAAAAGAAAAAAATACATGAAAGAGGCTATGACTTGTAATTATGAAAAATTAATAGGCAAGATAAGGTTATGAATTGTAATTAATTAAAACTAGACTAAATACGATAATTAGGAGTCAATATTGATGAAGTTATGTAATTATCCCTTTTTCATTATGTGATTGACACAATATGACCACAATTAAGTTGGAGCCTTATGCAAACTCTAAGCAATTTGTGGATATCCAAGAAGTATGTTTTAAAATTTTAATTAATTTTACCAAGCACGGCTAATTCACGATGACATTCATGAACTTTCTTTTTCCATCACTATGTTTGGATGGTGGTTTCCCATGGTATGGTATGGTTACCATGGAAACCATGTTTGTTTTTATTGTAAACTAAAAGGCATGATATGGTAATATTGCATGGTTTGGAAACCATTGAATAGCCTATTTTTTTTTTGAACCACCGATTTGGTGGTTTTGCACGATTTTCTTATTTATTTTTCCAACCATGCTCTCATGTAATATTTTCTATTTTTATTTTACCCTTTACGCCATATCACTTACCACTTTAATATGTTAGAATTTTTACGCACAAACCAAATCAAATAAAAAAAATATTATTAAACCGTAGTGAACGATACAGTCTATCCAAACATAGTACTGTACCATACCATACTGTACCATACATTATGAAATCATGACAAACCACCATTCAAACATAGTGTTAAATAAAAGACATTCCACCCACTAGGGGAAAAAGGAAAACTATTATTTTTCCGGCCTTTACTCAAGTCCTAATTAGTAATGTCTCTGTTTTAATTTGTTTGTCTAATTTCTCTGTTCTAATTTGTTTGTCTAATTTAACTTCATAAAAATTTAAAAAATTAAAAAGAACTTTTGAATTTTATGACCTTAAATTAAAGATATTAGAATGTATATCATAATATTTTTAATTTTATGATTGGCAGGTGAAAAATTAATGTCAAAAGAGTTATCGAAAAAAAAAATCTTCGTAAAACTAAGTAAAAAGGGAAGTGAAACAGAAAAATACTTCTTAGTTATGATAATGAGGGAAAACCCTTTAAATTTATTGCAGAACTTACAATCTATCTGTGAATGTATCCAATCAAGGAATATATGAATAAAACTGCACTTCACCAGAGAAAGAATGATGTTGCAGGACTCATTGTCGGAGTAAATCTTCTTCTGTGCAGTCTAAATACCATTATTGATTTTATCTTACCTATAAAAATCAATCAAACTAAAATCAATATCTATTTCATTCAACTTAAATCTGGTGAATAAATACAGAATAGGCATCAAAAATTTCAGATGTAACGTGAAAATCATACCGTGTACTAATATATGTTGTCTGAAAGAATTTTCTCTGATTTGCACATTCATCCATTTTCTACCCAGCAGGCCACCACTAATACTCCAAAGAAAAAGTCAAATAAATTTTTAAGTAAACATGATATATAAAAGGGTAAACAAAAGAGAAGCAGAGGGTCAAGGAAAAGTTTAAACAGATTTTACGTTACATTCTTCTCTTTCATATTTAGTATTTATTTAAAAAATTTGTTAATTTAAAATGCAAAAGAAAATTAAAAAATTGAGAAAATAGATGAATCCATTTCCTAAGTATTGAAGCATGTCATATCCGCCAGGTCATATTTCTCCATTATGTGTGTGTTGAAAGTAGTAAGAAGGGGATGAACTGCTTTTTTTTTTTTTTTATAGTTGACTTGATTTGAAAGACAATTGTACACGTGATTTTTGACCATTCTCAAGCTTTAACCTATTTTTAACATTAAATATTTATTTATATTAAAATATTATCTCCCATCTTTAATTCTTATTTCATTTTTAGTAGGGTTCATATGAAAATTGTGAAAACGATTTTCTTTTAAAAATAGAGTTGCATTTTGTGATATATTTTTCTTTTAAATAATAAAAATATTCTCAAAAAATATATGTTCTTTTTATTTAAATTTTAATAAATAAGCTAGTAATTTTATTATTCTCTTAATTATATTTTATTTTAGACTAGTTTTAAATTTTTATTATATTTTCTTAGTATAAAAATCAATTAGTCAATATTTTTATCATTACTAAATTTTATTGAAAAATAAATATAAAAAAAAGAATCTTATCCTAATAAACTACCCAATCCCACATCTCCTCAACCTCTCCCACATCGCTATCTTTAGAAAATTCCCTTAACTTTTCAATGCTCACCACATTATATAACAATATACACACGCAGAAAAAAAGAGAAGACGGGTGTAAGGTTGAAAAGGGAGGGAGAAGAGACAGAAAAACAAAAAGATTAAAAAAATGGAGGACTTAGAAGGAGGACAACATAAAGAGAGAGAAACAAAGACATTGAAAAAAAAGGAAAAAAACAAGAAGAACAAAAAGAAGAGAGAAAAACAGAGAGTGGAAAAACAAAAGAAAATCAGCACCTAATTTGTGAAAAGAAAGGGAAAAGAAAGGAAAGAGAGTGCAGGTTGAGTTCTAGTTTTTCGATAACGGCGTTCTTATCTTTACATTCATTTCATTTCTTCGTACAAGTTATAATATTATACTATTATTTTCTTAAGTTTTATTGTAAATCAAATTATGAACAAAGTTATCCAAATAATTTGTTTCGTTATTTAGTATGTGTAGTTGATTAATTATCTTAGTCTCTGTTCTTGATCTGAGTTGCACGTTTAAGTTAATAGGTACTCAGTTTACGTAGATTTGATGTTTAACACGCTCTTTATTGATTTTATGCTTTTAAAATTTTCTACCATGTAATAATGCCCATACGATATATAGAATAAAAATAGAAATTTAAAATAGATAGAAAAAAAATGAAGAATGAGACATGAAAATAAATTAGAAAAGAAACAGAATAGAAATAAAAGAACGGATAGAGAAAAACAGATACTACAAAAAACTGGTAAATAGTGGCAGGTTATTTATGGGGGTTATAAAAAAATCCACTACACATTTATTTTGTAGTGCTTATGTTAAATCCCGCTAAATAATTATTTTTGTGGCGGTTTAACTCTGAAGGTTGTAAAAGCCCTCCACTATATTTTTAATTTGTGGCGTGTGTTTCAACCTCCCCAAAATTCTTCTTGTTATGGCGATTTTCTTGTGTAGGGTTTAGAACTACAAAATATCAGAATAATACTGACAATTTATTTTGGGTGTAGTGACGATTTATAACCACCATAATGAGCATAAAATGGAGGTTTTCAATGTTGTCACAAATCCGTTTTCTATTAATACTATTTTGACGATTTTAAGATCCATTAAAACTATTTTATGACAGTTTCAAACAGTCATAAAATAAATATTTTATATGATCCATTATAATTGCATAATATTTTGACAGTTTCACCGAACACAATAATTTATTCTATAATACCAATTTTCAAGAATAATTCAATTTTTTGAAAATTTTCATTATTAGAATAAATATATTTCATAATCACGTATTCGGTATACAGTATTATATTATCCAAAAAAATATTGGGAGAAAAGTTGATAGTTGATGGTGTTTAAGAGAAATTTGTTACTTTGAATAACGTTTTGCTCTTAATAAATTACTCACGGTAATGAGTCTTTGCCCATGTATAGATATTTATGTCACACACTATACTCAAAGGTTTGTGTGACCGATATCTCGTGTCTGCAATAAATATTGAGCGAGCCATTAGTCATAAATCACGTCTAAGCGTATTGAACTAGTACAAACATCCCAAACACTATTGCAACCAACTAATCACAATATACATATATGATCATTATCAAAACATACATATAGACTTCACTCTAAATATACCTTTAGCCCAAAACATCCGTCTTTATTCGCCTCTCAACCCCAACTCTACAATCTCCATCGATTACCAATTGTAATCTAAGCCCGCAGTGACAGCGATATTTGATGGGTTCGGACCATTAGACGAGAAGTCACTAGTGGAGTATATAAAAGCTACTTTAATTTTTTGGTTTTAATTTTTATATCAAATAAATTGACTGACTAATAACTCGATAACTAATTGATGAACAACCATTAAGCCAGAATGAATCAAATGATATGATATTGGGTCGTTAGGGGTTCACCACATATAAGAATCGATAATAAATAAATTAAATTGTTTACACAAAATGAATCGGATCTCAACTCAAGTAATTGAAAAAAAAACACCAATTTTTTTTCTTTATTGTGATTTGCATCTGAGACATCATGGTTCTCAACCCATTACAATAACTATTTTCCTCATCGTCCTATTGGAGTGGATGAAAATGAAGATAAATATGGGTTGAGTGATTACAGTAGCATAAATAAGAGTCCACTTTGCAAAAAAATATGATAACTAACCGTAGATTATCAACAATGACATAATTGGATACAAATATAAAAGAGACACCAAAATTTTCCAACTTTTGTACAAACCTCAGCTCCCTCTCAGGATTGTTCACATATAGGTAACCCTGCGAACTCAAATATATAAAATCTAAGACTATTAAAAATAGAGGGATTCCTAGCCTCAATTAATTCATACACTTTTCTTAAGTTGCCCAGCTACAATACATCTATAGAGTATCTCTTATAAAACAAATTATTTCAATTTTTAAAATGTGCTTCTATTAAATTAAAATTAAAACTTAATAAAAAAAGAGAGGAAAACATAAGAAACCATCTATGTTGTTTTCCCTCATTTTATGTATTGTTTTTTCCTCCAAATTTCTACATCTCCCAGCATCTTTCCACCATTCCTTGTTCTTCCCTTTTCTTGGTGAAAAACATTCCTTACAGAGCTATAAATTTTGTTATGATTTCTTTTGAAGAGATGAATTCATATATCACCACTAGGTCTGTTTTTTTTTTTTTTTGTGTTCTCAGATTTTTCTAAATATACATGTTGTTTTCATCAACAAGATTGTTGGATACACATTTGTGCTTCAGATTTGGGATGTAGATGTATATTTGTAATACCCCATACTTTTTCTAACTTAAATTCGTTCCTAAAATATCAAGAATTACTTCAAAGATAAATACCATTTATTTCATGTGGTATTTTCAAGATTTCGACTTTTCATTGTATGGAAATTGAATAAGCTTTCCATCTATACCAAATTCGTCTAAATTCTACACTTGGTGAAAGAGTTATGGAATTTTTAAGTTGGCAGTGTGTCACCTGAAATCTTAGCGCATTGCGGAGCTAAGAAAATTGGCAGTTGTCAAATTTCAGTGAGACTCCGGGATTCTACCGCATCGCGGAGGAGTCCCATTTCACATTTTTCAATTTCCAGCAAGCCTATGCGATAGTGGCGCGTCGCGTTGATGGCCAAAATGTCAAAAATATAAGGCACTGCGATAGCTTCATGTCGCAGAGAAAGCCCAGTTCCCACTCATCCTTTTCCAGTGAGCCATCGAAATTATGGTACATTACGGTGGCCAGCCAAATCAAGATTTTTGGTCGTTTTTCTATGTAATGCCCCGAATCTGGCACCCAGAATGCTACACGAAGGACCACAAACTAACCCATGACTGATATCTGTACCTGTACACTGCATAATATACTGTATAAATACAGAAATAAAGGCTGTAAGACCATAAGGATCAAAACTGATAAAATAATCTTTGAATGATATGGCATCAAAATACCAAAACAAAACCTGAAATAAATTGTCTGAACATGATAGTTTGAAAAGCCTCTAACTAACTGAACTGTTTGAATAAGGAGTTGATGGGACATTTCCCCAACTAACTCCAACTACTGAAATAAATTAATTAATGAGATAATAAAGTAATGGTCATGTCCTCGAAGGATGAGGACTCACTACTATCTCTGACTGCTGAGACTGGAATGCTACTGATGCTCTGGAGCTCGTACTTTTAAACCTATGGTATAAAACACCATAGCGCAACTACGTCAGTACGTTTGAATGTATTGGTATGCATATGAGGTAGGCTGAATGTAAAGGGTTCACAAGCATGAACTTTACTAAATGACTGAATAGCATGAGTGTGAGAATACATGCATGAATACATAATAACTATAATTGATTTCGTGATAATATGATTACTGAATCTGAGTACTGATAACATGAGATACTGATAACTGTGTAACTGAAAGAACTAATACTAAGCGACTATTTCTGACAGTCTAGTTTCTAATGGAACTAGTTGAGTTCCATACTATTCTGAGTTGACTGTATCTGACAGTCCTGAATTCTGTAGAACTATCTGAGTTCTATTACTAAGACTGAATAACTGTATCTGACAGTCCTGATTCTGTACTAAAACTGTGGAAAGTATTCATCTAACTGACATGCCTCAAATAATACAGTATATCTGAGTTGGGGTCCAATCAATAACCCCGATTAGAAGGGTGTCAATACCGCACCACCGGTAAAGACAAGCTATGGGTGACCCTAATCTGACAGTGTCCCCAAAAGAGAATGATGGGACCCTCATCTGATAGTGTTTATCCACCTCATCAACCCTCATCTGACAGTGTTGATATCTTAACCCATGCTGGCTGTATAGTTCTGAAATGCAAGGATGACTTCTAAGAATCACATCCTCATCTGACAGTGTGTGTTCCCATCCTTGGATTCACTCGGTGCTAAATCCTATTCACATCTGAATAGACACTGAACATGATTAACTGGACTGAACTGGACTGAGTTAACTGAGTTTCGTTGACTGACGGAATACTACTGAGATTACTAAATTTTTGAGACTTCTGAGATTACTAAGTTTACTGAGTTTTCCTAAGTCACATGACTGATTGAATTTCTATGAACAAGGCTCAACTGAGAGTATCTTGAAAATATGACATTGGATCTAGGTACACAGCTAATTATCAGGTATAAGTATCCCCAAAACTCGATAGCATGAAACTGACAAAGCATGACTTTCTTGAATACATGACCAATATCATAATCCATAATACAATAAGTTGGAGAATTCATGAAGTACAAGGTCTAAAGCACCACAATGGCCACACATATATCCATAACTCATTTACTAAGACATTTCATCAAACACTTGACATGCATAAACTTGTACATAAATGGGGATTTCATAGTATCATACTAGTATGACACTTTTCCTTCCCATAGGCACTTAATCGAACACATGAGGAGAATGCTTTGGTTATACAATCATCACCATATCTAATAATTAGGGATACATCAATCAACGTATAAATTTAAGGGTTTATCATAATTATTATGCAAATCACCACATCCTAGGGTCAATAATTGGAATATGTAATTTCAAACATGAATCAAAACCCCACAACATCCTGAACATAAATTTCATTCAATTTAAATCATGAACATTCATAAATACACAAATCTTGGATTTTGAAAAGAGATTCTTGAGCTTCATGGGTGAAAGGGACCCATGAATCAACATATGACATACCTGGGTTATGAGTTCCTTGAAGTCGTTGGACTTGAAGAACTTGAGTCTCTTAGTTTATTGAATAAGGATTTGGATCTTGTTCTTGGGGATTATCTTTGAGAGAAAACCCTAATTTGATGTTGTAGATGGATAAAGAACTTATGATCCTTGGTCTGATATAATTAGGGGTTAAAACGGGTGAAAAATACCCAATTACCCTTTTAAAAATAACTTTAAAATAACTGAACAAACTATGCGATGGTGGGTGCGATGGTCCGTTGATCTTGACCGTCGCACCTGTGTAGAATAGGGGTTCACTACCTCTACTGTGATGTCTTGGGCGATCGTCCATCACTAGCTCGATGCTCCGTCGCTAGCTCGATGGCCCATTGGCCTGAGCCGTCACCCTTAGGTAGAATATGGTCTTAATACCTCTGCTGCAATGGTTTGGGCAACGGTCCATCGCTAAATCGACGGTCCGTTGGCCCTCATCGTCGCACCTGGGCAGTTTTGACTATTTTCTATAAAACGGCCATAACTTTCTACCTCGATACCGAATTTGGACAAAATTGGTATCGTTGGAAAGCTAATTCAATTTCACACATGAGAAAAACTGAAATTCTTAAAAATTGCACATGTACAAAAGTGGATTCATCTTTCAAAATAAGTTTCTAAGATCCTTGGGATGATTTCAAGCTAGGTAGAAGTTCGGGGTATTACAATATCTCCCCCTTGTGTACATTCATCCTTGAATATGACTGAGTCAGAGGGGAGAAGATAAACTGACGTACATACTAAACATGAATAACTGGAACATGATCTCATTGCTGACATAACTGAAACTGAATATATATCTACTGAACATGCATATCTAATGCATGAGTAACTGATTCATGACTGCATGACTAAATTACTGATAAGATGAGTTTCTTATCAAACTGAACATGTATATATGATGCATGAATACATGAATGAACTGACACATGAATGCAAGACTGACTATGCAATGGTACTGAGTACCAAGTTTATAATGCAATTCTAAACATGAACTGTATACCAAGCTTGTAACTGAAATCTGAACATGTAACTGAAAATTTAAAGGAGAACTATTACGTTGATCTAGATCTGAGTTGGCGGAGAAGAGGTGAGGATACTTGGTATGCATGTATGTTTCTGATTCCCGAGTAGCTCCCTCGATGGAATGATTTTGCCAAAGAACTTTGACTAGAGGGACTTCTTTGTTCCTCAGTCTACGAGTCTGATAGTCTAGGATTTTGACTAAAATCTCTTCATAAGATAGGCTGTTCTGAATATCTATGATCTGAATAGGGACTACAATATTGGCTCACCTATGCACTTCTTGAGCAAAGAGATATGGAAGACTGGATGAACTGAGGCTAGATCTGAAGGCAATTCGAGTTCATAAGCTACCTTGCCAAAGCGATTGAGAATTTTGAAGGGACCAATATATTGGGGGCTGAGTTTTCCCTTCTTATCGAATCTCTTCACTCCCTTTATGAGAAAGATCTTTAGATAGACATAATAACTAATCTCAAACTTGAGATCCTTTCTGCGTATATCTACATAAGACTTCTGTCAGATCTGAGTAGCCCAAAGTCTTTCTCTGATCAACTGGACTTTTTCTAAGGCGTTGAATACTAAGTCAGGACCTATAACTGAGGCCTCACTAACTTTGAACCAACCGATTGGAGATCTACATCTCCTACCATAGAGAGCTTCGAATGGAGCTATCTGAATACTGGAATGAAAGCTGTTATTGTATGCAAACTTAATCAAAGGCAAGTGGTCATCCCAACTACCCTTGAAATCAATTGCACATGCCCTTAGCATATCTTCTAAAGTCTGAATGGTCCTTTCTACTTGACCATCTGTCTGAGGATGAAAGGTTGTACTGAGATGAACTTGGGTACCAAGAACCTTTTGGAATGCTTTCCGAAAATGAGAGGTGAACTGGGTACCTCTATCTGAGATAATAGATAATGGAATACCGTGTAATCTAGCCAACTCTTTGATGTAGAGTTTGGTGTAATCCTCGATAGAATAAGAGGTATGGACTAGAAGAAAATGAGCTAATTTGGTCATCCTATCTACAATGACCCAAACTGAATCATGCTGGCGAGGAGTACGAGAAAAACACATCATAAAGTCTATGTTCACTTCTTCCTATTTCTAAGTAAGAATATTGAACTCCTGCATGGACCTACTAGGCTTCTGATGCTCTATATTAACCTGATGACATGTAGAGCACTTAGTCACAAACTCTGCAACATCTTTCTTTATCCCACTCCACCAATAGATTTCTCACAAGTCACGGTACATATTTGTGGCCCCTAGGTGAATAGAGTAGCGCGCACCATGCACTTCTGCAAGAATTCGCTGCCTTAAGTTGTCTATACCTGGAACACACAGATGACCCTAACAATGCAATGCACCATCTCCCCATTGGGAGAAAACCTCTACTTTCTGATCCTTGACTAACTCTTTCAACTTGACTAGACTGGGATCTCTATCTTGCTTTTCTTTCACCTCGGAAACTAAAGATGATTCTGAACTACTATGAACCCATATGTCACCCTCCTCTGTATCAAATAAGTGAACACCTAGTCTGGGAAACTGATGGATTTCCTAAGCTAAATTCTTCTTACTTCCTCAACATGAGCAATACTACCCATAAAAAGTCTATTGAGAGCATCGACCACTATATTGGCCTTTCTCGGATGATAAACGATACTCATGTCGTAATATTTCAAGAGCTCTAACCACCTTCTCTGACGAAGATTGAGATCTTTCTGAGAAAAGACATACTAAAGGCTTTTATGATCTGTGAACACATCTACATGAACTCCATATAGATAATGCCTCCAAATCTTCAAGGCAAATACCACGGCTACTAACTCAAGATCATGAGTAGGATAATTCTTCTCATGGGGTTTAAGCTGTTTAAAGGTGTAGGCTATGACCTTACCATATTGTATGAAGACACAATCCAAACCAACTCTGGATACATCACAATACACTATGAACCCATCTAGAATAGCTAAGACTGGAGCTGAGGTGAGTCGAGTCTTCAAATCCTGAAAATTCTTCCTATAAGGATCTAACCACTAAAACTTGACTTTCTTCTAAGTTAATCTAGATGTAGGGGATGCAATACAAGAAAATCCCTTAACAAACCATCTATAATAGCCAGCCAAACCCAAGAAACTCCTGATATTAGATGGAGAGACAGGTCTGGACCAGTTTCTTACCACTTCATTCTTTTGAAGATCAACCCTAATGCCATCACTAGAAATGATATGACCAAGGAATGCTACTGAACTTATCCAAAATTCACACTTACTAAATTTGGCAAACATTTGATGATCTCTGAGAGTCTGAAGTATGATTCTGAGATGGTCTGCATGATCACGCTCACTGCGAGAATAGACCAGAATGTCATCTATGAAGACTATGATGAACATGTCCAAGTACTGCTTGAACACATGGTTCATCAAGTCCATGAAATCTATTAGGGCATTGGTAAGAACAAAGGACATGACTAAGAATTCAAAGTGACCATACTGAGTATGAAAGGCTATTTTTGGAATGTCACATTTTTTGACTCTAAACTGATAATAGCCTGATCTGAGGTATATCTTAGAGAAATAGCTGGCACCCTGAAGTTGGTCAAATAAATCATTAATTCTAGGAAGTGGCTACTTATTCTTGATTGTGACTTTATTGAACTGATGGTAATCAATGCACATTCTGAGAGAATCGGTTTTCTTGAACATGAATAAGACTGGTGTGCCCCATGAAGATACACTGGGCTTAATGAATCCCTTATCTAAGAGATTCTTCAACTGCTTCTTTAATTCTTTGAGTTCTGCTGGTGCCATTCTGTATGGCAGAATAGATATAGGCTGAGTATCTGGAAGAAGATCAATGCCGAAGTCTAATTCCCTTTTTGGAGGAATTCCTGGAAGATCTTTGGGAAAGATATTTGAATATTTATTTACGACTGGGATTGATTCGAGACTGGGAGTTTTAGAACTAGTGTCCTTAACTTGAATAAAATGATAGACACATCCTTTAGATATCATTTTCCTTTTCCAAAGGTAGGAAATAAGTCGACCTCTAAACGCTAAAGTACTACCCCTCCACTCTAGGACAGGTTCATTTAGAAAATGGAACTGGACTATTCTGTTTCTACAGTCGACTATGGTATAGCAGAAATAAAGCTAATCCATGCCGAGAATGACATCAAAATCAGTCATCTCTAATTCGACTAAGTCTACTGAAGTGACTTTCTGAGATAACATAACCGGACAGTTCTTGTATACCCATCGGGCTATGATGGTTTTACTCACTGGGGTAGAGACTGAAAAGGGTTCTACTAGAATTTTGGGACTGGTTCTGAAATTTCCTGCTACATAGGGAGTAACAAAAAACAAAGAAGCTCTTGGATCTAGTAAAGCATAAACATGCACATGAAATATCTGTAACGTACCAGTAACTATATTAGGAGAATTTTCTTAATCCTGTCAGGACTGAAGAGCATAAAGTCTATTTGGGTTTTGTCCACTAGTAGCACTGGAAGAGGCACCCTGTTGATTCGGGCGACCAGACTGAGCTGGGGAACAGTTATGCTGACCCTGATAGCCTGAATGGGGACAATCTCTGACTCTGTAGCTTGGCTTGCCATATCCAAAATAGACATCACTGCCAGCTCTGTAAGCACCCTTGTGGTTCTTACCATAAGTCTGACAAAGGGGATTAGTTCGGGTATTGCTGACAATGCCCTGAGACTTAGAGCCTGGTGCTCTATCTCTATTACCATCCCTGAACTTAGGAGCTGGATCACTAGCTGAATAAGGAGCTAGAATGGATTACTTAGGATAAAACTGAGAACGGTTTCCTTGTTCTGATTTGGGCTGAGCAAAGTTAAAACTACCTATCCTTGCTTTCTCATTCTGCTTCTCCCTTATCTTAATCTTTTGCTCCTCTATCTGTTGAGCATGAGTCATAAGCCTGGCTATGTTCATGTCACTATTTAAAATCACAGCCCTGCACTCATTGACCATACTATTATTCACCCCAGAAACAAACTTACTCTTCTTGGCCTTGATATCTGCAACCACATGAGGAGCATATCTTTCTAATTGAGACAACTTAAGACAATACTCTTTCACCTTCATGTTGCCCTGCCTGAGGTTGATAAATTCTAACACCTTAGCTTCTCTCAGCTCTATAGGAAAGAATCTATCTAAGAATACGGTGACAAACTCCTCCCATTCACTAGGTCCTGCATCATCTGACATTTTTAACTTCCACTATTTAAACCAAGTGTAAGCAACATCCTTCAACTGATATACAACTAGATCCACACTCTCACTATAAGTAACCCCCATGATATCCGTAACTTTCTAAACCTGATCGATGAATTCCTGAGGGTCCTCATCTGATTTAGATACGAGAAAGAATGAAGGATTCACTTGGGTGAAGTCCTGAATCCTGGCTGCAGCTGAATTAGCCACTGGGTTGGCCGGAATAATAGGTGGTCATTCATTCTGAGCAGCAAATGATTGAGCAAGAGTAGTGAATACAGCTTTAAACTCTGCATAAGAGACATGTTTGCCTAGAGGATCTTCGGGCTGAGGGGCTGGCCGATTGTCATTTCTTCTTTTAGGAGGCATGTTCTATAGAAGAAAAGGAGAAATGGATTAGACTAGACTAAGAAATTAACTGGAGATTATGCTTACTGGCACGAAATGAATACTGAAAGAAGGGAAACTGTTCCTAAAACATCTTATAGACTCCTGCACATAAATGTGGTGCGCAACACACCCATGTACAAGACTCTACTAGATACGGCTTTCAGACTTCCTAGGACTCTATTGAACCTTAGACTTTGATACTAAGTTTGTAACACCTTGAATCTGGTACTCAGAATGCTACACTGTGCTCATGACCCCGAAGGACCACAAGCTAACCCATGATTGATATCTGTACCTTTACACTGCATAATATACTATATAAATGCAAAAATAAAGGCTGTAAGGCCATAAGGTTCAAAACTAATAAAATAATCTCTGAATGATATGGTATCATAATACAAAAACAAAACCTAAAATAAACTGTCTGAACAAATAGTCTGAAAAACCTCAAATTGACTGAACTGTCTGAATAAGAAGTTAATGGGACATGTACCCAACTAATTCTAACTACTAAAAGAAATTAATTAATGAGATAGTAAAGTAATGGTCATGTCCTTAAAGGATGAGGACTCACTGCTAACTCTGACTGCTAAGATTGGAATGCTACTGATGCTCTAGAGCTCGTGCTTATGAACCTATGGTATAAAACACCATAGTGCAAATGCATCAATACATATGAATATACTAGTATGCATGTGAGGTAGGCTAAATGCAAAGGGTTCACATGCATAAACTATACTGACTGACTAAATAACATGAGCGTGAGAATACATGTATGAATACATAATAACTATAACTGAGTTCGTGATAACATGATTACTGAATCTGAGTACTGATAGCATGAGATACTGATAACTGTGTAACTGAAATAACTAATACTAAGTGACTGTTTCTGGCAGTCTAGTTTTTGATGGAACTAGCTGAGTTCTGTAATATTCTGAGTTGACTGTATCTAACAGTCCTAAATCCTGTAGAACTATTTGAGTTCTATAACTGAGACTAAATAACTATATCTAACAGTCCTGATTCTGTACTAAAACTATGGGAATTAGTCATCCAATCAACATTCCCTAAATAATACATTATAGTTGAGTTGGGGTCCAATCTTTGACCCTAATTGGAAAGGTGTCAATACCGCACCACCGGTAAGGATAACCTGTGGGTGACCCTCATCTGACAGTATCCCAAAAGAGAATGGTGGGACCCTCATCTAACAGTGTTTATCCACCTTATCAACCCTCATCTGACAGTGTTAATATCTCAACCTATGTTGACTACATAATTCTGGAATGCAAGGATGACTTTTAAGAATCACACCCTTATCTGACAGTGTGTGTTCCCATCCTTGGGTTCACCACAAGGATGATTTCTAAATCCTACTCCCATTTGAATAGACACTGAACATGATTATCTGACTGAATTGGGCTGAGTTAACTGAGTTTCGTTGACTGACGGAATACTACTGAGATTACCTAATTTCTGAGATTTCTGAGATTACTGAGTTTTCCTGAGTCACATGACCGACTGAATTTCTCTAAACATGGATCGACTGAGAGTATCTTGAAAACATGACACTAGCTCTAGGCACACAACTAATTATCGAGTACAAGTACCCCCAGGACTCGATAGCATAAAATTGACAAAGCATGACTTTCTTGAATACATGACCAACATCACAATCCATAATACAATAAGTTAGAGAATTCATGAAGTACAAGTTCTAAAGCACCACAATGACCACACATATATCCATAACTCATTGACTTAGACATTTCATCAAACACTTGACATGCATAAACTTGTACATAAATGGGGATTTCATATCATCATACTAGTATGGCACTTTTCCTTTCCATAGGCATTTAATCAAACACATGGGGAGCATGCTTTGGTTATAAAATCATCAACATATCTAATAATCAGGGATACATTAATCAACGTATAAATTTAAGGCTTTATCATAATTATTATGCAAATCACCACATCCTAGGGTCAATCATTGGAATATGTAATTTCAAACATGAATCAAAACCCCATAATATCATGAACATGAATTTCAATTCAATTTAAATCATGAACATTCATAAATACATAAATCTTTAATTTTGAAAAGAGATTCTTGAGCTTCATGGGTGAAAGGGAACCATGAATCAATACATGACATACCTGGGTTGTGAGTTCCTTGATGTCATTGGACTTGAAGAACTTGAATCTGTTAGTTTCTTAAAGAAGGATTTGGATCTTGTTCTTAGGGATTATCTTTGAGAGAAAACCCTAATTTGATGTTGTAGATGAATAAAAAGCTTATGAGCCTTGGTATGATATAATTAGGGGTTAAAACGGGTGGAAAAAAGCCAATTATCTTTTTAAAAATGACATTAAAATAACTGAACGAACTATGCGATGGTGGGTGCGATGGTCCATCGCTGGGTCGATGGTCCATCGATCCTAAATATCGCATCTGGGAAGAATAGGGGTTCACTGCCTCTACTGCGACAACTTGTGCGATGGTTTGGTGATAAATCTGCATCTTGAGCTATTTGATTGATATTATCTTCCAAATTATTTACATCCATGTCTTTTTTTCATTGTAGATCTCCAGTAGCTTATCTGAAATAGCTAAAAGAGAAATCCCTTCAAGCACCATCAACTCATTTATTTCTCCATGCCACAACTACATTTTCTTCTCTTCTTTATCCTTCTTCAAACCTTCATTGGTACCTTCCTTCTATTTCTTTAGTCTTTTTTAAGCACTCTCATCTTGTTAAGCAACCCCTTGCTGATTCTCTTTTTCCTTGTCATTCTTATTATGTGTTGGCTCCTCTTTTTCCACTTCTTGAAAATTAATCTTTCCAAAATTTTTGTTAACCCAGTACTGAGTTCTGCTACTTCTGCTTGGTCTTCCCTCTATTCTTCTGTATCTGTATTTGGTGGGTCATTCACTTCTTCTTGATCTTTTTTGTCCTTTAAGGCATTAAAATAATTGGACATTTGAAGGTCCTCATCATTATTTTCATTTACCTTTCCTAGAATCCGACAGACTTGTCCTTCTTGAATTTATTCTTCCTTGTAAGCCACTGAAACTTATTATTGTTTTCTCTTCTTATGGAAGTTGGTGCAATGCCTATGGCTTTTGAGGGATAGAAGCTCACCACTTTACCACAATGCAATGAAACGAGCTGACCAACCTAACTCTATACAGGAAAGGTAGAAATAAATCCTATGCCTGCATCACGTGGGGATACAACATTCAGAGACGGCTAGTGGGGTGAATACTAGAATGTAACTCAGGCATAAGGATAACATAATGCCATGATCAAAAATTCAAAATCATTCAAAACCTGCACATAACTAAATGCATATATATATATATATATCACATACTTGGATAGAGAACAAGGCTTAACAGTCTCTTTAAAATTTAGCTTAGATTGTGTAGCTTAACCGTCATAACATACGAAGGCACCCACAGGATACATAGGCCTAACTCTCCCCATATAGTAGGGCCCTAATATGTGTGGCTGCATGAACTAGAGGGTATATTTATGCACTATATAGGACTCAAACCTCCCGGCATATCAAGGTGACACGAGCACCAAATGATGTAGTGAGATGTGGGGGACTGGAACCTCCCAATAAATAAATAATAATAAGGGTGACTCAAACCTCCCGATCATATAGACTATTGCACTGGCAACTGCGATTTACACTATTGTTCTCTCGGACCTTCACTTTTACGACTCAGCTACACAACCCTTATAAAATCTTAATTAAAACATTTGGCTCATATGTTATCATTCATTGAACCATGATACATATTTAGGCATACATTGTTCGTATCGTCATACCAACTACACTTGCAAGGGAACATCAACATGCCATAATAATTATTATCACTTGGGGGAATTCACAACCCCCTTAGTTATATTTTACATTAGATTGGGGAATTACATAATCTCACAAGGTTAAATTCAAAATCACAATGCAATAGTTCACGGATAATTCAAATTCCCACATTTCTCATAATTAAAAATCAATTTCACAATAGGTGGTTGGGATTATAACCACTTTAAAAGTCAAGTGTTTGGGGAAAATCATAATTCCCTTGTTCATTCACCATACCTAGGCACCTACAAGTTCAAAACCATAATCAAACCATGAATAGTCATATGTAAACCATGGGAAAAAATTATTCAACAATAAGCATTCAAAACCCTAACCCTTTTTTAAAACCAACATAAATATCTCGTGAACATTACTTTAAAATATATTCTTTTTACAAAGTAACAATGAGGGAAGAGTAACATGCTTGAAGTACCAAGTTTCATGAAAAGAATATAACCCTTGAGCCCTTAGATGACCTACTTCTTGGAAACTCTAAGTTGTGTTATTTGAGAGAATTTTAAGAGAGACTTTGAACTGTTTTAGTATGTTAAGGATGAAATATAACCCTCTTAAGTGCTTTATGGACATGGGGTTTTAATTCGATAAGGAGAGAATTGTCCAAAGTGCCCTTAATTTGAAAACTAAAGTTTAGCCATCAGTGACTACGGGTCACTATACGACTCGTAAGGATAGATTATGACTCATCACAAGGAGTCATAGTCAAGATAGAACCACTAAGGCCCCATACTGATCTAGCTATAATTCATACCACCAACTCGTAACCACACTTAATGACTCATAACCATCTCTCGTACTCAAGATAATAATAAGTTGGGATGATATACTGGATTCCTATAATTGGGACATGATGACTTGTCATAAGTCTTTACGACTTGTGTCCTCAAGTTGTAATGAAGATAGTGTCTTAGGCTAAATTTTATGGACATCTTACGACTTGGTCCTTACGACCTATAAGAAGTCTTGATGACTAGTTGAGAGCCACTCGTACTCAGAGCAGAATAATAAGCCAATTGTTCTGATTAAGTTATGACTAAGTCTCTACGGCCCATCAATACCCCTATGACTCATCGAGGGATTCATATTCAGGACAGTGAGGTCAAAATTTCAGAAATTTTGAATGACCAATAATCCGAGGCATTACATACTTCCCTCTTTATTCGTCCTCTAATGATAGGACAAGGAACTTATTAGTATAATTTGACTCCACATAAAACTACTCTTACCTTTAACAAAGATAGAAAACAAAGATGCTAAGGAAATCACCATTTTCTTTAATAAATTTAGAAAACAAATATGTCAACGAACACACATACCTTAAGCAAAATTATCCGAAATAGAAAACAAGAATAAATACTTAGACTTCATATCCTCCTTCGCTTCCCATGTATCTTTCTCAACCTCTTGGTTTCTCTAAAGAACCTTAGTGGAAGCCACATCACCAGTCTTCAATCAACATACCTATCAATCCAAAATTCTAATTGGGACCCTCATAAGATATGTAATCCAAAATACCCATCTTTTCCAAAGGAATAATAGTCGAAAGATCACCCACGCACTTTCTTAACATTGAAGTATAAAATACTGGTTGAATAGAGATTACGCTAGAAGGAAACTCCAGTTCATAAGCAACATTACCAACCCTCTTAAAAACTAAGTATGGGCTGATATAACGAAGACTGAGCTTACCCTTATTGCCAAACTGCATCACTCCTTTCAAGGGGAAAAACTTAAAAAATACCTAATCACCAACACTAAACTATAACTACCTTTGCCTTATATCTGTATAGGATTTTTGGCAACTTTAGGTGGTCTTAAGTCTATCTAGAATCAGCTTTACCTTCTCCATGGCTTGGTGAACCAAATCAGGTCCAAAAAAATTATTCTTACCAAACTCAAACCACCCAATAAGAGACTACATCTCCTACTATATAAGGCCTCAAATGGATCCATACTAATACTAGAGTGGTAACTACTATTGTAGGCAAATTCTATGAGAGATAAATTGAGTCACCCTAGGTTTTGGACCTGGAAAATTTCCTAAGTTTTGAAATCACTGCCCTAGCAACAACTTACAATACAATTCATCTGGTGTAGGTATGGTTCAGGTGACCTAATTTGTTAGGTTTCTAGTGGATGGTGGTTGGGGTTATGTTCTAGTTATGGTTTAGTGATACGTGTAGTTAGGGGTGGTGATGATTTATTTGGTCAGTCCCTTAATCAAATAAGTAACTTAGTGACTTGAATTGGATTTTCATACGAGTGGCTTACCAAGAACTATGAGTATAAGGTACGAGTAGTATAGTTGAATCATATATTGTCTACTATCAATCCCTTTGGATTCTGTTTTGGGTATGATTGGACCATATCAGTTATATCATATGGTCACGAGTGGGGGTTAGGAAGTCATATGATGGATAGTGTATGGGTGTTAAACTCACTGTCTTAGTGATGACTCCATGGTATGGGTTGTATGTTGTGTCCATGAGTCAGAGGGTCGACTCATAAACACATGCGACAATTTTATAGCTTTAAGTTGGAGGCATTCTATACATTTCCCCTTTGAAACTCCCTTTTTTACCATAGAATAAAACATTTTTTGGGGCTTCCTTAACCTATTATTCTCAATCAAACACTCTTAAAGTCTCTCTGAAACTCTCACTTACGTAAAAGGCTAGGGTTTCATTAAAATAATCAGTTAAGGCTTACAAGGAAAGCTTCTCTTTGTCTTCCATAGTGTCTAAGGCATGTTACTCCTCCCTCATTGTTCTTTTATAAAGAGAATGTGTTTTAATGTATGATTTTCATGCTATTTTTATGGATTGAAATAATGGTTGGGGTTTTTGGATATTCATGGTTGAATAATGGTTCTTATTGTTTAATTATGGTTTCTTTCATGCTTTTAATATGATTTTTAAATTGTGCGATGCATGTTAATGGTAAATGGATTTTAGGGAATTATAGATTCCCCAAATTACTTGGTATGGTTTTAAACTTATGTGCCCTTAACCTGTTTATTGAAATGCTAATTAGAATTATTTTTTCACATAGTTTGACTACTTTTGAAACCTTTGCATTGCATAAATGGTAATGGAACCTAAATTGGTCTTGTTGATTTTAAATGGTTTGTAAAGTCCTTGGTGGCCATGGTATTTGTTTAATTGGAAACTTTAGAGTCAACTTAGTTTAATGGTTTTGGTATGGCATAAAAGGATAAACTTGCAAGCTTTAATTTTGGTAGGACGATACCCACGGACTCCTTGATAAATGGTTTGGTTATGGGTAAAAGGTTTAATTGGGCTTAAAGAGGGTAGAGTAGAAAAATCATAGAAGGTGGGGGTCCTGGGGAGACCGACACTGGAAACTCACATTTTTCGATGTTAGGTGGTCTTGGTAAACATGTGCATAATGACGCACTTTACATTTTGGGAGATGTACTTATCATCTCAGGTTCTATTCTCCGGTCTTGCGGCTAACATATACTGGGTCCCTTTCAGTAGGGAGAGCTGAACCTATATAGCCTATGGGTTGTTTTAACATGTACTAGGGCCCTTTAAAATACATGCTAAACCCGATTCCCTATTTCAACATGATATATATATATATGCATATGTGTGATTACATGTGGTCATTTGGTTTCGTTTTGTATATTGGCATTACTTTTTCTTTATCCCTAAGTACATGATAGTGTGTACTTTGCTAACTATTTTTGGGCACTAAATCTCCATGCGAAGCAGGAACTGGCCATACTACTATTTTTCCTTCTTAGTGACTTGGATTCAGGGACAACTTTGAGTAAGATTGAAGTGGTGAGCTTTCACATTCTGAAAGACTCCATTTCATGCTATGGACTTTTTTTCATTATTTTTGTTTCTTGAATTGTGGTTTTTTCTATGGTTAGGGGCATGTCCCAATAGGTAGTTATGTGATTCTGGTTAGAGGCTTTGTCGGACAATTATAGGCATAGACGGTGCTGGTATTGGTGTCAGTCTTGGTATTGGTATTGGTATTAGGGTTGGTACTATTTGGATATTTGATTATAGTTATAGGATTATAATTATATACTTTATTTAATATCTTTTAATTATTATTAATTTATCTTTTTATATGTTCAAACTTCATCCAAAGTAGGGTGCAAGGCAGTTATGTTAGGTATTAGGGGGTATTCTCTAGTATTGGTCGGACTTGAGATGCCCAAAATGACTAGGACCTGGTTTGGGTTATGTTATATTAGTATCATAGCCTTAGATTCATAGGAGTCTAACAAAGCCATGTCCAGTAGAGTCTTTTTTAAGGGTGCGTAGTGTGCCACACTCATAAGGGAGAGGCTACGAGTCATTTAGAAATGTTTCTCTTTCTTGTGTTCTATTTTTAATTGGTAGAGTCTAAGGTACTAAAATCTTTTGTAATACCCATTTGTTCACTTTTCAAATCATGCTTGCTTGACGATCTGAAGTTCACAAAAATTCCTTCATCCCACCCGAGACAATGTTGATGGGACTTCCTACTTATAGGGTCTATACCTGGTCTAGGGGTCCAGTTCTTGATTTTTCTCCTAGAGTTCCATTGGTTCCCTCCAATCCTCCTCGAGCTCCTCAGGTTGAGTTGATGAATGCTGAGTTTCATCAGTCCATTAGTATATTGGATAAGTTGGTAGCTTTTTAGACTGAGTGTTATGCTTCTATTACTCTATCTTCTGACACCACAAGGGTTGGCTAGTTTATGAGGTTGGACTCTTTTGTACTTATTAGTGTTAAGGTTGATGAGGATCCTTAAGATTTTATGGATGAGATGGAAAAGATCTTCCATGTTATTCATTCTACTAACGTGAAGGGCGTAGAGTTTGTTGCCTACAAGCTTAAGGATGTAGCATACCAATGATATAAGGAATGAGAACAAAATATGGGTGACGATGTTGAGTCAGCCCTATAGGATGATTTCTCTAGTGCTTTCCTATAATGCTTCTTTCTTCAAGAATTGAGGGCAGAGGCAGAAAAGTTTATTAATCTAAAGCAAGTCAAGGTGTCAGTCAAGAAGTATGCCTTAAAGTTCACCAAGTGTCTTGGTATGCTCCAGAGTTAGATTTTAGGATAAGGGCTAGAATAAGGAAGTTTCCTTTTGGCTTATCTTGAGATTTAATTTTGGAGAGTAATATTGCCTTATTGAATAAGGATATGGACATTTCTAGGCTAGTTGTGTATATGTAGCAGGTCGAGAAAGAGAAAAAGAAGCAGCTAAAATTGGGGAGAGGCAGAATAAGAAGTTTAGATTTTTTGACCAGGATAGTGGCAACCAGCAGAATGGAAGGGATGGTGAAAAGTGGTCCAAGAAGAGATGGGGTAATTTTAGGTCTTACTTGATGGCTAATGATCCCTACCCAAAGCCGTCTAGTGATAAATATTTTTAGAATAGCTTATATTATAGGGCACAAGGTGCTTAATCTCAGGATAGTGAGGCCCAATTAGCTCCATCATATCCTCCCTGTAGATTTCGTGATTGATTACATTGGGTTTACTATGATAAAAGAAAGGAAAAGTACTTCAACTGTGGTCATCCAGGGCACAAGATTAGAAACTATCCTATTGGTAAGGTTGCTTCTAGAAAAGGCAAAGTTCCTGTTGCCTCTTCTTCAGCTCTGGCACCAAAGGGTACACCATCTGGCTTCAACATTGGTCAGAACTGACTCTATGCTCTCACTACTCATTAGTAGTATAAGGCATCACCTGATGTCATTACTGGTATATTGAAACTCTTTTCATATGATGTGTATTGTTTACTTGATCTAGGTTTCACTCTTTGTTGTGTGACTTTGTGGATGTGTATTTTGGTTTTGATCCTAAGTGTATTCCGTACCTTTTTTTTGTTTCTATCCCAGTGGGTGATTCTGTGGTTGCTAGAAGAGTCTTTAGGGGATATGTGGTGTTTGTGGGTTGTCGGGAGACCTTGGTGGATCTGTTTGAATTAGACTTGGTAGATTTTGATGTTATATTGGGGATGAATTAGATGTACTCATGCTATGATTCTCTAGATTATCGAACCCCTAAGGTCGTCTTTAAATTTCCTAATGAGTTGATTATTAAATAAGAGGGTGGTTTCCTAGATCCTGAGGAAAGGTTCATATCATATGTTAGAGCCTGAAGATTAATTTCTAAGGGATGTCTCTATCATCTGGTTTGGGTTAAAGATTCTAACTCAGAGGGTCTTTCTTTGCATTTTATTTCGGTGGTGATTGAATTTTCTGAGGTCTTCTCTGATGGCCTTCCTGGTGTTCCTCATGATAGGGAGATTGATTTTGGGATAGATATTATTTTGGATACTCGTCCTATCTCTATTCCTTTATACATAATGGCTCCAACCGAGTTGAAGGAGCTTAAGGAGCAACTAAAGGATCTTTAAGACAAGGGTACAATCCATCTTAGTGTGTCTCCGTGGGGTGCACTAGAGTTATTCATTCGTAAGAAATATTGTTCTGTTCATATGTGTATTGATTACCGACAACTGAATAAGGTGACAGTAAACAATAAGTACCCTCTTTCATGGATTGATGATTTGTTTGATCAATGTCAGGGCGCTAAGTTTTTCTCTAAGATTAAACTTCGGGATGGGTATCATCAACTAATTATTAGGGAGGTGGATATACCTAAGACTGCTTTCCATACTCGTTATAGGAATTTTGAGTTCATGGTTATGTCTTTTGGGTTGACTAATGCCTCAGTGAAATTCATGGATTTGATGAATAATGTCTTTTGTTAGTTTTCGAATTTTTTTGTCATTCTATTCATAGATGATATTCTGATTTACTCTAAGAGCGAGTTGGATTATATTAATCACCTTCGTATTATTGTAACACCCTGTGTTTTTCCAAGCTTAAAATTCATTCCTAGAATGTTAAGAGTGTGCTTCAAAAAAGAATAACCTTTATTTCATATGGAATTTCACATATTTAGACCATTCATTCTATGGGAAATTGAATAAGCTTTCCATTGATATCAAATTCACCCAAATCCGACACTCGGTGAAGAAGTTAGAGCATTTTTAGTAATGCAGTATCCCTCCGGGGCACTCACCGCGTCCCGGTGGATGCCAAAATGGCAATCATCACATTCCAGTGGAACTTCGCAATATTGGTGCACCATAGAGACGTCCAAATTCCCAATTGTCAATTTCCAGTGGCGCAACGCGATAGCACCGCATCACGCCAGAGTGCAAATTCGCACTCATCCTTTTCTAGTAGCTTAACGCGATTTCAACGCGTCGCGGTGAAGGTGTAATTGTCGTAATATTTATCCATAATTTGAATTCTTGTGGCATAACTTTAATCCTAAGAATGTGAAGTCCTTATTTGGTGAATAACGTTCATAGAAGTCACTTAGAGCCAAGTGGAGCTAAGAACATTAGATTCGATTACAATTTGGCATTCAATCATACAAGGGTCTACTTTAAATATGTATACCATTTTATATACATGGAATTTTCCATCCCTAGACCCACAAATTATAAATAATTGAATTAGCTTTTCGACGATACCAATTTCGCAAAAATCCGATATTCGAGCAAAAATTTATAGCCATTTTAGCGTGAGGCAGTGGGCTGCCGTGTTGGTAGCGTGTAGCACTAAAGGGAAAAATCGTAATGCGGGTTGTAAATTTCTTATTTAAATTAATATAGGGAAATGGTGTCTTTTTTCCACCTCAACCCAAGTCGTAAAAACACGATCTAAGGCTTCAATTGGGGCATTATTTGCCCCCATTCTCCAATTTTTCCCTCAAGAACAACCCTAATCAATTTTCTCAAGCATTATCAATTCCATCTTCTTCTCTTAAAAAAATATCAAGAATTTAGGGTTCTTAATCCAAGAACTTCAAGAATGTTTTCAAGATCATCTCCAAAGGGTTCAAAGTTCAAGCTTTAATATTCAATTCATCATAGGAATCAAAGATTCAAGTTTTCTCATCTAAGATCATCCATTAAGGTATGTGGGGTTATGAACAAGGACAATCCTTTCGTCCTTGTGCCCAAAATTATATTTTTCAGCAAGTATCTTATTATTTGAAAGTAGGGTTCATACCCAAATATAAGTATGTGATGATTATAAGTTTACAAGTGAATGAATATTAAATTGCATGACTATTTTCATGTATTTATGTGCGTAATGCAATTTTTCAGATTTCTAAATTGAGTTTAAGCATGATATTGAGATTCTTGATCTTATTATTTTGATATTGTTGAATTATGTTCAAGAATAATATCGATCCTTATGTTTTGCTATGATTTTGAATGTTTATACATGAGTTCTAAATTGGGATTTCATACCCATTATCACTTTTTACAAGATTATGATTTTTGAGAGATTTTGAAGATAAGTTTCATGTCTATTCTCATATTTTTATGCCTATGGAAGAAATTTTCAGATTTTGAGTTAAATTATTATTGAATTCATTAACAAGCATGACTACTATAAATTTACATGAGTTGAAGAATGGGTTATTAGGCCCTAATTTGACTATTTATATATCAAGAACTTGTGCTTTGAACACCCTGAGATTAGTATATTTTGAGTTGAATAAAAGTATTTGATCTTCAAATCCCCGTTGAGTTTTGGAATCCACTTTTCAGAGTTTATTTCAGATTATAGATATATATTAGTTTGGTTTTCATTACAAATCATGAGATTATTTTTTTAAAAGTAGATTTTCAATGAGATGAGCGTGGCTAATTAAAGGGAGTAGTATTTAGCACCGAGTTGGGTAAGTTACTGCAGTTTCATACACCAGAACTAAGTGCCTTCATAGGATTGAGATTAATGGGCCTGAGGCCGAGATAGTGATCACTGAGTTGAGGTTATACTCCTTGGAAAGAGTATGACGCCTCTCCCCAATGTGAGGTTTCTTCCTTAGGAAGACAATACGTTAGACTCATGTACCTCGCATGGTTTATGTTGATTAAAAGAACCTCCCTGCTAGTAAAAGGTAAATAAATAGCTTTTGAGTATTTTTCCCTAATAGTAAGTTTTTTATAGTAGTTCCTAAAGTATGTTTCATTGAAATGAGTTATTTTCCCTAAAGCTTTGAAAGATTTGCTTGTCAGTAAAGATTTTTAGATACTAAGTATAAAGGCTCACAAGCTTATTCAAATATTGTTTTACTTGAGATTTTAGTTTCAAAGTTAGAGTCTTAGTTTTCAGATACAGAGGTAAGTACTTTACCACTTAGTCTATGTCTTTTGAGAAGGGAATAAAACTACAGATTTTAGAACTAAGTATAATGACTCATGAGATTTATACTACATTCTTTATTATTCATGATTTATGAGTTTTAGATTTCATATTTCTCAAGCTATGTGAGTCATTTACATTTAGCATGCATTATTTTATAAATAACGATTATGAGATATGTTTTTACTTATGCATTCACCCCCATATGCTCAGTACATTCCCAAAGTATTGATCCACATATACGTCTATATTCTACATTGTCTCATAATGCAGGTACAAGTTTCAGTATGAACATTCAGATTTGGACAGTTGTAGATTCCAGCCTGTGAGATGATGAGTCCTCCTATTTTGGGGACTTCAGTTATACCTATTTATATTCTTTACTTTCTTATTCATATGTATTGATTAGAGATAGTTGGAGTAGCTTCCCAACTATTTATAGTCAGTAGTAGTAGAGGCTTCATAGACAGTCAGTAAAGTTAATGTATTCAGGTTTAGTTTCTTTGTAAAAGCAGATTTGTGATAGTGTGAATTCAGTTTTGTATGATCAGATTCAGGAAAGAGGTATCTTCCGCTTATGTTTTTTAGATTTATGTATCTTATTTAGTTGCTCATAAGTTATGCCAGCATAAGGATTATCTTGGGATCACTTGTGGTCCTAAGTATCGTGTGATGTCTCAGGACCCATTTTTGGGGCGTTATAAACTTGGTATTAAAGCACAGAGTTTAAGTGCCCTAGGGTGTCTGTGAAGCCGTGTCTAGTAAAGTCTTATGGAATGGTACAGAGATGTCTGTACTTTTATTATAGAGGCTACAAGGCATTTATGAAATATCTTTATTCTTTCAAGTCTTAGATTGTGCTATAGAATGGTTCTCCAAGAAACTTATACAGATTCTCATCTTGCTCTATTCAGCCGATCTTTGCCTTATTTTTAAGGTATCAGAAATAGTCAAGATTAATTCTCCATAGATAGTTATGGGATTATAAGAAGGTTAGAAAGTATCCCATCAGTACTTTTGAGTTTTAAAAAAAAATAAAGGGCTTTATTCATGTTCATAAAAATCGTGCACTAAGTCCAAGTCAGAAGTGCTTTCAGATTCCTCCTCATAATCCTTGATGTAAATATGTACTTCCCTATCTATGTATTAATCTTGAGATAGCAGGATCAGTAAGTTCCAATTTCCTCCACTAATAATGCTCTCAGACTTGCTAGCAAGAAGTTTCAAAAGTCTCATAAAGTGGCTTGAGAGGAGCCTTCTAGTGTGTTATAAGCCCCTCAAGTTTAAAGTTGTGTTCTCATTCTTATGAGTCGTTCAGTTAAGACAGAGTAAGATGTGTATCATTAGATCGTTGAATATTGTATGTCAAGTTTCTATCTCTTGTAGTCTTGTTATCATTGTGTTGTTGAAACTAAAAGTCTAGTGAAGCCATGTGGGGATATTTTGATTCACTAGCATATTTGCTTTGTTATTCATTTCATTTTCTTGTTCAAAATAGAAAAATCAAAGTCTAGGGAAGCCGTGTGAGGCCTATTTTGATTCACTAGTAACTTGTTGTTCTTGTGTTGGTTGGAACTGGGATTTTAGTGGTGTAGTGACAAGAAGGATGGTAAGGGTAATTTATTGAATATATATGTATAGCTGAATTTTTTTTTGCATATGATTGGGCTAGTAATGAAGTGATATGTCCTTTTTTGTTAGTTTAGTGAAAGGTAGGGAAAGAGTTATTAGTTAAGGAGAATTGTTGTTTTCTTGAAGTATGAAAAGTCATTGATGATATTTGTTGTGTTAGAAAAGTATAGGTTATTGATGAAAGTACTTGGTGGTTGAGTATTATTTCCTTGAGTTTACAGAAAGGAGTTTAGCTGAAATTTATTAAGATATGATGGTAATTTAGATGTATTAAATGGGTACATAGTAATGATGTATAGAAAGAGGATGTGTTAATGGATTGTGAATAAGGTAGGCCATATGATTATGATTGATTATTGTTGTTATAAGGTTCTAGTAGGCTAGTGTTTCTTGATATTTTATTTTATAGTTTCCAAGTGAGAATTGTGTGTGAGATTGGGTTGTAAATCATGTTGAGCACTAGACATTAAGTTTGAACGGTTGGTGGTCATGAAGTTGGATGTGATGATTTCTTAGTTAATGATGCTAGATTATATAGGAGTGATCTAATAGTCTTGAACAGTGTATACAAGAGCTTTAAGTTTACTAGATTTGTAATTAAGTATGATGTAAAAGTATGCCTAAGGTAATATGGGGATGCATTATTTTCGAGGATTTTTACGTGTTGTGTGTGATTAGTAGTATTGTTGAGTTGCTAAGTGGAAGGAGACTAGTTATATATATATATGTGTGTGATGTTCTTACTAGCTAAGCTAAGGAGTTATGGGTAGATGATGTTGAGCCTTTTTGGTGTGACTTAATTCTCATGGTTTAGAAATACAAGTTTAGAGAGGTGATATTAGTAAGATATGACACGGGTAGTTTGGTTTATTAAAGATTGATAATGTCCGTGTTATGTGTTAGAATCTAAGTTTGAATCCTTGAAGATTAAGAGAACAAAAGTAAGAGTTGAAGATCTAGGTGGTGTGAAATAAAGATATGGTGATACCATGAAGATTCTAAGTTAGTGAGTGTTTAAGTTGTTATATGATGACTTTTGAGGCTATAGAAATCTAAGAGTGGAATCTCAGAAGGAGGTACTGGCATTGGGAGTTACACGTTAAGATATAGTCCTTCAGGGTAAGTTTAATTTTATGTTTATTGATTTTACGCCAGACTCTAGAGTAAAGTGATTGCAGTTTAGATTAGAGTTTATATAGTGGTTCATAGACTTAGAGTGATGGCTTAAATCTAAGAGGGAGATGATAGGGTAAGTAACTTAGTCAGACTTCTAGATTCTAGTAGTGATGATGAATACTTGTATGGATGGGAAAAGTAAATGTGTTATGGTTGGGATGATTGTTGTATGTTTGTTTTATGTAGGTCTGTAAATGAAGGAATATTGAGGTGAAGCTTTTTGTGTATGACTTGGTTAGTTAGGAATATTTTATGTGTGTCTTCCTAAGAATTGAATAGTAAATGGAAGTTGTTATTGATAGAGGTATTGGAGAATATGAGAAAGATGCTTTTATGTGTGTGTTAGAAGTGCATACATGGCTATGAAGATAGGCTTGAATGTCATATTTTTATATATGTGGATGGATGTATTGTGCGTTAGTAAGATTCTAGTAGAAGGTTGAATGTAGACGTTGAAGTGGAATGTACAGTATGAATTAACCCGTTTAGCCTGTAATTCAGTCTAGAAGCCATACGGGCAAGTTTCTATGGTTTTCAATCTTCCCATCTAGTCATAGCATTCTAAGAGGAAATTTTCTTGCTTTGTGTACCTTGAGAATTCATCTCAATTTATGCATCCATTTCAGAATTTAGATGATCAGTCATGATTCAACTCGTAAGCTTCAGATTCGTCATCTCAGTCTTTTTCTAGTATTAAAAATCAAATCAGTATCATTCAGGGACGAACGATCCCAAGGGAGAGATGTTGTAATACCCTGAGTTTTTCATGTCATAAACCTCTCATTCATTTTCTCATGAAATAAAATCCCGCCTAAATTAATGGTTACACATAAGTAGATGCCCTCGTTTCTATATAAACCATAAAGCTATTTTCATAAGAATTCATGCATTCGCAGATCAGTTCAGTAACTCATTATGTTTAAGATTCAGTTATTCAGTTTATTTCAGTTGTGCATGATAGCTTATAACCTCAGATTCTTCAGTATTTTTAGCTTAATTATCCACATTCGAGGACGAATGTTCCCAAGGGGGACATATTGTAACACCCTGTGTTTTTTCTAGCTTAAAATTCATTCCTAGAATGTTAAGATTGTGCTTCAAAAAGGAATAACCTTTATTTCAAATTGAATTTTCCAGATTTAGACCTTACATTGTGTGGGAAATTGAATAATCTTTCCATCGATATCAAATTCGCCTAAATCCGACACTCAGTGAAGAAGTTAGAGGATTTTTAGTAATGCAGTATCCCACCTGGGCACTCACCGCGTCACGGTGAATGCCAGAATGGCAATCATCACATTCTAGTGGAACTTCGCAATATTGGTGCACCGTAGAGAGGTCCAAATTCCCAATTTTCAATTTTCAATGGCTCAACACAATAGCACCGCGATGCACTAGAGTGCAAATTCGCACTCATCCTTTTCCAGTAGCTTAATGCGATTTCAACGTGTCGTGGTGAAGGTGTAATTATCGTAATCTTGATCCATAATTTGAATTCTTTTGGCATAACTTTAATCCTAAGAATGTGAAGTCCTTATTAGGTGAATAATGTTCATAGAAGTCACTTAGAGCCAAGTGGAGCTAAGAACATTATATTTGATTACAATTTGGCATTCAATCCTACAAGGATCTACTTTAAATATGTAAACCATTTTATATACATGGAATTTTCCATCCCAAGTCCCACAAATTATAAATAATTGAATTAGCTTTTCGACAATACCAATTTCGCAAAAATCCAATATCTGAGCGAAAAGTTATAGCCTTTTTAGTGTGAGGCAGTGGGCTGCCGTGTTGGTAGTGCGTCGCACTAAAGGGAAAAATCGGGATGCGGGTTGTGAATTTCTTATTTAAATTAATATAGGGCAATGGTGTCTTTTTTCCACCTCAACCCAGGTCGTAAAAACACGATCTAAGGCTTCAATTGGGGCATTATTTGCCCCCATTCTCCAATTTTTCCCTCAAGAACAACCCTAATCAATTTTCTCAAGCATCATCAATTCCATCTTCTTCTCTTAAAAAAATATCAAGAATTTAGGGTTCTTAATCCAAGAACTTCAAGAATGTTTTCAAAATCATCTCCAAAGGGTTCAAAGTTCAAGCTTTAACATTCAATTCATCATAGGAATCAAAGATTCAAGCTTTCTCATCTAAGATCATCAATTAAGGTATGTGGGATTATGAAATTGTGCCCAAAATTATATTTTTCAGCAAGTATCTTATTATTTGAAAGTAGGGTTTATACCCAAATATAAGTATTCGATGATTATAAGTTTACAAGTGAATGAATATTAAATTGCATGACTATTTTCATGTATTTATGTGCGTAATGCAATTTTTCAGATTTCTAAATTGAGTTTAAGCATGATATTGAGATTCTTCATCTTATTATTTTGATATTGTTGAAGTATGTTCAAGAAGAATATCGATCCTTATGTTTTGCTATGATTTTGAATGTTTATACATGAGTTCTAAATTGGGATTTGATACCCATTATCACTTTTTACAAGATTATGATTTTTGAGAGATTTTGAAGATAAGTTTCATGTCTATTCTCATATTTTTATGCCTATGGAAGAAATTTTCAGATTTTGAGTTAAATTATTATTGAATTCATTAACAAGCATGACTACTATAAATTTACATGAGTTGAAGAATGGGTTATTAGGCCCTAATTTGACTATTTATATATCAAGAACTTGTGCTTTGAACACCCTGAGATTAGTATATTTTGAGTTGAATAAAAGTATTTGATCTTCAAATCCCCGTTGAGTTTTGGAATCCACTTTTCAGAGTTTATTTCAGATTACAGATATATATTAGTTTGGTTTTCATTATAAATCATGAGATTTTTTTTTAAAAGTGGATTTTCAATGAGATGAGCGTAGCTAATTAAAGGGAGTAGTATTTAGCACCGAGTTGGGTAAGTTACTGCAGTTTCATACACCAGAACTAAGTGCCTTCATAGGATTGAGATTAATGGGCCTGAGGCCGAGATAGTGATCGCTGAGTTGAGGTTATACTCCTTGGAAAGAGTATGACGCCTCTCCCCAATGTGAGGTTTCTTCCTTAGGAGGACAAAACGTTGGACTCATGTAGCTCGCATGATTTATGTCGGTTAAAAGAACCTCTCTGCTAGTAAAAAGTAAATAAATAGCTTTTGAGTATTTTTCCCTAATAGTAAGATTTTTAGAGTAGTTCCTAAATTATGTTTCTTTGAAATGAGTTATTTTGCCTAAAGCTTTGAAAGATTTGCTTGTCAGTAAAGATTTTTAGATAGTAAGTGTAAAGGCTCACAAGCTTATTCAAATATTATTTTACTTGAGATTTTAGTTTTAAAGTTACAGTCTTAGATTTCAGATACAGAGGTGAGCACTTTACCACTTAGTCTATATGTTTTTAGAAGGGATTAAAACTACAGATTTTAGAACTAAGTATAATGACTCACGAGATTTATACTATATGCTTCATTATTCATGATTTATAAGTTTTAAATTTCAGATTTCTCAAGCTATGTGAGTCATTTACTTTTAGCATGCATTGTTTTATAAATGATGATTATAAGATATGTTTTTACTTATGCATTCACCCCCATATGCTTAGTACATTCCCAAAGTACTGATCCACATATACGTCTATGTGCTATATTGTCTCATAATCTAGGTACAACTTTCAGTATGTACATTCAGATCCGGACAGTTGTAGATTTCAGCCTGTGAAATGATGAGTCCTTCTACTTCGGGGACTTCAGTTACACCTATTTATATTTTTTACTTTCTTAGTAATATGTATTGATTAGTGATAGTTGGAGTAGCTTCCCAACTATTTACAGTCAGTATTAGTAGAGGCTTTATAGACATTCAGTAAAGTTAATGTATTCAGTTTCAGTTTCTTTGTAAAAGCAGAGTTGTAATAGTGTGAATTCAGTTTTGTATTGATCAGATTTAGGAAAGAGTTATCTTCCGCTTATTTTGTTCAGGTTTATGTATCTTATCTAGTTGCTCATGAGTTATGCCAGTATAAGGGTTGGCTTGGGATCACTTATGGTCCTAAGCACCATGTAACGTCTTGGGACCCATTTTTGGGGCATTACATCTGTATTGCGATCCCTGAAAGAGAAGCAATTATATGTCAAATTTTTGAAATATGAATTTTGGTTGAACGTTGTCACTTTTTTTGGTCATGTCATTTCTAGTGAAGGGATCATGGTGGATCTGCAGAAAGTTATAGTGGTTAAGAAGTGTTCTAGACCTACAACTCCAATCGATATTCAGAGGTTTTTGATTTAACCGATTACTACCAAAGGTTTATGGAATTTTTTTTGACTATAGCTGCTCCGTTGATTAAGTTGACTCAGAAAAAGGTAAAGTTCTTATGGTCTGATGCTTGTTATGGTTGTTTTGAGAAGCTAAAGGATAAGTTGACTTCGACTCTAGTCTTGACTTTGCCTGAAGGCATGGATGGATTTATGGTATATTGTGGTGCATCCCGTATGGGGCTTGGGTGGGTTATGATGTAATATAGCAAGGTGATAGCTTATTGCTCTAGACACTTGAAGTTGCATTAGAATAAATTTTTGACTCATGACTCGAAACTATTAGCAGTGGTGTTCACATTGAAAATCTAGCATCACTATTTGTATGGAGTGCATGCAGATATCTTTTTTGATCATAAGAGAGTATGTGTTTACTCAGAAAGAGCTAAACCTCAGGTAAAAGAGATGGCTTGAGTTGCTCAAGGATGACGACATGAGTCTTTACTACCATCAATGTAAAACTAATGTGGTTGTTGATGCTCTTAGTAAGGTATCCATGGAAAGTCTGGCTCATGTGGATGAAGGGGAGTGAAAATTGGTGACCGATATTTACCATTTGGCTAACCTTGGGGTTCATATCTAGGACTTTAAGGATAGTGGTGTATTTATACAGAAAGTTGCACAGTCATCTCTTGGTGTTGAAGTAAAGGAGAAACAAGTGTTGGATCCTATCTTGATGAGGATCAAGGGTGATGTAGGTGGGAAAAAGGTGGTGGATTTTGATATTAATGGTGATGGTACCTTGTGGTACCAAGAGAGGTTATGTATTCCTGACATAGATGGATTGCGCGACAGGATTTTTCTCGAGGCACGTGAGTCACTCTATGTTATTCATCCTGATTTAGAGAAAATGTATATGACCTTAAAGAAATGTATTGGTGGAATAATATGAAGTGGGATGTGCCTAAGTGCATTGTGTGCCAATAAGTGAAAGTTGAACAAATGAGGCCCGGAGGATTGTATCAAGACATTGAGTTACGTATTTGGAAATGGGAGGTAATTAACATGGATTTCATTATTGGTCTTCCTCAGTATCGAAGTTAGTTTGATTTGGTTTTGGTCACCGTGGATAGGATGACAAAGTCAGCTCAATTTTTTCTAGTGCAAAAATTTTTTTTGACAGAGGATTATGCGAGGTTGTACTTCCATGAGATTGTGAAATTTCATGGGGGTTCCTATTTCTATCATCTTGGATAGTGGTATGCAATTTTCATATTACCTTTGGCGGTCATTTTAGAAAGGTTTGGGGACCAAGGTAAGTCTTAATATGCTTTTCACCCATAGTCGGATGGGCGAGCAGAAAGAACTGTTCAGATATTAGAGGATATGCTACGTACTTGCGTGATTGACTATGCTAGTAATTGGGTGGATTATTTACCTCTTATAGAGTTTGCATACAATAATAGCTACCACTATAGGATTGGTATTGCTCCATTTGAGGCCTTGTATGGTAGGATGTGTAGATCTCTTATTGGCTGGTTCAAGGTGTGACAGGCAGAGATGTTTGGCCTAGATTTGGTTGACCAATCTATGGAGAAGGTGACGGTGATTTCAGATGGGCTTAAAGCCACCTAGAGTCTCCAAAAGTCCTATATGGATGTGAGACATAGGAAGTTAGAGTTTCAGGTTTGGGATAAGGTGTTCTTAAAGGTGTCTCCTATTAAGGAAGTGATGCAATTTGGGAAAAAGAGGAAGATCAGTCCCTGGTATGTTGGTCTGTACTTGGTTTTGAGAAAGGTTGGCAATGTTACGTATGAGTTAAAGTTGACTTCTAGTTTGAGCTTTATTCACCCTGTGTTCCATAGTTTGATGTTGAAAAAATATATGGGTAATTTTTCATAGATTGTACCTATTAAGGATATTGGTATTTCTGATTCTCTTTCTTATAAGGAGATCCCGATTAAGATGTTGGATCAGCAGGTTTATCAGTTGTAGACCAAGGATGTATCTTTGGTAAAGGTTCTATGGAGGAACCACAAGGTGTAAGACTATACATGGGAACGAAAGAGGACATAAAGTCCAAGTATTCATTTCTATTTCTTACTCTGGTATGTGTTGCTCTTAGCATCTTTGTTTTCTGTCTTTGTTAAAGGTAGATGGTAAATTCTATGGTAATCTACTATTTTTGTCTTAAAGGTAAGAGTAGAGAGGTTTGGGGGTCTAATCATTCTAGTCACTGCCTTGTTCCATCATTCGAGGATGAATGATCCAAGTTGGGGAGAATTAAAACACTCTAGATTTTGGTCCTTGGAAATTTCCTGAGTATTGAACTTATAATCATAGAAATGACTCACCATATAAGTCGTATGGTATGGGTATGGGTCAGGTGACCCAAATTGTTAGGTGTCCAGTGAATTAGGATGGGGTTCTGTTGAAGTTACGATTTGGTAGTACGGGTCGTTAGGGGTGGTGATTATTCCTTTGGTCGGTCGGTCCCTTAATCAAATCAGTAACTTAGTGACTTGACTTGGCTTTGAGTATGAGTGGCTTGCTAAGTTCTGTGAGGATAGGGTTTGAGTAGTATAGTTGAATCTTATGTTTTCCAGTGTCAATCCCTTTTGATGCTATATTGGGCATAACTGGACCATACTAGTCATATGGTCTAGTCACAAGTGGGGTTTGGTAGTCGTATGTGGACAGTGTTTGGGTGTCCAACTCACTGTCTTTGAGACGACTCTATGGTACGAGTCATATGTTGTGGCCAGGAGTCATAGGGTCGACTTGTAACCACTTGTGATAATATTACAGTTTTAAGTTGGGAGAATTCTAGACATTTTCTCTTTGTAACTCCCTTTGATACCACAATATAAAATATCTTTTGGGGCTTCCTTAACCTATTATTCTCAATCAAATACTCTTAGACTCTCTCTCAAACTGTCGCTCAAGCAAAATGCTAGGGTTTCATCAAGATAATCAACCAAGGCTTTCAAAGGGTGGTTTCTCTTCTTCTTCCTTGGTGTCTAAGGCATGTTACTCCCCTCTCATTGTTATTTTATAAAGAGCATATGTTTAATGTATGATGTTCATGCTATTTTTATGGATTGAAATAATGGTTGACGTTTTTGGATGTTTATGGTTGAATAATGGTTCTCATGGTTTAATTATGTTTTGTTTCATGCTTTAAGTATGATTTTGACATTCTGGGATGTATGTTAATGGTAAATGGATTTTGGGGTATTATGAATTTCCCAAATTACTTGGTATGGTTTTGAAACTTATGTGCCCTCAACCTGTTTGTTAAAATGCTAATGAGAATTATATTGTCACATAGTTTGACTACTCTTGAAACCTTTGCATTGCATAAATTGTAATGAAACCTGAATTGGCCTGGTTGATTTTAAATAGCTTAGAAAGGCCTTGGTGTCCATGATTTTGGTTTAACTGGAAACTTTGGAGTCAACTTATTTTAATAGTTTTGGTATGACATAAAAGTATAGACTTGGAAGCTTTAATTTTGGTATGACAATACCTACGGTTAATGTATAAACAAAAGACTTCTTGGTAAATGGTTTGGTTATGTGTAAAAGGTTTAATTGGGTTTAAAAAGGGTCGAGTAGCAAGACTTTGGAAGGCGGGGGTCCTGGGTGGACCAATACTAGAAACTCACGTTTTCCGATGTGAGGTGGTCTTGGTGACCGTGTGCATGATGACATACTTTATATTTTGGGAGATATACTAGTTATCGCAGGCTTTTTTCTTTGGTTGTGTGTCTAACACACATTGGGGACCTTTCAGCAGGGGGAGCTGAACTATTAGCCCATGGGTGGTTTTAGGACGGTCAAGCTACTCAGCCCAGGATAAGGTTTCACAATTCATGCTAAACCCGGTTCCCTATCTCGGCACGATATATATGTATATATGTGATTGCATATGGCCATTTGGTTTGGTTTTGAATATTGGCATTATTTTTTATTTATCCCTGAGTACATGATAGCGTTCACTCTGCTAACCGTCTTCAGGTGCTCTATCCCCATGCGATGCAGGAATCAACCGTACTACCATTCCTCCTGCTTAGTGACTTAGATTAGGGGACAACCTTGAGTCGGATTGACGTGGTGAGCTTCCATATTCCTTAAGACTCCATTTCAAGCTATGGACTTTTTTTCATTATTTTTGTTTCTTGGATTGTAGTTTTGGCTATGGTCGGGGGAATGTCCCGACCGGATGTTATGTGATTCAAGTTAGAGGCTTTGTCAGACAGTTATGGGCATAGACGGTGTTGATATTGGTGTCAGCCTTGGTATTGGTATTGGAATTATGGATGGCACTGGTTGGATATTTGATTGAGGTTGTAGGATTATGATTATAGACTTTATTTAATGTCTTTAAATTATTATTGATTTATCTTGTTATATGTTCGGAATTCATTCGATGTAGGGTTTAGGGAAGTTATGGGTTGATATTGGGGGTGGTCTCTGATCCTTGTTAGACTTGAGATTCCTGACACGTCTAAGCCATGGTCTGGGTCGTTACACAAATGGTCAACCCAACTACCAACAAAATAAAAAACACAAGCCCAAAGCATATCTTCCAAGATATCCAAAGCATATTGTACTTTTTGTTTGGCAATCCATTTATGGGTGGAAAACAGTACTAGGAGTCACTTTAGTCCCCAAGCATCGTTGGAAGGACCTCCAAATGTGAGATGATAACTGGGAACAACAATCAGATATGATGGAGACTATAGTACCATGCAACTTCATGATCTCCTCAATGAACAACTTGGCATAATCCTTAGAAGAATAATTAGTCCTCACTGGCAAGAAGTTAGCAGACTTAGACATCCTATCCACGATGTCCGAAATCGAATCAAACTACTGGAGAGACCACGGAATACCGATAACAAAATACATATTAATTATCTCTCATTTCCACACTAGTATTTCAATCTCTTCAGTCAACCCACCAGGCCTCAAGTGCTCTGCCTTCACTTGCTGACACACCATACACTTAGCCACAAAATTGGCCACATCTCGCTTTACATTATTCCACCAATAAATCTCCTTAATATCATGATACATCTTTGTTGAACTAGGATGAATAGTATAACTCCACTCATGAGCTTCGGCTAAAATTCTTCCTCACAACCTATCAATATCAGGAACACGTAATCTGCTTTAGTATCTCAAGATACCATCAACAACAATCTCGTAAACCATCACTTTCAGCCTACCTACATAATCTTTGATTTGTATCAAATAGGACCTAACAACTGTTTCTCCTTTACCTCATCAACAGGAGAGGACTTTTCTACCTCTTGAACAATCACACTACCATCCTCGAAATCCAAGAGATGGGCTCGAAGATTATCCAAAGAGTGAATATTCTTCACCAAATCCCGCTTCTCTTCCTCTACATGAGATAAGCTTCCCATGGTCAACCTGCTAAGAGTATCAAAAACCACATTAGCTTTACCTAGATGATAGTAGAAACTTATTTCATAGTCTTTTCGCAACTCAAGCCACGTTCTTTGCCTGAGATTTAGCTCTTTCTGAGTGAACACATATTGAAGGCTCTTATGATCAAAATAAATATCAACATAGACCCCATACAAATAATGCCGCCAAATTTTTAGTGAAAACACCACAACTAACAATTCCAAGTCATGGGTTGGATAGTTATTCTTTGAAAATTTCAACTACCTAGAAGCATATGCAACCCCCTTCCATGTGCATTAACACACACCCCAGCATTACCCGGGATGCATCATAATAGACTACAAAACTATTAGTGCCCTCAAGCAGAGTCAAGACCGGAGCCGAAGTAAACTTATTCTTCAGGTTCTCAAAATTACCCTTGCATACATAAGACCATGAGAATTTCACCTTCTTCTGAGTCAACTTAGTCAATGGGAAAACTATAGAAAAGAAGCTCTCCACAAATAATCTATAATAATCATTTAAACCCAAGAAGCTCTGAATGTTATTTAGAGTCGAAGGTCTAGGCCACTTCTTAACCACTACAACCTTCTGGAGATCCACCATGATCCCTTCACTAAAAATAACATAACCCAAATAAGTCATAATATTCAACTAGAACTCTCACTTAGAGAACTTTGCATACAAAATTGATCTTTTAGGGTCTGCAACACAAGGGGAGGTGATTGGCATGATCCACCTCACTCTTAAATATACCAACATATTATCGATAAATACAATCATGAACAAATCTAAGAACTAATCAAAAACTCAATTCATAAGATCCATGAATGCTACTAGGGCATTGATCAAACCAAAGGACATCACCAAAAACTCAAAATGACCATACCGAGTTCGAAAACAGTCTTAGGGATATCCACCTCCCTAATCTTAAACTGATGGTAACCTGACCAAAGATCAATCTTAGAAAAGAATAGCACCCTGAATCTGATCAAACAAATCATCAATCCTCAAAACTAGGTACTTATTCTTCGTGGTCACCTTATTCAATTAGTGGTAATCAATACGCATTTGAAAGGAACCATCCTTCTTTTGCACTAACAAAATAAGGAAACCCCATGGAGACACACTAGGGCAGATAATAACCTTGTCAAGGAGATCTTTTAACTGCTCCTTGAGTTCCTTAAACTCAGACAAAGCCATTTTATAAGGAGGAATAGAGATAGGACGAGTGTCCAAGAAAAGATCAATACTAAAATTGATTTTCCTATTAGGAAGAATACCAGAAAGATCATTAGGAAGTGCCTTAGGAAATTCACAGACCATGGGGTCAACCTATAAGAAAGGACCTTTGAATCTAGAATCCTACTAAGAGATAGCGGCAGATCATGACCTGAAGCTAACCCCTAGTCTTAATACGATGTTGTGAATCACAAGTGATCCCCAGCTAACCTATGTACTGGCATGATACTTGAGCAACTGATTTATAAGGTAAATAAAAGATAAATTTACTGAGCAAAAACATAATCATGAGAAAGTCTAAATAAATGTAATACTGATAAAGTTTACAAGATGATAAAACTGAAGAAAGAAACTTGAAATACATGTAATGACTCTAATTGAATATCTATGAAGCCTCTAATATATTGAATATAAATAGCTTGGACATGACTTTAACAACCATTAATCAATACATATGAATAATAATAAGATAGTACATGAACTATAACCGACTACTCCCTAAAACAAGAGAACTCATCACCTACTGGCTGGAAGCTACAAACTGTCTGATTATGATGTGTGGGCTACAACTGGTACCTACATTATGAGATAATGTAGCACATAGACATATATATGGATAAAAAATTTGGAATGTAATGAGTAAGTGAGGGTGAATACAATAAGTAAAACAAATTAGATACATAATCTTAAAACATGCATGCTAAGTGCCGGTAGACTCACCAAGAGACTAAAATCAACTGAAAGCTAAAGTATCTTGAAAAATGAGTAACAGACATAATCTGATAAAATGGTGAATCACTACACTTAGTTTCTTAAATCTTTACTTTTATAGAATAAGTGGAACTGAAGGTGGGAGGTGGTAAAACATGAATACTGTATGTAAATCTCATGTAAAGTAGAACATGTTGTAACACTAAACTGAGGATCATGAATGGCTATTGAGCATGAAAACATAAACATGTAAAACTTAGAATGCATGGCCAAGTAAAGCATATACTGAAATAATATAAATAACTGAATAACTGATATCTGAATAACTGAAAATCTAATTTCTTGGTCAAGCAAACCTGAACTTGTATAGACTGAGTACTGACTAAAACTGTGGGAGATATCATGTAATCGACATTCCCTAATCTGATCTAATCGGGATCCAACTTGTAACCCCAGTTGGAAGGGTGTCAGTAGCTTGCCAAAGGTATTAACACATGGTTGTGTGGATACACTAATCATGATTCTCGAAGGACTAGGGAGTCAGTCTTAAACTGGCGGGTGACCCCTAAGAGAGTATCAGTCCTAAACTGGTAGGTGACATCTCATAATTCCTACGCTGGCTACATAGTTTTGGAACTTAGGGACTGCTACTAAGGCCCCAGTCCTAATTGGCAGGTAAGTCCCCATCCCTAGGTTTTCTCGGTGCTAAATCCTACTCCTAACTAAAAGACACTGAAACACAAGATAATGCTTGCACTGATAAATGATAAGCTCAGGTCATGGTATTTTAGAAATAACAGTGCATTCATAATATTAAGAAATCATGAACATGTGAACTGATATATTTAACATGAAATAATATTGGTGAATTCATTGTAAAAGTGATGATATTAACATAGAGATAAAATCATGATTCAAAAAAACTTATTACTTGAAAACGAAAACATATAAAATCACATAGGTATCAGGTTTTCATAACCCACCAACACTGAATGATTACTAAAATATGATAGCAATGCTTAAAAAAGTGGTATAGAATCATAGTTCAAAGACCCAAAACATAAGACATTTCAATACATGAGTATAATACATGGATTTAAACATAGGGTCATATTAAACTTAGGAGAATAACAATTTTTCATCAAAATAACGAAATTAAAGACAAGATATCAAATTTGTAGTTTAAAAGATGAATAAGTACAACTTTTATGCTCTTTATTCCTTTAAATCATAGGGTAATTCTATGTTTTCAATACATGAGGAATTGGGATAGACCCCAACTTAAAACATGTAAATTCAACTTGAAAATCATATATTAGGGAACAAGGATGAAAGATTAACCTTGTTCAAAACCCCACATAACTTAATTGAATGAATTCTTGAAGTAAGGTTGAAATTCGAACTTAAGTCCTTGAATTTTTGAGGAAGAAAGCTTGAATTTTTTATTCTTGGGAAATGAGGCTTTAATTTCTCATTCTTAGAAAGGGGGAAAGCATTTGTGTAAGTTAATCTCATGAAAAGTGGGCAATAACATGTTTTAAAGCCCCTTAGTATGTTTTAGATTGATTAGGGACAATTTAGGGGGTGTGAAATGACCTCAAAGCCCCTGAGGTTGTGTGGTGCACGCCAATTGCACACCTTGTCCATTGTCTATTTTTGATTACCATGTGACGCACGACTTTAGCTTGGTCATAACTTTTCGCTTGTGTATCAGATTAAGGAAAAATTGATATTGTTGGAAAGCTAATTCAATTATCTACAATTTGGTAGGTATTAACATCCAAAATTACACATATGTAAGAAGTTATATATGTTCAAAGTTGACCCTTGTAGGATCCAATACCAAATTTTTGATCGAATCAAAGGCTCTTAGCTCAACTTTACTCTAAGTGATTTCAATGAACATTTTTCGACATCATAAGTACTTTTCACACTAGGCTATTATCATGACACTTTTACTAAAGTATAAATCATGGAATTGTAGTTTACACACGTAGGAATGATGGTTTAATTTATAGCTCAAAAATACAGGGTGTTACATTATCTCCCCCTTGGAATCATTCATCCTCGAATGATGGATAAGAACTTATTGAAACTTTAGAAGTATGAAATAATGTTGACATGAAATTTATACTAACGAAGGATATAGCTAAAATGAAACATTAAAACTTTCATAATGAAATTGATTTCTAAGATGACTTGATTTTATTGACTGTAAACAACTGATTCATGCTGAGAGTTTAGAACTCACTTGAAATGTTCATGATATGATCATACATATAGAACTGCGAGGTAATAACTGATGCAATAAAATTCCAAAATTTACTAAGGAGGGATAAAGTATGTAACTTCTCATTAGGAATTATCCCTAAACAAAACAAGTATAAGAATCAAAAGAAAAGGGCTTCATGGAATCTCCAAATACATTATGTAAGCACGAATCATGAGATAATGAGACTAAGGTCGTACAATGGGTATTGCAATATCTGAGTTGGAATACTTAGAAAACTGAGATTATTCACTAAACACTTATGAACTGAATCATGACTAAACATCTAAATCTAAGACATGGTGCATGGACTGAACTGAATTCATAATTTGGATGGACATGAATGAATTACCTTATGGAATTACCATGCTAATGAAACTTTGGATAGTAATACTAGATGGAAAGAAGGAAAACTATAGGATTTTATCTTGTCTAATTGGTAAACTGATTTGCTGGCTATATGGGTTGAATTATACGGAAAGTTTATACTCAACTGGAGTATTTCTCCAACACTTTTATAAGAAGTTCTAATAACATTAGAGAGCAAAGAATTCTTGGGCATGATCTGAATAAGATATCTAAATAACGAATCTCAATATGGCTATAACTCCGCAATGTGGAACATAGGCCTATAAAACATAAGCTAGGATAGAATTACTAGGCCTTAGACAATATAACTACTAACTTTCAAGCTTATCCACACTTATCAAATACTTCCTAACTATACTTTTCCCCTTAAATACCATGTTCACTTGATTCAACTTGTAATTCTCACATGGGTACAAATAACTACTTCATCCTAAGTCTGAGTTAAACTACACACTCTCTCCATGTTCAAGCCCATCTCAAAATTACAAAGTGCAACACACCACACCGTAATACTAGTCTAAGCCATGAATTTGATACCTCATGCATGTTTCAAAGCTCTCATCTCAAGAAAAATTCTTCTTACCACTTCAACAACTAAATTAAACCTCTTACTAGGAATTCACTAGTGCACAATGCACCCATCCGCTTATAAATCAACATGACGTTCAAGCCTATAATAATAACCACATATGAACTTTTAGAAAGCCAACCCATTAAAGCATCTTTCCCATATTCACTAATATCTCTATCAATAACAATGTCCATGAACTATCCCTAAGAAAATACACACAAAATTTCAACTAACCATGGCATATACTAAAAGTTTTTTCCTCACTCTTTCTTCACACTTAGAGCTTTTAATAAAACAAGCATACAATAATATTTCCTTCATAAGGAACATTTACTCTCTCACATCAAAGTCATCATTCATCATCACTATGTTGATGTAAAGAGAGGTCACTGAAAGGTTATAACATAAGGACCTAAAGCATAAAAGAATGCTATGCATAACTTGGACACTTAACAGAGGCCTGAGGAATAGAGTATCCACAACATAGATTGATTAAGGAGATCTAAACTGTGGACATACATGACATAATCTAAATTTCACTAGTCATTTAGGAGGTAACACGAGTACCTGGAACTGAACATACTATAAAGCATGGGTACATGAGTCATGAGCTGCATGACCTGAGTTTGGAGTTCATAAATTAATGGAGTATGATTCGTACTTCTGAGTGAACTGGAACTCCTCATACTAGGAACTGGGAGCATACATAATTCTATAGAAAGTGTATGAATATGAGATATAATCATGAAGCTGACATGTAAGGCTTGAGTAGATGTTGTGATGACTGAAGTAAAGAACTTTGCACTGAGATAAGAATGGGCCAGACATCTTCGTTCCTTACTAATGTTCTACAATACAGTAGTATCACTACTAGAATCTGAGGGCCTATTTGGTTTCTTGTTCTATCATTTCCCCATTAGCTTTAAGCCATCATTCAAGACTGTGGATCCCTTTAATAAACTCTAAAGTAAATTGGAACCACTTTACTCTAGAGTCTGAGATATAAAAATACACATATATACTAAACTCACCCTAAAAGATTGTTCCTGAAATGTAAAACCTATGGCAAATAATTCCTTATGAGATAGAACTTTTAACTTTTAATAACCCCAATAGTCACAATATAATAGCTTAAACACTTGATAACTTAGAAATTTTAGGAGTATGACTATTCCCTGAGTTCACACCTAGATTTTCAACTATTCTTTCTATTAGCTCAATCATCCAATTTTCAAACTTAGATTCTAACACTTAACATAGATGTTCCCAAACTTTTTAATAAACTATACTAACTTTATTCATGAACACTCCCTTAATATATACTATCCTTAACCTTCTTTAGTTTCAGCAATCATCATCACATACTTACAACTTTCTTAACAACATACTTGCCTGACTAAACACATAATCTACTTCTTTTCCTTCATAGCTTACTAATATCACATCTCTAAACTTATATTTTCCCCTGAACCATGAGAATTATTATTACACTAACATACCCAACATATGAACCTATAACCTATAACTTAGCTGATAAGAACATCATATACTACATGGCCTCATTCACACTTAACAATTCAAGGGTACTATCTAATCACACACATTACTAAAACTTAGAAATAATACAATCCCATATCACCTTGGCTACACCTATAGATCATAACCACACCATCATCCTTAACTTCAAATCAATAAACTTAAATTCTTACTTGCACTTTAAGCCTACTAATTTGCCTTTATACAACTAGCCCCATGGATACATAATCTACTAAATCCAGATAAACACTATCCCTACTTTATTGCTGCTAAAATTCTGGGTTCATACTTCTAACTATAGGTCATGGGCTATCATAGAGGGAACATCTAACTTAGGCTCAATACATGATTTTTTCATGATAATGAATGAAATATTTCAAACTTTGGAACATAAAAGCACTAGCGGGATACTTATTGAGCCAACATGCAATCCTATAACTATCTATAAGGACTATCTTACAAAACTCTATGAGTAGGAATTTAAGCATGGCTAATTCTGTTACCTCAAAACTAAGGCAAAGTTGGCATGAAAAGAGAAAGATGCGAGTTTTTATAAGTTTCTTAAAGAACATCTGTACAATACTGTCTAACATATGAAAGAAGGAAAATATTTTCTAAATACCCTGTAGCCTCTTAAAGAAAAGTACAGACGTATCCACAAGACTCTACTAGATACAGTTTCATAGATACCCTAGGAAACTTGAACCTTGTGCTCCGATACCAAGTTTTTCATGACCAAAGGCTACCCCTATTCATAATAATTCTTAGAACTATAAGTGATCCCAAGCTAACCAATGTACTGGCATGATACTTGAGCAACTGATTTATAATGAAAATACAAGCTAAAATTGTTGAGCAAAAACGTAATCATAAGAAAGTATGAATAAATGTAATGCTGATAAAATTTACAACATGATAAAACTAAAGAAAGAAACTTGAATTACATGTAGTGACTTTGACTGACTATCTATGAAGCCTCTACTATACTAACTATGGATAGATGGGACATTCCTATAAATACTACTAATCAATACATATAAATAATAACAAGATAGTACATAAACTATAACTAACTGGAGTCCCTGAAATAAGAGAACTCATCTCCTGCTGGCTGGAAGCTGCAAACTTTCTGATTATGATATGTGGGCTACAACTGGTACCTATATTATGAAATAATATACTAAGTAAGTGGGGGTGAATACAATAAGTAAAACTAATTAGATACATAATCTTAAAACATACATGCTAAGTACAGGTTGACTCTCCAAGAGACTAAAATCAACTAAAAGTTGAAGTATCTTGAAACACGAGTAACAAACATAATCTAATAAGTATGTGAATCATTACACTTAGCTTCTTAAATCTTTAATTTGTAAGAATAAGTGGAACTAAAATTGAACATTCTGTAACATTGAACTGAGGATCATAAATGGATACTGAGCATAAAAATATGAACATGTAAAACAGAGAATGATGACTAAGTAAAACATATACTAAAGTAATCTGAATAATAGATCTCTAAAAAACTAAAAATCTGGTTACTTGGTTAAGCAAATCTAAAGTTGTATAGATTGAGTACTGACTGAAACTATGAAAGCTATCATGTAACCGACATGGCCCAATTTGAGCTAATTGGGGTCCAACCTGTAACCCAGTTGGAAAGGTGCCAGTACCTTACCACAGGTACTAACAAATAGTTATGTGGATCCATTAATTGTGAGTCTTGAAGGACTAGGAAGTCAGTCCTAAATTAGTGGGTGACCCCTAAGAGTACGCTAGAGCTAAACTGGAGAGTGACATATCATAATCCTTACACAGGCTATGAGTTTAGGAACTTAGGGACTTTTACTAAGGACCCCGTCCTAACTGGCAGGTGAGCCCCCATCACTAGGTTCATTCGACGCTAAATCCTACTTTCAACTAAAGATACTGAAACACAAGTTGGTGCATGCACTGATAAATGATAAGATCAGGTCATGGTATTCTGAAATATCAGTGCATGAATAATCTTGAATAAATTAGGAATAAGTGAACTAATATTTTTATGTAAGACCCCATAAATTTCTCTCGTAGTCTGAGCCTTAGAGCCTGTCAAGTAAAGCATAAATTCGGTCCAAAAATATTGAGAACTGTCCTCCTAAGTGAGAAATATTTTGAACCATGTAGAATTTCCATAATATTACTTTTTTTATCATGTAGATCATTGAATAAGCTTTCCTTCGATAACAATTTCATCAAAATCCGGCATCGGACGAGGAAGTTATATTTATTATACTGAAAACAGTTGAAACCGCCCAGGTACAACAACCGAATTGATAGACCATCGAGTTTACGATGGACCATCGTCCAGCCCATCGCAACCTAGGGAGTGACACCCAAGTGTGATGGCCAGGATGATGGACCATCAAGGCTGTGATGGACTGTCGTGCTGAGGCAGTGTGGCCTCATCCTGACCAAAATGTGACAGATTATTCAATGAACCATCGGGTTTGTGATGGACTATTGCTGAGACCGTTGCATTGAGGTAGTGTGTTCTTTTTCCAACTGCTATGTGATGGACGATCCAACGAGCCGTCAGATTAAGCGATGGACCTTCGCTGCCCCCGATTCAGCATTTTAAAGATGTTTTTAAAAGGGGTTTTGGGGTATTTTCCCACTCTTTCTAGCCCCTATTTTATCTAATCAAGCCTCACAACTTTATTTCTCATCTTCAATATCAAAAATAAGGGTTTCTACAAAATCATAACCCTTCCTTATTCTTCAAGAAAAATCAAGAAAAATTAAGAAATCAAGAATCTCTCTAAGAGCTTTTAAGAAAGAGTTCCTCTAAGGTATGTATATGTTGATTCTTGGGTTCCTTTCCTCCAAGAAGCTCAATAACCCTTTTGTAAAATTCAAAGATCTTATGTTTGTGGGTTTTCATGATTCATGTGAGTTAAAATTGATGTTCATTCTATTATTGAGTTTTGATTCATGTCTGTTTGTAAGATTTTCAAGCTTTGACCCTAATATGTGATATTCATGTGATGTTCATCATAAAACCTCTTCAAGTTGCTTGTTAAGTGATGTTTTCATGTCAATTAAGTGAAGAAAATTATTGAATAAGCAAAGCATTCTCCCCATATGTTTGATAAAATGGTTATGTGAAGGAATTAGAGCCATTATAACATGTTGACTAAAAATCCCCAATTGTGTGCAAGCCCATGCATGTCAAGTTTTTGTTGAAAAGCCTTAGTGAATGAATTGTGAAATAATAGCATAAAATTCCCCAATTATGTGCTTTTTGATACATGCTAAGACTTTGATACATGCCGAGTGTTTGATACAATACCTTGTTGAATGGAGTATGATCCAATAACATGTTCCCCTATGTTATTAAATGTTTAGGATTTCTAAATTTTTCAAGTGATGCCTTAGTGATTGTGATGGTGAATGATTGTCCATGGTCTCGATTATTCAAGAATGGTTATGTTTTACTTTTATGTTATCGAGTCTTGGGGGTATTTATACCCGATAATTTGGTTGTTTTCTAGAGCCCATGTCAATTTTCATAATAATTCCAGTCGAGCCGTGATTCTCATGACTTAGTGAGTTGTAGAACTCTATATTCTCAGATAGATATAGAACTTAAGAAATCTCAGTAATCTCTATAATGGTCGTAATCTCACTATCACTAGTAATCTAGTCTCAGTTCTGTACCCAGCTCAAATTTAGTAGAATTCAAATATTCACTTCTGACCTCTGTAGTAATCGAGTACTCTATTCAAAGATCAGTGTCGTTCAGCTAGATAACAAGATTCAGTAGTACTCCATTAGATCATAACCAAGTGAATTCAGCTTAACTCAGTCAGATCCTTTGAGAAACATGACCAGTATTAGATTATGCTTAGTTTGTGTTAAGTTAAGAATTAGTTAAGAGTCTTTCAGTTGGGAGTAGGAGATAGCATTGAGTAAGGGCAGGGATGGCGCTCCCCTTCAGAGAGGCATAGTTGTTAGGAGCAATACCTGAACTCTAGAACTGCCTAGCCAGCACAGGATGCAGGAGTCCCCCATCAGGAAAGGCTGGTCATCTGTCAGATAGGCTTGACTATTATATGCCTTAGGCTTGACTTCCTGTGAGGGTATCCTATCAGATAGACTTGACCAGAGAGGTCTTTACCCGTAGCACAGTATTGATACCCTTCTAGCTGGGGTTATAGGTTGGACCCCACCAGTTGAGATTCGGAGTATGTCGGTTAAGTGACTACTTTCCATAGTTACAATTTTAGTATCAATCTTCATAAATTAGGACTATCAGATATAGTCATCTATCTTAATGAGGAACTAAAATAGTTTCATTTAATCATGGACAACCCGTCAGATAGGCATGGTCTCATATAAAGTCATTCAGTATCAAATTTGGAGATCACCCGCTAGATATGCTTGATCTCAGTCTTAGATTTAGTTGAGTATTCTTGTTATCAGATCTATAGATCACCCATCAGATAGAATTGATCTCAGTCTCAGATTTAGTTAAGTATTCTTATTATCAGATCTAGATATCACCCATCAAATAGGCTTGATCTCAGTCTCAGATTTAGTTGAGTATTCTTGTTATCAGATCTAAAGATCACTGATCAGATAGGCTTGATCTCAGTCTCAAATTCAGTTGAGTATTCTTGTTATCAGATCTAGAGATCACCCATCAGATAGGCTTGATCTTAGTCTCAGATTCAGTTGAGTATTCTTCTTGTCAGGTTGAGACATGATATTTTCTTATCATTGATAGTAGATTCTGGAATCATCCATTAGAGAGGTTTGATCTCCGATGCACTCAGTTGACAGTAGAAAGATCAAAATTTAGTCAATGATATAAGTATATTTAGTCAATCAGCTTCAGTATCCTCAGATTCTGAGATCACTCGCTAGATAAGACTGATCTCAACTCTAGTACTCAGTTATCGGTATCAAATAATTCAGTTATTTAGTATCATAGTTTTATTAGTGAGTTCAGAGGATAGTAATATAGTATCTGAGTTTCAGTATTCAGAGTCACTATGGTTGCGGTTATGGTTTGTGTATTCATGCGTGTGTTCTCATTCAGTACTATCATGATTATTTAGTTAAGTAATTGTTCATACATAAGCCCTTGCATTTAGCCTTACCTCATCTTCATACTCGGTACATTCCCGTACTGACACATTTGTGCTATTTTGTTTTATTTGACACCATAGGTTCAGAGGCAAGAGATCCAGAGTACCCTAAGCAGCTTAGTCCCAGTTAGCAGCAGTAGACATAGCAGTGAGTCCTCTTTATTCGAGGATGATGCTTTTATCATTATTTCATCAGATTTTGTTTATTTTTAGGAGACGGATTTAGTTGGGGATATGTCCCATCAACTCCATAGCTCAGACAGTTTAGAGGTTTTTTGGATAGATGTATTTATATTCTATTTTTAATTTTGAGTATTTTTAGATGTTTTGAACCTTATGACCAGTTTTCATATTTATTATCTGTATTATACAGTGTTCAGGTGCAGATATCAATAGAGGGTTAGATTGTGGTCCTTCGGGATCATGAGCACCGTGTGATGTTTTGGTTCCATAAAATCGGGTTGTTACAAACTTGGTATCAGAGCCTAAGGTTTAACAGTGTTCTAGGGAGTCTGAAAAATTGCATCTAGTAGAGTCTTATACATGGGTGTGCTGAGCACCATATTTATGTACAAGAGGCTATAAGATGTTTTTAGGAGTAGTTTCCCTTCTTTTAGTATTCATGTCGTGCGAGTGAGCATGAGCTCGAGTTGATCCTCAGTATAATACACCTCTATCTTCAATTTACAGAGGATGCCTCCTCGTAGAGATAATGCCCATAGGGTTGATGACCAGCCGCCTCAGCCAGTAGATACTGAGAATGAGGATGTGTCACATACAGAGTTTCGGGCATCTTTTCAGGCGCTAGCCCAAGCTGTGACTAATGTTTAGGGTAACCGTCAGGCTATGTCCCCACCTCAGTAAGATGGGGGTTTATCCATAGCCAAAATTAGAGATTTCATAAGAACAAACCCGCCAGAGTTCTTTGGGTCAGTAGCAAATGAGGATCCACAGCTTTATCTAGAGGAGGTGAAAAAGATCACCTAAATTATACATATTTCTGAGGAGGAGAGTATAGAGTTAGCATTCTATAGGCTGAAGGATATTGCTCATGATTGGGTAGTGATGTGGAAGAAGGGTAGAGAGGAGGATGTAACTCCCGTGACTTGGCAAAAATTTCAGGATTCCTTTCTAGATAAGTTTTTCCCATTAGAGATCAGAGAAACTAAGTTAGAAGCATTCATGAACCTAAGTCAAGGCTCCATGACAGTGAAAGAGTATTTTATTATGTTTAACCAGTTAGCTAAGTATGCTCCTGACTTGATGGTTGACCCTAGAGCAAGTATGAGTAAGTTTGTGAATAGTGTATTTGGGTTAGTGTTGAAAAAGTATAGAACTACTATGCTTCACAGAGATATGTACCTTTCTAGGCTGATGATGCATGCGTAGCAGATTAAGGCAGATAAGACAAAAAAAAGAGTAAGTGAGTAAGAGAGCTAGAATAGTTAGTCATGGTTTCTCTCATGTTGGGTCCCAAGGTGGTAGTCGCTCTCAACATAGTCAGAGATTTTCAGTCCTAGCTCCATCCTCATCTAGTGTACCCACACCAAAGTTTAGGGATGTCAGTTATAATGGGGTGCTAGGATTCAAAGGCCTGAGTAGTGCTAGTGGTGTTCATACCAATCTGCTTTGTGGAGAGTGTAGCAAGAGCCACCTATGTATGTGTAGAGCCGGTAGTGATGTGTGCTTTAGGTGTGGTGAGCCAGGCCACAGGATGCAAGAATGTAGACCCCTAGCTCTGAGGGGTGGAGATTTTCTTCAGTAGAGTTCCCCTTCTGATGCCAATAGTCATCAGTGTCTGAACAGTCTCTATGCATTTCAGGCTCTCCATGATCAGGAAAGGTTCCCTGATATAGATTCGGGTATGTTATGAGTCCTTCATATTTTTTATATGCATTGCTAGATCCTTTGCTTCCATTTTGAGCTTATATGTCAGTATGAGTCATGCATGAGATTAAGATCTAAGTTGGTCAATCATGACCCAGTTCGTAGGTGCTCCATGCACCGCCCAAGTATTTTAGCAAGGTATTTGTAGAGGGACATAGAGTCCCAAGGGGGAGATACCCCATGATATTGCGATACTCTTATATTATTAAACTCATTCATTTGTATATTCAGACTCTCCTTATAAAGCTAACTTCAGTGGTCATTGCATAACAGTCATGCTTTCGAAAGTTAGTTCAGTTAGACATTCATGCATTAGATATGCACGTTCAGTAGAAAGAGTTTAGCTTTTCAGTGTGTTCAGTCATGCATTCATATGATCAGCCCATTTATGCAACCATGCATCAGATATGTATGTCCATTATGAGAATTCAACTTATGAGTAGCTTCAGTCGAGTATTCCATGCGTAAGGTATGCATGTCCAGTATGAGAATTCAGAGTATCAGTGTTTCTAATTGCATAGTCATGTTTTAGATGTTCTTGTTCCTTGGGTAAGGTAAGTTGATCAGCATTATTAGCCTATCAAGTGACATTCGAGCACGAATGTTTCCAAGGGGTAGATAACGTAAAACCCCACAAATTTCTCTCATAGTTTGAGCTTTAGAACGTGTCAAGTGAAGCATAAATCTGGTCCAAAAAGTTTAAGAAGGGTCCTCCTAAGTGAGAAATATGTTGATATATGTAGAATTTCCCTAATATCAAATTTTTTTCATGTAGATCATTAAATAATCTTTCCATCGATACTAATTTCATCAAAATCTTGCATCGGACGAGGAAGTTATGGTTATTTTACTGAAAATAGTTGGAACCATCCAGGTACGATGGCCTGATTGATGGACCTTCGAGCTTGTGACGGACCGTTACCCATATCATTTCAATTAAGGTAGTGATTCCCCAAGTGCGATGGCCAGGATGAAGGATCGTTGAGGCTATGATGGACTATTGCTGGGACCGTCGCGCGGAGGTAGTGTGGCCTCATCCTGGCCAATGTGTGACGGACGATTCGAAGGACTGTCAGGTTTGCGATGGACTATCCCTAAGACTGTCGCATCGAGGCAGTGTGTTATTTTTCTGACCGCTGTGCAATGGATGATCTGATGGATCATCAGACTGAGCGACGGACCATCACTTCGACCGTCGCAGCCCCCAATTCAGCATTTTTAAGATGTTTTTAAAAGGACGTTTTGGGTATTTTCCTACTCTTTTCAGCCCCTATTTATATCCAATCAAGCCTCACAACTTCATTTCTCATCTTCAACATCAAAAACTAGGGTTTCTATAAAATCAAAACCCTTCTTTCCTCTTCAAGAAAAATCAAGAGAAATCAAGAAATCAAGAATCTCTCCAAGATCTTTCAAGAAAGAGTTCCTATAAGGTATGTAGATGTTGATTCTTAGGTCCCTTTCATCCAAGAAGCTCAAGAACCCTTTTCTAAAATTCAAAGATCTTGTGTTTGTGGGTTTTCATGATTCATGTGAGTTGAGATTGATGTTCATTCTATTATTGAGTTTTGATTCATGTTTGTTTGCAAGGTTTTCAAGCTTTGACCCTAGTGTGTGATATTCATATGATGTTCAAGATAAAACCTCTTCAAGTTTCTTGTTAAGTGACGTGTTCATGTCAATTAAGTGAAGAAAATTGTTGAATAAGCAAAGCATGCTCCCCATATGTTTGATAAAATGCTTATGTGAAGGAGTTAGAGCCATTATAGCATGTTGAATAAAAATCCCCAATTGTGTGCAAGCCCATGCATGTCAAGTTTTTGTTGAAAAGCCTTAGTGAATGAATTGTGACATGATAGCATGAAATTCCCCAATTATGTGCTCTTTGATATATGCTAAGACTTTAGTACATGCCAAGTATTTGATGCAAAACCTTATTGAATGGAGTATGATCCAATAGCATATCCCCCTATGTTATTACATGTTTAGGATTCATAAATACTTGAAGTGATTCCTTAGTGATTGTGATGGTGAATAATTGTCCATGGTCTCAATTATTCAAGAATGGTTATGTTTTACTTTTATGTTATCAAGTCTTGGGGTATTTATACCCAATGATTTAGCTGCTGTCTAGAGCCCATGTCAATTTTCACGATAATTTCAGTTGAGCCATGATTGTTAGGACTCAGTGAGTTATAGAACTCTGTATTGTCAGATAGATACAAAACTTAAGAAATCTCAGTAATCTCTATAATCACCATAATCTCAGTAGCGCTAGTAATCTAGCCTCAGTTCTACACCCAGATTAGATCTAGTAGTAGGCAAGTGTTCAATTCTGACCACTGTAGTAATTGAGTACTTTATTCAAAGATCAGTGTCATTCAGCTAGATAACGAGATTCAGTAGTACTCCGTTAGATACGGAACCAAGTGAATTCAGCTTAACTCAATAAGATCATTCAAGAAACTTGATCAGTATCACATTCAGCTTAGTTTATGTTCAGTTAAGAATCAGTTCAGAGTCTTTTAGTTGGGAGTAGGAGCTAGCATCGAGCGAGGGCAGGGATGGAGGCTCCCCATCATAGAGGCAGAGTCGTTAGAAGCAATCCCTAAACTCTAGAATTGCGTAGCCAGCGCAGGATATAAGAGTCACCCATCAGGAAAGGCTGGTCACCCGTTAGATAGTCTTACTATTATTTGCCTTAAGCTTGACTTCCTGCGAGGGTCACCCGTTAGATAAGCTTGACAAGAGAGGTATTTACTCGTGGCACAGTATTAATACCCTTCCAGTTGGGGTTACAGGTTGGACCCCACCAGTTGAGATTCGGGGCATGTCAGTTAAGTATCTACTTCCCACAGTTACAGTTTTAGTATAAATCTTCAAAAATTAGGATTATTAGATACAGTCATCTATCTTAATAAGAAACTCAGATAGCTTCATTGATTTATGGACAACCCATCAGATAGGCTTGGTCTCATATAAAGTTATTTAGTATCGGATTTAGAGATCACTCGTCGGATAGGCTTGATCTGTGTCTCAGATTTAGTTGAGTATTCTTGTTATTAGATCTAGAGATAACCCTTCATATAGGCTTGATCTCAGTCTCAGATTTAGTTGAGTATTCATGTTATCATATTTAGGGATCACCCGTCAGATAGGATTGATCTTACTCTCAGATTCAGTTGAGTATTCTTGTTATCAGATCAAGAGATCACCCATCAGATGGCTTGATCTCAGTTTTAGATTCAGTTGAGTATTTTTGTTATCAGATCTAGAGATCACCCATTAGATAGGCTTGATATCAGTCTAAGATTCAGTTGAGCATTTTTGTTATTAGATCTAGAGATCACCTGTCAGATAGGCTTGATCTCAGTCTCAGATTTAGTTGAGTCTTCTTGTTGTTAGATTCGAACATGATCTTTTCATATCATTGATAGTAGATTTTGGAATCATCCATTAAAGAGGTTTGATCTTCGATGCAGTCAGTCGAGTGTAGAAAGCTCAAAATTCAGTCAATGACATGAGTATATTTAGTCAATCTGCTTCAGTATTCTCATATTTTGAGATCGTTCGCTACATAAAACTGATCTCAACTCCAGTACTCAATTATCGGTATCAGATGATTCAGTTGTTCAGTGTCTCAGAATTAGTAGTGAGTTTAGATGATAGTAATACAGTTTTGAGTTTCAGTATTCAGAGTCGTGATGTCCAGAGTACCCTTAGCAGCTCAGTCCCAGTTAGCAGCAGTAGACATAGCAGTGAGTCCTCTTCATTCGAGAATGATCCTTTTATCATTCTTGCATCAGATTTTTTTTTTTATTTTTAGTAGACGAAGTTAGTTGGGGATATGTCCCATCAACTCCACAGCTCAGACAGTTTAGAGACTTTTTGGAAAGATGTATCAGTATTTAGTTTTCAATTTTGAGTATTTTTAGATGTTTTGAACCTTATGGACAGTTTCTGCATTTATTATCTATATTATGCAGTGTTCAAGTATAGATATCAGTAGAGGGTTAGCTTGTGGTCCTTTGGGATTATGAGCACCGTGTGATATTTCAGTTCCAGAAAATTGGGTCGTTACAATTTAACATGAAATAATACTGGTGAGTTCATTATAAAAATGATGATATTAACATGGTGATAAAATCATGAATCCGACCAGTTTGTTACTTGACAATGAAAACATATAAAAACGCATAAGTATCGGGTGTTCATTACTATAATACCCCAAAAAATCCAAACCAATATTAGCGCCATGTTTCGAGCTCGTGCATAGTACATATGGTTCTTTTATAGTTTTATGAGCAAGTTACATGTATATTAAGTCTTCAAATAACTCCCAGCTATCAGACGAATCAAAACATTCCTTACCGATTGAATTCTTGGGAAGTATATTGCTATAGTCAACTTCGAATAAGCATATGTATCGTTATACTATGGATTTTTGAGCTCATCACCTACCAATAGAAAGATAATTGAATTATATTTCCATTTATACCAACTTTACCTAAATCCAAAATTGGGAAAGGGAGTTATGCTGATTTTACTCCAGCATGTCAGGCTGGGAAACTGAGCGATGATATTCGTGATAAGTTGTCATAAGCGTGATGACTTATCACCAATGTCGTCAGCCCTGGGTAGATTTCTAATCCCAATGCTGACATTTTGTGACAAGACATCACGCCCGTGATGACTTATCACCAATGTCATCAACCTTAACCAGAAAATCAAGATTTCACCCTTTTGTGATGACATTTCGTGAGACTTATCATCAGCTTAATGACTTATCACGAATATCGTCAGCTATTTTCTTCCATCAATTGAGGGATGTTTTTCCAAGGGTATTTTGGTCTTTTCCTTTACTTCCCATGACTTATAACCCTCAAGGAGCATATTATATTTCAATTTCTTTAGTTAAACATCTCAAAAAGCTCTCTCATACACTCTCAACCACAAGATTAGGGTTTTCTCTAAAGATCATCTCCTCAAGAACAAAAAGATTCTCTCCCAAAGGGGTTAAACCTTAGTAAAAAAAAAAATCAAGAACAAGCCTAAGGATTTCTTCAAGAACCTTCAAGAAACATTAGATCTCTTTCAAGATCAAGATTTAAGGTATGCATAGTGTTCATCCATGGATCCCTTTCATGCATGGAGCTCATGAATCATGTTTTAAATTATCAATTTTGATTTTTTTGTTGTGTTATGACTATATTCATGTTGATGATTGTTGTTTGGATTCAAGGTTGTATCTTGATGTGTTTTTCAGAAATCATGTGAGTAGTTTAGTCGAAACCCATGAATTTTGGATGGATTAAGATCGTCAAATTGATAAGTACACCTATGCCCAAAATTGTGCATGTAAGGTATTTGATAAAATGCCAAGAATGATAGAATCCATGTTTTTATGACTTAATAGTGCTTAAATGACAAGCCCATGTTCTATTCTTTATAATTCCACATAAACTCCATGTTATTGTTGTGTGTTATTGTTGTGATATGGAATGAGCATGACATTGACACAACGTGAGTATATACATGTTTTGTGTATCCCCTTCCATGTATAAGATGTTGAGAACCAAGGGTAGTATGAAATCCCCTACTTATGATATTGTGAATTGTGGACTCTATTCTTATGATCAAGTCAGTCATATGTGTCAGTTTCCTTCCATCGAGTCCTATGGGTACTTGTACAAAAAATAATATAGCTGTGTGCCTAGTGCCATGTAATGTTATCACAATACTCTCAGTTAAGCCATGGTCTATAGAATTCAGTTAGTTATGTAACTCAAAAAACCTCTTAAATTTGAGCAGTCTTAGTACTTCAGTAACCTCAGTACTCAGTAATCTCAGTAACAACAGTATTCCTAGTGATCTTAGTAATTTCAGTACTCTCAATCAGTCCTCAGAACTCAGTACATTCTTTAAGTCAAAGGAACTCAGTAAACTTAGTTTAGCTCCGCTAAACAATACCACTAGTATCAATTCAGTTAATCTATATAAGTTTAGCTAATCAATTCAGTTTAGTTATTTAGTTTAGCTCAGTTATCCAGTTCAGTGTCTTTTAGATAGGAGTAGGATTCATCACCGAGTGAGACTAGGGATGGGAACTCACCCGCGAGAAAGGACAGAGATCCTTAGAAGCAATCCCTAAGATCTAGAACTATGTAGCCAGTGTAGGTATGAGATGTCACCCATTAGATAGGACTGGAATACTCAGGGGTCACCCGTTAGCACATTTATATGTATAGGACTGATCCCAGGATTCACCCGCTAGATTAGGACTGACTCCACAACAGTTGTCTTTACTGGTGGTGTGGTACTAACACCCTTCCAGTCAGAGCATAGATTGGACCCCAGTCAGCTTAGCATGGGGTATATCATTTAGATGAATACATCCCACAGTTTCAACTACAGATTCAAGACTATCCGATATAGTCAACTCAGTTTAGTAATACAGATTCAGTACTGTTAGAGACAGTCAATCCTTATCATTATAAATAGACTTCAAGATCACCTATTAGACAGGACTGATCTCAACTATAGTTAAATAGTATCAAAATCATCAGATTTAAAGATAACCCGCTAGATAGGATTGATCTCAAATTCAGTTACTCCATATAGAATGGAACTTAGATAATTCCATCAGAATTCATACTATTAAATATAGTTGCTCAGTATCATTTACATCAATCTTGTCGATCATCACAGTTATATTAGTTATGTTAGTTATTATAGCTTATGTTATCAGTATTCAATTTCAGGACTATTAGACACAGTTAATCAGACCAGTTCTTTATAATTTAAATTGTCAGAAATAGTCATTCATCTATTTAGTATCTCAGTATCAGTAAAGTCATGTCATTAGTATTCAGACTCAGTAGTCAGTACCACCACGAGTTCAGTTATAGTTGCTTATGCATGTATGTATTCTCACGTTTATATTAGTCAACATTGTTCATGCATATAACCCTTTGCATTTAGCCTACCTCACTCGTATACTTAGTACATTCAGACGTACTGTCACATTTACGCGATGGTGTATTCTCTTATATTACACCATAGGTTCAGAGGCACGTGTTCAAGATCAGCAGTAGCATTCCAGTCGAAGAGTTGCAGTGAGTCCTCATCCATTCGAGGATGATATTATTTTATTTCATTTATTATTTTAGTTTAGTTTTGCTAGATGGAGTTAGTTGGAGACATGTTCCTTCAACTCCTTACTCAGGCAGTATTTGAGGCTTTCAGATTTAGTTCAGATTTAATTTAGACTTCAGTTATTTTTGGATATTTGCCACCCATATGGATATTACGTTTGTTATATATTTTATTCAGTTGAACCGTATGGCTTATTGTTCATATTTTTTTGCATTATTATGTTATATATTGCAGTGTACAGACACAAATATCAGTCATGGGTTAGCTTGTTGTCCGTCGGGGTCATAAGCACCGTGTAGTATTTCGGTTTAGAAAATTGGAGTGTTACAAACTTGGTATCAGAGCCTAAGGTTCAATAGAGTCCTAGGAAGTCTGAAAGACGCATCTAGTAAAGTCTTTTACATGTGTGTGTTGTGCACCACACTTATGTGCAGGAGGCTGTGAGATGTTTTAGTAATAGTTTCCCTTCTTTCAGTATTCATTGTCATGCCAGTGAGCATAATATCAAGTCACTCTCAGTCTAATCCATTTCCCTATTTCTTCTACAGAAATGCCTCCTAAAAAAATAAATTGGAATCAGTCAGCCCCTTAGCCCGAAGACCCTTTAGGCAATCATGTTTCTTATGTGGAGTTCAGGACCACATTCACCACTCTTGCTCAGTCAGTTGCTGCCCAGAATAAATGACCAGATGTCGTTCCGACCAATCCAGTGGCCAATTCAGCTACAGTTAGAATTTGGGACTTTACCCAACTAAATCCTCCTTCTTTCACGGGGTGTAAGTCAGATGAGGACCCATAAGAATTCTTAGATCAGATTCAGAAAGTGATAGATATTATGGGGGTGACTACTGTGGAAAGTGCTGAGTTAACTGCATATCAGTTGTAGGATATGGCTCATACTTGGTACAAATAGTGGAAGTTAGAAATGTTAGATAATACAGGTTCTATAGAGTGGGAGGAGTTTGCCTCTGCTTTCCTTGATAGATTTTTCCTGCTAGAGCTTAGAGAAGATAAGGTGCTAGAGTTCATCAACCTCAGGCAGGGTAGTATGACAGTGAAAGAGTTTTGTCTTAAGTTTACTCAATTAGCTAGATATTCCCCTTATGTGGTTGCAGATAGTAGAGCCAAGATAAGTAAGTTCGTATCAGGGGTGAACGATAGCATGGTAAACGAGTGCAGATCTGCCATGTTAAATAGTGATATAACTTTAGCTAGACTTATGAATCATGCTTAAAAGATAAAGGAGTTAAAGATTAGAATGAGGGACAGACATAGTAAGAGAGCAAGGATAGGTAGTTTCAGCTTTGCTCAGCCTAAGTCACAGGGTGGTAACTGTTCTTAGCATAGTTAGAAGTTTTTAGCCCCAGCTCCTTCCTCAGCTAGTGCACCAGCACCGAAGTCCAGAAATGATAGTCATAATGGAGCGCTAGGCTCCGATGCCCAGGGTAGCAAGAATAGAAGTCTTACTTATCCACTTTACGAAGAGTGTGGTAAGAATCACCTAGGTACATGTAGGGCAGGTAGTGATGTATGCTTTAGGTGTGGAAAGCCAGGCCATAGGATGCGAGAGTGTAGAGTTCTAGCACAAAGGGGTAAAGAGTTGCATCAGTAAGGAACCAAGAGTGGTCAGCGTCAGAATAGACTTTATGCACTCCAGACCCCTCATGATCCGGAAAGTTTCCTTGACCTAGATTTGGGTACGTTACCAGTCTTTCATGTTTATGGAATGCATTGTTAGATCTCTTTCTCAGATTTGGACATATGTTTCAGTATGAGTTAGTTAGTAAAGCCAGCAAGTCAGTTTAGTAATCGAGCAGTCAGATTTGTATAGTTTGTTTCCTCATCCCTGTTTCTATTCATGCTATCCAAGATCTCAGGGAATGTAACTATTCCAAGTAGAACCTCCTAGTAGTTGCAAGTTCAGTTCAGTTCATGTATCATGCATTAGTCCCAGACTCCCGAGGTTCAGTTATAATGTAGTTATAGATGCCTTGTGCATCGCCTCAACTTCCTCAATATCTCAGCAACGTTAGTCCAGCATCTTTCAAGGGACATAGTGTCCCAAGGGGGAGATACGCTATATCACCCAAACTTTCATGATTTAAACATGTCTTTTTCATTGATGAATCTATCTTGGAGGAAGTGTTACTTATGAGTCGACCCTCTAGCTCCAAAAATCAATAGTAAGACGTGTACTCAATGACTCAGTTTAGTACATGATACAATACTCTATCCATGTCATGCATTGCAGACTCCGTTCAGCTCATGTATCACATTCCAGACTCAATTATGTTCTTATGTTTCTACTCATGCATATTGAGCGATTAATCTCAGACTCATTGATATTTTCAGTTTAAGGAGACAATCTTCATTGATCTTACTCGTTCCCATATTCAGATTTTAGTACTAAACTGTATAGTCAGTTTCATGCTTAGTTTTCAGTTCAAACTTGGTACCTTTACCATTACATGTTCAGCCGCATGTTCTTGAGCCCGTTCAATCATATAGTCATGCGTCAGATATGCGTGATCATCTTATTAGTACTTTCTATCATGCATTCATGTATCATGTTAGTCATATAATCATGCATCGGATTTGTATGGATTCAGCTCATCAATTAGTCATCAGATATGTATTCTTATTATGAGAAACTTAGTTCATCAGAACACTCAGTCGTGCATTCATGAATCAGTTACTCATGAATCAGATATGCTAGTTCAGTATGATGTATTCAGCTTATCAGTCATGTCAATCCTGAAATCATGTTTTTGTAGTGTATGTATCGTACGTACTTCAGTTGATCTTTTCTTCTATCTCAGTTATTCTCATTGGAGGATGAATGTTCCCAAAGAAGAGATATTGTAATACCCCAAAAAATCCAAACCAATATTAGCACCACGTTTCAAGCTTATGCATAGTACATCATGGTTCTTTTATAGTTTTACGATCAAGTTACATGTATATTAAATCTTCAAATAACTCTCAGCCACCAGACAAATCAAAACATTCCTTACCAATTGAATTCTTGGGAAGGATATTGCTATAGTCAACTTCGAATGAGCATATCTATCGTTATACTATGAATTTTTGTGACCAACCAAAATATAGATAATTAAATTATCTTTCCAACTATACCAATTTTGCCTAAATTCGATATCGAAACAAGGAGTTATGCCCATTTTACTCCAGCCTGACAGGGAAACTGAGTGACGACATTCGTGATAAGCTATCACAAGTATGACGACTTATCACCAATGTCGTCAGCCCTGGGCAGATTTCTAATCCCAGTGATGACATTTTGTGACAAGCCATAACGCCCGTGATGACTTATCACCAATATCATCAACCTTAATGAAAAAACCAAGATTTTACCCTTTTATGACGATATTTTGTGATGACTTATCACCAGCTAGATGGCTTGTCACAACTGTCGTCAGCTATTTTTTCAGCAATTGAGGAATTTTTTTGTAAGGGTATTTTGGTCCTTTTCTTCACTTCCCATGACTTATAACCCTCAAGGGGAGTATTATCTTTCATTCTTTTTAGTTAAACATCTCAAAAAACTCTCTTATACACTCTCAACCACAAGATTAAGGTTTTATCTAAAGATCATCTCCTCAAGAAAAAAAACATTCTCTCCCAAATAGGTTAAACCCTAGTCAAGAAAAATCAAGAACAAACCTAAGGATTTCTTCAAGAACCTTCAAGAAACATTAGATCTCTTTAAACATCAAGCTTTAAGGTATGCATAGTGTTCATCCATGGGTCCCTTTCATCCATGGAGCTTAAGAATCATGTTTTAAATTATAAATTGTGATTTTCTTATTGTGTTATAACTATATTCATGTTGATGATTGTTTTTTGGATTCAAGACTGTATCTTGATGTTTTTTCATGAAGCATGTGAGTAGGTTAGTTGAAACCCATGAATTTTGGATAGATTAAGATTGTCAAATTGATAAGTACACCTATGCCCAAAGTTGTGCATGTAAGGTATTTGATAAAAATCCAAGAATGATAGAATCCATGTTTTTATGACTTAATAGTTCTTAAATGACAAGCCCATCTTCTATTCTTTATAATTCCACATGAACTCCACATTACTGTTGTGTGTTATTATTGTGGTATGGAATGAGCATGATATTGATGCAATGCGAGTATATACATGTTGTGCGCATCCTCTTCTATGTATAAGATGTTGAGAACCAAGTGTAGTATGAAATCCCCTACTTATGATATTGTGAATTGTGGACTCTATTCTTATGATCAAGTGTAGTATGAAATACCCACAACAGTTGTATTTACTGGTGGTGCAGTACTGACACCCTTCCAGTCAGGGTAGAGATTGGACCCCAGTCAGCTTAGCATGGGGCATATCGATTAGATGAATACATCCCATAGTTTTAGTTACAGATGTAGGACTGTCAGATACAGTCAAATCAATTTAGTAGTACAGATTCATTACTGTTAGAGATAGTCAATCCTTATCATTATAAATAGACTTCAAGATCGCCCATTAGAAAGGACTGATCTCAACTATAGTTAAATAGTATCAGAATCATCAGATTTAAAGATCAGCCGCTAGATAGGACTGATCTCAAATTCATTTACTCCATATAGAATGAAACTCAGATAGATCTATCAAAACTCAAATTGTTAAATACAGTTGCTCAGTATCAGTTACATTGGTCTTATCGATTATCGCAGTTATATCAGTTATGTCAGTTGTCATAGCTTATGTTATCAGTATTCAATTTCATGACTATTAGACATAATTAATTATACCAGTTCTTCATAATTTGATCTGTCAGAAATAGTCATTCATCTATTCAGTATCTCAGTATCAGTAAAGTTATGTCGTTAATATTCAGACTCAGTAGTCAGTATCATCACGAGTTCAGTTATAGTTACTTATGCATATATGTATTATTACGTTCATATTAGTCGGCATTGTTCATGCATATAACCCTTTGCATTTAGCCTTCCTCACTCGTATACTCAGTATATTCAGATGTACTGACGTATTTATGCTATGGTGCTTTCTCTTATGTTACACAATAGGTTCGGAGGTATGTGTTCTAGATCAGCAGTAGCATTCCAGTCGTAGAGTTGTAGTGAGTCCTCATCCATTTGAGGACGATATTATTTTTTTCATTTATTATTTCAATTTAGTTTTGCTAGATGGAGTTAGTTGGAGACATGTTTCTTCAACTCTTTACTCAGACAGTTTAGAGGCTTTCAGATTTAGTTCAGATTTGATTCAAAATTCAATTGTTTTAGGGTATTTACCACCCATATGGATATTATGTTTGTCAGATATTTTATTCAGTTGAATCTTATGGCCTATTGTTCATGTTTTTCTACATTATTACGTCATATATTACAGTGTACAGGTACAGATATCAGTCATGGGTTAGCTTGTGGTCCTTCGGGGTCATAAGCATCGTGTAGCATTTCAGTTTGGAAAATTGAGGTGTTACAATAACCCACTAGCGCTGAATGATTACTAGAATATGATAACAATGCTTAAAACAGTGGTATAGAATCATAGTTCAAAGACCTAAAACATAAAACTTTTCAATACCTGAGTATAATACACAGATTTAAAATGGGGATGTATTAAACTGGAACGCCTTAAATCTGGTACACGAAATGTTACACGACGCTCATGACCTCAAAGGTACACAAGCTAACCCATGACTGATATATTTAACTGAGCACTGAATAATATACTGTAAATATGCAAAATATAAGTTATAAGGCCATAAGGTTCAAAACTGAACTAATACTAAATATAAGACAGTGTCTGAAATGGGGTATAAAAATACCCAAAAACTAAAATAAACTGTCTGAAAACATGCTGTAGTCTGAAAGCCTCTAAACTATCTGACAAACTATCGTGTTGATAGGATATGTCCCCAACTAACTCTGAACTACTGAAATGATAAAGTAATAAAATAATCATGCTATCCTTGAATAATGAGGACTCACTACTACTCTGGCTACTGAACATCTGATATACTAAGGATGCTCGAGAGCTCGTGCTTCTAAACCTATGGTAAAAAACACCATAGCGCAAATGCGTCAGTACGTTTAATGTACTTGTATGCAAGTGAGGTAGGCTGAATGTAATAGTTCATATGCTTGAACAATACTAATTTACTAACATGAACATAAAAATACATATATGAATACGTAACTGTAACTGAGATCATGATAACACTAACTCATGAATTCTAAAAACATGGATTTACTGGTATCTGAATACTAACACGGGTATACTAAATGACTGAGTCTACTAAATACTGAGAGACTGATGTTATTTTATAGATAAAGGAATGATTGTTTTTGATAGTTCTGATATGAAGAACAGGCTTTGTTGATTGTATCTGATAGTCCTAAAACTGAATACTAATAGCAAGAGTGACTGTATCTAATAGTCTAGGTTCTGATGAAACTATTTGAGTTTTTTATTGTTCTTAGTTGACTGTATCTGAAAGTCCTGAATTCTGTAGAACTATCTGAGTTCTATTTATGATACTGAATGACTGTATTTGACAGTCCTGATTCTGTAACTAAAATTATAGGAAGTAATCATCTAACCGACATTCCCCTAATACACCATTATGCCTGCGTTGATGTCCAATCTGTAACCCTAATTGGAAGGGTGTCAATACCGCACCACTGGTAAGGACAGTTTGTGAGTAACCCTCATATACCATGTAACTATAGTGAGTATGGTGGGAACCCTCATATAATAGGTTAATCCACCTCATCTACCCTTAGATACCAGGCTATGATGTCTCAACCTACTCTGGCTACATAGTTTTGGAATGCAAGGATTCCTTCTAAGAATCACACCCACATATAATAGGTGACTTTCCATACTTGGGTTCACTCAGTGCTGAATCCTACTCCCAGCTGAATAGATACTGAACAAATTAACTGAACTGAATTGATACTAATGGTATTTTTTAGCGGAGCTAAACTGAGTTCAATGAGTTTCGTTGACTGTCGAAATTCTACTGAGATCTGAGGACTAACGGAGAGTACTGAAGTTACTAAGATTTTTGGGAATACTGAGGTTACCGAGATTACTGAGATCACTGAAATTACTAGACTACTGAGATTGCTGAGATCTCAGAGATTACTAAGATTACTGGATGGACTGATACTGAGTTTACTGAGTTTTCCTAAGTCACATGACTGACTAAATTCTACTAATCATGGCTTGACAGAGAGTATCGCGAAAATATGACATGACACTAGGCACACAGCTAAATTGTTGGATACAAGTACCCCTAGGACTCGATAGCATGAAACTGATAGGACATAACACTTCTTGAACACATGACCAATATCAACAATTCATAATATATTAATTTAGGGATTTAATGAAGCACATGGTTATCATAGTCTTGTACATGAATGGAATTGCATATAAACATGTCATACTTTCATCAACCTAATCTCATGGACATTCTCTTAACCATTCATAATGCACATAATATCATGGAAATCATTCTTGGTCATAGGGTAAAGCATGCATTTATCACTTGGGTCACAATTAAGCTATAGTGCATAATTTCTATTCTCTTAAGCATTTTATCAAACACCTAGGATGCATGACTTAGGGCATAGGCATGACCATCAAATTAATACAACAAAACTCCATATTTTAACTCAATTTCACATGTTTCAGACCACATACTAACATAGGTTCATGAACAACACATAAAGATTCCAACTTGGGAATCATACAATCATAATCAAATGAACCTAATCAACCCACAATAAAATATTCATAATACGAGATTTAAAACTTGATTTTTGGGCTTCATGTATGAAAGGAATCCATGAATGAACACTATACATACCTTAGTTCTTGATTCTATGAAGAATGACAGAGAGATTCTCAAATTTGAGTCTTGAATATGAATTCCCAATTGAAAACCCTAGATTGTTCTTGAGAGAAACCCTATATTTTGGATAAACTATGGCTGAATCACGTGTTATTGGATTTATATAGGATTGAGAAATTGACCCTTTTAACTCTTGGATGTGTATTTTATTTCTAAGAAAATTTCTCGATTTGGCAGGCTCGACGCAGCGCTGTCGCACCATGTCACTGGAAATTGCCAACTAGGAACTGGGCTGATGGCGCGACGTGGTGAAATTGCATTGCAATATTGGATGAGACCTGGAAGTTCACCGCGATACGATGGTATCGCGCTGAGACACTGAAAAAAAGACAATTCTAAATTTGAGCCATGGTGCGACACGCCATAATCACGGAGGCTCATAGGATTTTGATGATTGCCATTTTGACCTGGTCCGCGATGCGCTAATGGCTCAGTGATACACTGTCTCACTAAAAAGGCTCTAACTCTTCGGTCGGGTGTTGGATTTAGGCAAATTTGGTATCGATGGAAATCTTATTGAATTTCACACATGACAAAAGGTGAAAATCTTGAAAATACCACAAATATAAAAGTGGATTCATCTTTGAAATAAGTCTTTAATATTTTTGGGAAGAACTTAAGCTAGGTAGAAGTACGGGGTATTACATAAACTTAGGAGAATAACAATTTCTCATCAAAATAATGAAATTCAAGACAAAACATCAAACTTGTAGTTTAAAACATTAAGTACAAATCTTATGCTTTTTATTCCTTTAAATCACAGGGTAATGCTATGCTTTCAACAGATGAGGACTTGGGGATAAATCCTAATTTAAAACATGTAAATTCAACTTGAAAATAATATATTCAGGCACAAGGATGAAATATTAACCTTGTTCAAAACCTCACATACCTTAATTGAATGAATTCTTGAAGGAAGCTTGAAATTGAAACTTGAGTCCTTGAATTTTTGAGGAAGAAATCTTGAATTTATTGTTCTTTGGAAGAGAGGCTTGAATTTCTTTATCTTAGGTAGGGGGGAAGGGTTTATGTAATTTAATATCATTAAAAGTGGGAAATAACGTGTTTTAAAGCCCCTTAGTACGTTTAAAAATAATTAGGGATGGTTTAGGGGTGTTAAAAAACCTCAACGCCGTTAATATAAGTCAAATTGAGAAACTTTTGGCACTTTACTTTTATTGCGCGGAACATGCCAATCGCACACCTGAGATTGTGCAGCACATGCCAATACCACACCTCATCCGGTGGCTATTTGCGATTGCCATTCGATGTATGACCTTAGCATGGTCATAACTTTTTGCTCTGGTATCAGATTAAGGCACAGTTGGTGTTGTTAGAAAGCTAATTCAATTATATATAATTAGGTGGGTCTTGAGATTCAAAATTCCACATATGTAAAAAGTTATACACGTTCAAAGTTGACCCTTGTAACATCCAACACCAAATTTTTGGCCGAATCAAAGGCTTTTAGGTCAACTTTTCTCTAAGTGATCCCTATGAACATTTTTCCACATCATAAACACTCTTCACACTAGGTTAATGATCATGACACATGTATTCAAATATAAATCATGGAATTAGATTTTACACATTTAGGAATGACAATTCGATTTCTAGCTCAAAAAATGCAGGGTGTTACAAGGCACCTTTTAGAAACCAATTTTTGGACTCTAAGATACGAGATGAATCTTCCCGTAGGCACTAGGGAACTACCTTCCCACTCGATAACTAGTTCATTAGGAAAATAGAAACTTACCCTCTGGGTCTGACAATTAAGAAACGCATGGTACGAATGCAACCAATCCATCCCCTAAATCACATCAAATTTTAACATGTCCAACTCTATCAGATCTACCATGGTCTTTCTACCATAGACCAATACCACATAACCCCTATAAACCCTTCTATCCATAATGGAGTCACCCATCAGGGTGGTGACAGAAAAAGGGGTTCGAAATACATCCATGATTAAAACCAAAATGAATAGCCACAAAAGGAGTCACAAAAGAGAGAGTACACTCGGGATAAAGTAGACAATATACATCACGAAAGAGTTTGAGCATACCAGTAACAACATTGGGGGATGCCTCAGAATCTTGGCTAGTGGCAAGAGTATATAGACGGTTCTGACCATTGTCAAAGCCAGAAACAAAAGTAGCACCTTTTGGTGTGGGAGATAATGAAGTAGCAACATGAATATTATTTTCCCAGAATCAACCTTAGAAGGAAAATCCCTTTAGATATGACCAATCTAACCATATTTAAAGAACTTGTTCCTCTATTCTTCACAAAAACCATGATGCACCTGACCACCGAATCTGCAAGGAGGATACGATGGACCTGACTGAGCCCTACTAGCTTGTGACTTGGCTCTTGGTGCTTTAAGCCTAGTATCATACTGAGAACAAAGATCACTTAACCATTTTCCACTTCCGTGTAGTAGCACTAGCTATGTTGTAGGAATTAGAATAACAACACTTCTTCTTAAACCATTTTCCACCATCTCTACGACTTTGTTGCTAATCTCCACCCTGATCCGAATAGCAAAACTCCTTACTCTGCCTTTCACTCATCTCTGCTTGCTTATTCCTTTCTTATTCCATTTGTTGCATATACACCACAAGTTTAGAGATGTCCATATCCTTGTTTAACAAGGTAGCCCGTCTCTCCAAGATCAACTCACGGGACAACCTAGAGGCAAACTTCCTCATTCTAGACCTCATGCTAGACACCAATTTTGAAGCATAATGCAACAACTAATGGAAACTTAAGACATACTCCTTTACTGACATCCTACCTTTCTTTAAATTCAGGAACTCCTCGACCTTCGTCTCTCTCAACTCCTGAGGAAAGAAGCGATTAAGAAAAGTACTAGAGAAGATCATTTCCATCTCATTAATGAAATTTTGAGGATCTTCCTCAACCCTAGAACCAGTGAAAATAGGCGGATTAAACCTCATGAATTGGTCAACTCTAGTGGCTTCAAAGGATTATGATATAGAAGTAAACCACACAGTCTGTGAGTCCACCAATTGGGTAAGTAAATGAATCGACTGGCAAAACTCTATATTAGACACGCCAGCTTGGGGTGCCTGGGGAGGGATAGGTAAAATTGGTGGAGTTCCATTAGGGCAATCACAAGTAGCAACCCTAGACCGGATCTGAACTCCTAGAGTGAGACAAGCTCCATCCATATTGTTCTCAGAAGGGACAAAAGGATTCCCACGGTTATTAAATCTTCTGAGAGGCATGATCTGAAAAATGAACATACAAAAATTAAAGAAGATTCAAGACCATAGACTGAAAATAGAACAACAAGAAAGGAAAATATTCCTAAATGCCTCGTAACCTCTCCTTTATAAGTGTGGTGCACTACACACCTATAAATGAGAATCAACTTGACATGCATTTGTTGGACACCGAATGAAACCAAACTTAGGCTCTAATACTATTTTGGTCATGACCTGAACCTGAGCCTGGTCGAGAAAAGTATCTCAAGTCCCATGTGGACAAGTGATCGCCCTTTGTACCTAACCAAACAAAACATAACATCCGCTAAGGTTGGATGAATTCTGAACATATAACAAGAAATTATGTAACAAGCTTAAGGAAATTCAAAACATGCCTATGAATAATGATCGATGATTGGCCAAACAATCAACCAACATCACCTAATATACACAGTAATCTAAATAAATCTTTCTAACAAAGAAGCAAAACCAGTCTTGGTCAGGACAAGTCCCCGACTTTGACTGAACCAAAACTAATATCCATAAAATATCCAAAGTATGTAAAAACATCCATGAACATAAAATAGAGCCTTTCGGAGTATGGAATCTCATCACTTCAATCTAACCGAGCTGATCCCTAAATCTGATCCCTAAGCAGGAGGAGTAGAATGGTTAGTTCCTATATTACATGGGAATACAGTCGCCCAAGGATGGGTTAAAGGGTGAAAACTAGCAAGTACTTAGGATAAGGATAAAATAATTCCATCCAGTAAAACCAAGTAAACCATCCATATGCATACAACTAAAACATATATATATACATATATATATATATAACCATGTCAGGAAAGGCAACCGGGTTTAGAATTACTTTAAAACCATTAAACTAGGTATGTGAAGCTTAATTGTCCTAAAACTACCCATGGGCTATATGGATCCAGAGTAACCCCCTGAACGAGCCCCGATATGTGTAGCCACACAAACCAGAGATACCATAAGAGTAGGGGATTCCCAAGTACCATTCGCTCTCCATGATATAGTGTAATTAGGGGATTCTCATTTACCTTATAGTATCATATAAGGTCTGTATGACCAACCCCCATGTTAGTAAATATGAGTTTCCATTGTCCATCCATTAGACTCTCACCTTCACGATTAGCTATCATACCCCGCCATTATTACCCAATTAACACTATTTCCAACCAACCAAACTATTATTCCATTATTATTAACTAATGTTATAAGAGGTGGTATCGTCATACCGATTATAACTTTCAAGTATTGTCCTTAACTACACCTTAAGAGGTTAATGGATTCTCGTGTACCCTACCTAGTTAACTTAGGGGAGTCTCATGTACCATACAAGTGTTCCATTATTATGTTTGCTTAGGGGAATCCCATGTACCCCACAAGGAATTTTAATTAACCATAACCATGACCACCAAACCTTACAATTTAACCATTCCAAACCATTTAGAGTCCCATTACCAAGTCATACCATCCAATAGTTCCATTAAAAGTCTAATAATATAGTAAAAGCATTATCTAGGCATTTTATCAAACATGTTGGGGGCATAGTGTTTCCAAAACCAACTCCAATTAATTAACCATTCCCATGAAACAAATTATCCAAAATACCATTAAATCATGTAAAAACATAATTAAAACATGGGGAAACCATAACCAAGCATTTAATACCAAAACCCCAAAATCATACAATAATCATGCCGTGAAAATATTTTATAAATCATGCCTTTAGTTCGAACTAACAATGAGGGAAAAGTATTTTACCTTAAATTGAGAAAATGTTGGAGAGAAATCACCCAATCAATCCCCAAATTGACCTCCTTAGTGAAATTCTAGCCTTTCTTACCCAAAAGCCTTAGAAAGAATTGTAAAGTGTTTTAGAGGGTTTTCTATGTGTTTAATAATAGAATAGTAGGGTAAATAACCTCCCAAGTGGTTTAGAAGTTGTGGGTCCTTAATAGGTCAAGTGGGAAAATATCCATAATTCCCCCACTTAAACTGTATAAAAATCCCGTCATAGGGTACGACTATAAATACCAATCGTGCCCTCCAATATGAGTAGTACCCACCACTCATACCCTAGGCCTCCTACTTGGGCCTAACAATATCCAATACATGATTTACACAAACCAAGTCATACCCAACCATACGACTAGTACCCTTGACCCGTACCCTTAGTAGAATAGAATCATAAGAGGTTTGAACACTATCCACTATATGAGTCCATGGTAAGACTCGTACTGTGGCTTACAGCTTATGGTGAACCACTCATACTCAGATCTAATTTATTTTACTAAGTCTCAGATCAAGTAAAGGAAAAACAAAACTAAACGACTCGTATCTAACCATATAACTCGTACCAACCCATGTCGTACCCTTTCAATAAACCAATCCAACCCACCAACCAACACTGGTTAGCATAAGACTAAGGAATACTGTGTGTAACCCATTATAAACTAGTGCCCACCTTTCGTATCTTGTCCAGAACCTAGAAATCTAGAAAATTTTCTAACGGTTCAAACCCAGGGTGTTTTAGTCTCCCCCACTAGGATCATTCATCCCCAAATGATGAACAAGGTAGGTAATAGCATGATTTACACCCCTTAGATAACTATACTCTTACCTTTAACAAAGATGCAAACACATCAAGTATAGTTATTTTCATATCAAATATCAATCCAACCTTTAACCAAGTTAGAAAATAAAGATGAAAGGATCTATTCTAACCCTTAAATAAGTTTGAAAATAAAGATGTGATCAAGAACACATACCTTTTGTATGAATATTCAAAGAAGAAAACAAATGCGGATATTTGGACTTTATGTCTGTTTTCGTTTCCCATGTATTCTCTTCCACCCTGTGGTTCTGCCATAAAACCTTAATCGAGGTCAAATCCTTAGTCCGTAACCAATGAACTTACCGATCTAATATATCTAGCAGGACCTCTTCATAAGAAAAAGAATTCAAGATACCTAATCCTTCCAAAAGAACCACCAAAGAAGGACCACCAAGACACTTATTCAATATAGAGACATGAAATACTAGAGGAATGGAGCTCAAACTAGAAGGCAACTCCAATTCATACACCATGTTACCAACCTTCCATAAAACTGCATAAAGACTAACATATCGAGGACTGAGCTTCCCCTTTTTACTGAACTGCAACACTCTTTTCATGGGAGATACCTTTAGGAATAACTTATCCCCAACCTCAAACTCCAAGTCTCTATTTCTTATATTTGCATAGGACTTTTGGTGACTCAGGGTAGCCTTAAGCCTATCCTGAATTACCTTTACCTTTTCCATAGCCTGATAAATTAAATCAGGACCAAACATATCCACCTCACTAAACTTAAACCACCCAATAGGGGATCTACACCTCCTACCATATAATGCCTTAAAAAAGGCCATTCCAATACTATAATGGTAACTATTATTGTAAGAAAACTCTACCAAAAGTAGATGCTTAACCCAAATTTCTCCATAATCAACCACACATGCCCGAAGCATATCTTCCAATGTATGAATAGTCCTTTCTTCTTGTCCATCCATCTGCAGATAAAAAATAGTACTCAGACTATCCTTAGTACCCCTCACTACCAGAAATTAAGCCTTGGCAATGAACTTCTTAGAAATGATTGTAAATTCGTTGTTATAGAGTATCTATGGTAATGCTTCCAACCGTTGTCAAAAATAATAGTTCTATTAGCTCTATAACCGTCACTACTAAAAATGAACCATTACAAAAAGTATATATAAAGCAACATTTTTTGTAACCATCGCCATAGAAGCATCTATAGCAACACTTAATAAGGAAAAATTATCTATTGTATCACTTATTAATTCCTACAATAATATTTCACTTTCGTCTGCCAAAAGAACATTTTTTTCTCAATAGAACAGACATAAAAAAACCCTATTTCTTTTTAATCAAAAGACCTATCTCAAAAGACCTTTAGGTCAAAAACCTTTGATAATTTATAGGAGATGTCATGGTATTCCCAAAATCTTGAGTCTAATTGGAGTAGCTCATTGTCTCACACTTGCTGAAGATAATTTTTAAACCAGATGTACTGTAAGAAGGGAAGGTTTCCATATAGAATCAGGTCTAATTCCATAGATATAAGAAGTTATGGAATATTCCCATTGAAGGTATGATTTTGTTCATAAAAAATGGTAGAGTTCATGATGCTCCTCTTTTTCTCTCTGTTCTCTCAATTGAATCTTCAAGAGGTAACAAATATAGTGGTTTCAACTGAGTAAAAGATCAATGACTAACTATTCATAAGTTATCTTAGGTTTATTTTTCAGTATTTGGTAATATATCAAAATCGATATCATTTCAATTATTATAACTTGTAGGAGCTAAACTTTGTGTTTACGTATTTTAGTTTAATTTTTCCAGATCTAGTAACCATAAATTCTATTACCATTATATGTTTTCTTCTAGCTAGCTGAGATTTTTGGTCCGATTTTGTTATGCCATATTCTTTTTTCCCCCAAAAGTTTGCATATTCTTCCCTCTGATCTGACTATTTTCTACTATGATTTGTTTTCCCTTTGATGAATTTCCAAAGTTATGATTCATAAATCAAAATATTTTCACCATAGCACTATTTTAGGTATATACTAGTAAGTGAAAACAACTTTTCTCTTATGTTTTTCAACTTCATGAAATAGTAGAAACTGTTGAATTTTGGAATTTTCATAAATGTATGCCAAACATACTTCATAGAGTTCAACTATGAGAAAAGGTAGAAAAAACTTTATGGCCAAATGTTCCCTTAATATTTGTGCTATATTTAGTAAGTTTCTTAACACACATATAAAACTTGAATTAAAACTACTAAATTAAACCTAGCTCCAACTCTCTAGACTACTTTTATTATTCATCTTTAGCTATTAGTCAATGAAAATTTGCTTTGTGCTTGTACTTTCCACAGATGTTACATGAACTACTTTTAAACCCCGACCAGTGATACTCTTTTCTCAAATGGTGAAACTTTTTTTCCATAAGTGCAAGAATCTATTTAGCATGACAGTAACTATATTTTCCATGTATGCATGCCGTATTTATCAATTGTCAATATTGCTACCACTTTTCTAAAGTCTAAAAAAAGGCAGACCAGGGGAGGGATTTATTTTGTCCAATTCAATAGTTTGGATGATGTAATAGAAATTATATTACCATAGAAAATGTGGGGTTGTTGTTCAGAAAGAAGACGTTCAGTAACGTAGACATAAGTAACGCTTCAGGTTTTTGACTATTAAACATTCATCAAAACATGACAGTAATAACAGTGGTCAGGATATGTATGTATCAGAATAATCAACATAAAAAAGCTTCTAGGAGATCAATTTAGAAAACTAACAAAATTCACCACCTAACACCAAAAAAATCCAAGCCAAAGAAGAAAAGTGAATACATGACGAGCGACAAGATAGGCATAAACAAGCTTGATTGAATATTGTAGAATCCAGTACCCAAGTTTTAGAAATCTAATATGATCTAGAATGGATAGATAACCCCCAAAGTTTCTTGAATAGACACCTATCAGATATAAGCTGCTCAATACACCAAATTTTCTTTGCTTTTATCACTTGTATATTCTTTTTGTTCATAGTAATTGGAGCTCTATAGTAATTTAGTTTTCATAATTTTCCAATAATACAAAGTGATCATCAGTTAATTCTTAGGATCATTGCAATTATCAACCTATACTGTAAATGTTGTCTGTTTTCTATGCTTGAGACCACTGATGTGTGAATTAGTATAACTACCTAAAGTCCCTTTCATTTTTTAAGTTAAAGAAGCTTTTTTATAGTATTACAAGTTTATTCCTAAGGATTCAGAATGAATAATGTCAGTTTTGTTACCTCTTTACTTTTGGAGATGTTTTTTGATGCTATGGATTAATGAGTTTTGTATCGCATTCTTTCTTTTTGTGCATCTACATTATCATGATATGGACTTGTAAACTATGTAAGTGACGCTTTGCTGATAATTTGTTTTATTCAAACATACAGTTGTGGATATTTAAGTAACCAGTTTTAAAAAAAACAAAACATCTTTAGATTTTTTTTGTGTTTGAGCTAATCAATTGATATTTCTAGACCAAGAATGTACGTTGTTGTTTTAAAGTGATTGACACATTAAATTTGTATGCACGCCAATATGGAACAGCTAAATATAATTTCCCATGGCATTGTCATTCAATTTGATTTAGCCTTATTGACATTTCTAGTTTCTTTATACTTTTCACTTGGTGCATTTTGTGATTTAGTCTTTCATAATACAGATCAAACCATACTTTACCCTTTCCTATGGTAAACGATGAAGAAGTATCAGACTCTCAACCTACAGAAGTCCACAAATTGGGTATATAAATGTACATAATGACTAGCTATTGCAAATGGTCATAGATATGCAGTTTTTGCTCTATTTTCTTATCAGGAACAAACATATATATTGAATATACCATATTATTTGTATAAAAAACTTCTTGAACCTCTATATAAATAGACTAAGGTACGTATGATTTCTTATTAAAAAGATTTGATCTTTTTGTTCCTTAAACTGTTGGTTCTTTCCTTAGTTTCCTCAAGTTATGCGTACAAAGGTAGCTCAATGCAACACTTAGTGTTTTGGTTTTATTACCTTATAAATGTGTTCATTTCAATTCATTAGAATGCTACATTCTTACACATTTTGAATCTTTATTTATTGATTGCTTTTGGTTAAGAATATTGTTTTATATTACTTGAACAAACTTCAAGATTTTTCAATTGACTATTAAAATTAAAATTTGATATGATGTTTTTCTTATTAAGTTCACTTTTCACTAACCATATTGATGTTTTGCACCAATAGTAATATAAACTCAAATTAACATCTTTGATTCTCTACTTTACCACAGTTATATAAGATAAAATAGACGGAGTGTCTCTTCCTCTAAAATCTCCTCACTTGACTTGCTGAAGGTCATTTCACATATTTATGTTTTGGTTAGAAATAGCCTTGATATAAGAGTATTAGTTGTTATTTGAGAAATTGTCAAGAAAAGTTTTCTTTAATGGGTGTATCATAGATTCGTTGTCTTTATTTATGTTGTCTTTGATGGGCTGCTTTGGACTATTTTTTCTTTATTCGAGGATCTACCAGAACCTCTTTTAGGTAGGAGTAGATTTACATACACTCTATCCTCCACATTATCCTCTTTGTGCGACTACACTAGGTATGTTGTTGTGTTTAAGATAGTCATTCCCTTTTCTGGATGTAGCAAGCTTGTGTTTTTGTGATTAGATTCCACTAAAATAACTTGACTTGTTACAGTAAATGTATCCATACAATTAAGTATTTGGTGAATCTTTTTTTGGTATTAGATGTGTGTTAAAATAGTGATTGAGCTAAAATACTTGTGATGAGCATGGTGGCTCTATGGTTGTTTGCAAATGACTGTGTTCAATTATGTTTTGATTAGTGTATAAAAGAAGAGGGTAGTACAATACAACTTGAATATTGATGAAAAATGATGTATTTGAAGCATGAATCTGAGATTGTTCATAAAGTAAAAGTGTAGATGCATTTTTTTGGTCTTCTGTTCTTGGTACATTGCTAGGCTACTGAGAATGCTTGCAATCTGTCTATATAATCTCTGAGAATTTTTCTTGGTGATCCGATCTATAATAGGATCTTTATTAAGGAAGTTGCAACTTCCACTGACACTTTGTGCTTTGATAGTTTAATCAAGGCAAATCACAAATTTGTTGACATTGATTTTGAGAAAACTATGCCTCTGATTTTTGAAACTAGGATGCTTTGGTTGAGGCTGCTATGCAAATGAGGGAATGTTAAAATGTTCATGGGTTAGCCTTAATGGCATATCAAACATGTTACTACAAGGTATTTATATTTATACACCTCCTTTGACATCAGTTTGTTCTGCAAGTTGAGAATATGTTCGTGTTTGAATTTGTTCGTGTACTTATTGTCGGAGAGATTTCTTCTCCTAAGAATTGGAGAAGATTCTGGATATTTTATGTGGTCGTTAGGTCAATTTTGAAATATTTTCATAGTGACATGGAAGATCTGGAGAATTTTCACCACCAGCATGTTTTCAAACTGCAACGTCTTAGCTCCATGTATGCACCATTCCTTTTACTTTAATCTACGCAATTTTTGTTTTAAATTGGAACTGTAAAGATATATTTCTCGGACAATATATATATATATATTATATTTTTATAGTACCTCTTTCCTATTAATGTTTTGTCTTTTATCGGGATGTATCCTAATATTTCGTGACATTCCTGAAACAAGATACTTGACCATCTATGTTAATTGTCATAAAACATTAGACGTAGAAGATAATTTAATTTTGAGGTTCCTATAGTATAAAAATATAGAAAACTAGCATTTAAACATGTTGGGATGTGATTCTGACGATCAACTCGTGGTTTTCTTGAAGATATCTCTTACTGATTAATAATCCTCATTAATTGAATGTTCCTTGGCTAATTAAGATTATTTATTCTCTTAGGTGTTCAAAATGAAGAAGGAGATCATCAAGAAAGAAGTGATGAAGACATCGACCTGAGAAGATTTTTTAATTGTTGATGTAGATGCTTTAATATTGATCTTTTCAATATTGAATTTCCTTAAACTCATCGCCACTTGAACTTGATACTATGTGTGTGAAAACTAATCATTTGACTTTGCTTTTGGGTTTAGATTGCTAGTTTGTTGAATATTTTGAATTATTATATAAATGAAAGATATTATTTTGTGATGTGTGTATATATGTATAATTGTAGCAACAAACCAAAAAACTGTTGCAATAGGTATCCAAAATAGTTGCAATATGTCGTGAAAAACCGTTGCAAAATACAAATAAGCGTTGTAATAGATTTTCGAAATAGTTGTAATAGAATAATAAAATTGTTGCAATAGGGTTATTGTGACGCTTTATTGTCGTTGCAATAGGGTCTACTGCAATGGTTAACAACCGCTGTAATAGCTAAGTGGACCCGTCCCAACAGGAGTTGTACAAAACCATTGGCATAGGTAGCTCTATGGCAACGGTTGCCATAACTGTCACATAAACCGTTGCCATAGATCTATGCCAACGCTCACCTATGGGATGCCTTCCAAACCGTTGCAGTAGCTCTATGACAACGATTTTTGTATCTATAGAAACAGTTTTTGAATCGTTGCCACAGAGGTAATTTCGATTAGTGCCTTCTAGAAAGACCGCCAGAAGTAAGATGAAAATTGCATACCACAATCAGAGAAAATCGAAAATGGTACCCCCTGCAGCTTTACAATCTTATGATGATACAACCTCACATAGTCCTCAGCCAAAAAGTTAGTCCACAGTAGCAAGAAGTGAGCGGACTTTATGATCCTATCCACGATGACACAAATCGAATCAAATTAGTTTAGAGACTAAGGAAGACCAGCAACAAAATCCATATTGATTACCTCTCATTTCTATTCTGGCAATTTCATTTACTGATACAACCCACCAAGCCTCAAGTGCTCAACTTTGACTAGTTGGAACCCCATGTATTTGGCCACAAAATAAGCCACATCTCTTCTCATACCAATACATATCTTTGAGATCATGATACATTTTTGTCATACTAGGATGAACAATATAGCGCAATTCATGCGCCTCAACCCAAACCCTTTGTCGCAACCCATCGACGTTAGGAACACATAACCTCCCTTGGTACCTCATGGTACCATCACTACTGATCTCAAACACCATCACCTTTTCCCACAAACATCACTCCTGATTTTCATCAAGATAGGTCTAATATTTGCTTCTCCTTGATATCTGCACCAAGAGACGTCTGAACCACTTCCTGTACCATCACACCACCATCATTGGAGTCCAAGAGATGAACTCCAAGATTATCTAAGCAATGAATATCCTTCTTTAATTTCCATTTATTCTCTTTCACACAAGCCAAACTCCCTATGGATTACCTACTAAGAGCATCAACAACTACATTAGCTTTACCTTGGTGGTAGTGAAGACTCATATCATAATCCTTGAGAAGATCCAACCATCTCCTCTGCCCGAGATTTAGCTCTTTTTGAGTGAATATAGACTATAGACTCTTATGATAAAAAAAAATATCTACGTTCACTCCACATAAATAATGCCACCAAATTTTCAAAGCAAAGACCACCTCTAAAAGCTCCAAATCATGAGTGGGATAGTTCTTCTCATGCACCACCAACTGCCTGGAAGCATAGGCAATCACCTTCCTATGTTGCATTAAAATGCAACCAATTCCTAGTCGGGACGTACACAATAAACCACAAGCCACTCATTACCTTCAGGAAATGTCAAAATTGGATCCAAAGTTAGATTATACAAACATCAAACCAAGAAAACTTTGCCTTCTTCTAAGTTAGCTTAGTCAATGGGGCAGCTATTGTCGAGAAACCTTCCATGAACCACCTATAATACCCAGCCAAACCAAGAAGCTCCAAATGTCAGCTGGAGTTGTGGGTCTAGGCCACTTTTTGACTAGAGCCACAGTTTATGGATCCACCATGATCCCCTCACTAGAGATAATATGACTAAGAAAAGTCACAGCATTCAACCAAAACTCATAATTTGAGAACTTGGAATACAATTATTGCTCCTTCAAGGCCTGCAACACCACACGGAGGTAATTAACATGATTCACCTTATTCTTCAAATACACCAAGATGTCATCAATGAACATAATGAAAAAAAGATCAATAAACTGCCTGAAAACCCTGTTCATCAAAAACATAAATTTTGTCAGGGGATTTCTCAAATCAAATGACATAACCAGGAACTCAAAGTGCCCATACCGAGTTTGGAAAGTCATCTTAGGTATATCTTCCTCCCTAATCTTAAGCTAATGATTACTCAACCAAAGATATATCTTAGAAAAGAAATTGACACTTTGCAACTGATAAAACAAGTCATCTATCCTTGGAGGAGGATACTTGTTCTTGATCATTACCTTATTCAATTGTCGATAGTCAATGCACATCCAAGGGAACCATCCTTCTTACACACAATAAAATTGGTGCACCCCAAGGGGACACACTAGGACGGATGAAACCCTTATCCAAAATATCCTTAAATTACTCCTGGAGTTCCCTCAACTTAGTCGGAGACATTCTATAAGGAGGAATAGATATTGGAACCAAATTGATACCAAACTCAATCTCCCAATCCAGAGGAACACCAGAAAGATCATCTGAAAAGACCTCAGAAAACTCATCTACCACTGGTACCAAATGTAAGAAAGGATGTTCCAAGTTAGAATCTTTAACCCAGACTAGATGATAGAGAAACCCTTTAGAGATTAACCTCTCAGCTCTAAGATAAGAAATAAACCTCTCTCCTAGGAGATATGGAACCCCCACCCTACTCAATAACCAGTTCTCCAGGGAACCTAAAGTCAACCTTACGGGTTTGACAATCTAAGGATGCGTAACAAAAGTGTAACCAATCCATCCCTAACATAACATTAAAATCCAGCATATCAAGTTCAAATAAATCCACCAAAGTCTGCCTACTACCAACAGATACCACACACCCTCTATAGACTCTTTTAGCAATAACTGAGTCACCTACAGGGGTAGAAATAGAAAAAGATTCCAAAATAACCTCAAGACCAAAATCAAAATACACTGCCACAAATAGGGTCACATAAGACAGAGTGGACCCCAGATCAAGTAAGAAATACACATCACGAGAAAAGAGTTGTAATGTAACAGTCATGACATTAGGTGATGCCTTAGATTCCTATCGCATAGCAAGAGCATGTAACCTATTCTGACCAGCACCGGTACCACAAGCAAAAACAGATGTAGAAGCATCACCCTTTAGAGCAAGAGCAGAAGATAAAGCAATCGAAGCCTTACTATCTCCCGAGGCACCCTTACCAACCAGATAGTTTCTAAGTATATGTCTTGGATAACCATATTTGAAACACCTGTCCCTCCTCTCATCATAGAAACCCCTATGCAACCTACCACAGAACTGATAAGAAGGGCATGATGAAGCCAACTGAGCCCCACTCACCTGATATTGGGCACCCTGTGCCTAAAAATTATCGCCACCCTACTGATGCCTATCACCTAACTATTTTGGGTAAGGAGCACTAATTAAAGAAAAGGAACCAGAACTCCCCTACTTCTTCTTTAGACATTTGTCGTCATCCTGACCATCTTATTGTTGCCTACCACCTTGTTTAGATGACCTGAACTTCTTATCCTGTCTTTCCCCAAACTCAGCTTGTTTTCTCTTTTCTTTCTCCACCTGCTACATATAAATAATCAACCTAAGAATATCCATATCCTTGATCAATAATGCAGTCTTTCACTTAAGGATCAACTCCCGAGACAGTCCATAAGTGAACTTTCTCATCTTTTCTCGTATTTCACACACTATATCCAAAGCATATCTTGATAATTGATAAAACTTCAAGGCATATTACTTGACCGACATCTTTCCCTGCTTTAGATCAACAAATTCCTCCACCTTTGCTTCCCTCAATGGCTGAGGAAAGAGGCAGTCCAAAAAGGCATTGGAGAAAGTCTCCCATAAAGTCAACTCCTCATCATCACCTCTCATCCTATCCTACTCCTCATATCATTGGTACGCCACATCCTTAAGCTGGTAAGCAACAAAACTCACCCCTTCCACATTCGTGGCCTACATCTCCATAAAGATTTTCTCAATTTCATCTAAGAAACCCTGAGGATCCTCTTCCACCTTCACACTAGTAAAACTAGAAGGATTCATCTTTATAAACTAGCCAACCCTTCACTACAACAAATTTGACTATTTGGGATGAATTATTTTGTCACTTATAAGTCATATTTCATCGCAAAAGATTTAGTGTGATGAAAAAAATTTCATCAACCAATCATCTCGAAAAGTGGGTCGCAAAAAGTAGACAAAGATAATTTAGTGTTTCGTCGCTAAAAAAATTAAATTGACTACAAAAAATAAAAAATTATTCCCACATGTGTAACATTTATGGCAAATCTATTTGTCATAAATATATAATTTTATTGTAGTTGATGAAATGCTTTTGTCACTAAAAAGTTATCAATACCGACAAAATTTCATCATCGTTAATTATTTAGTTCAACCAACAATGATAGCAATTGTTGCTAGAGTTATATATATTTTGTGGTCGAACAAATGTATTTTCGTCACTATTGACAACTTTTTGTATACAATAAAATTTTTTGTCCTTAAATATATGAATTAGTGACAAATTTATTATTATGATAAAGATTAATAATTTTGTAGTTAAATCTACCATTTTGTCACTAAAAATTGTATTTTTTTACCAATAATGTAGAATCGCCACTAAATTATTATGATTACTGACAATTATGAATGTCATAAAATACAAAATTAATTTATATCAAATAAAAAGGAAGTATTGAGACAAATACATTTGTCACTAAATATAGTCAAACTTATGACGAACTAGTTTATTTCATGACAAAAATAATTGTCTTGAAAAGTCTAATTTAATTGTTGCTAAAAATCATCTGTAATACCCCGAACTTTCTTTAAGTCAAATCTACTCTCCAGAAGAGTTAGTGATGACTTCCTAAATGAGTAATGTTTAAATCAAATATAATTTCCTAAATTTCAACTTTTTATCATATGAAAAATTAAATTAGCTTTCCAACGATACCAATTTCGTCCAAATCCGGTATCGGAGTAAAAAGTTATGGACGTTTTACAGAGAACTATCGCAACTGCCCAGTACGGTCAGGCCGACGGACCGTCGAGCTAGCGATGGACCGTCACCCAAGCTTTCACAGACAAGGCAGTGAACCCGTCTTCTGGTCAAGTGCAACAGCTAGGACCGACGGACCATCGAGCTAGTGATGGACCGTCTCCCAAACCATCACAGACGAGGCTGAAAGTTTAGGTTCTGGCCAAGTGCTACGGTCAGGACCGACGGACCATCGAGCCAGTGATGGACTGTCGCCCAAACCGTTGGTACTTCCGATCAATGATTTTAGGCCATTTTTAAAAGGGTATTTGGGTCTTTTTCCACCCAATTTGACCCTTAATTATATTAGACTAGAGCTCATAACTTCATTATTCATCCACAACACCAAAGTAGGGTTTCTCTCAAAGATAAATCCCCTAGAACAAGAAACCCTAGGTGTCTAATCCCAAGGCAAGAATTCAAGCTTTCCTCCACCAATTTTTAAGAAATTTTCCACCCAGGTATGTCATGTGTTGATTCATGGGTTCCTTTCACCCATGAAGCTTAAGAAACCCTATTTGAAATATAAACTTTGGAATCCATGGTATGAATTCAATTATATCCATGTTTATGTTGTTTGATTTCCAAGTTGAAGTCTTTAATGACTATCATGAAAATATTTTAGCATGTGGTTGAAGTTCTTGCATTTGAAGTGTAAAATGTTGCCATGATGTATTATTTCAATATTCATGCCTAATCCTAAAGATATGCATGCAAGGTGTTTGATAACATGCCTAAGAAAATAGGAATTATGCCTTATGACTCATTTGTGACCAAAATTGATGAATCTATGTTTCTCCCTTATGTTTGATATGACTCCTACATTATTATTATCCTTTGTAATGGATTGACGTAATGCTCATGAGATTAGGCTTATGAAATTATGATATGTTTACATGCATTCCTATTCATGTGTAAGCTTATAGCAAGTGAATACTTCATGAAAATCCCCAATGATTGTACTATGAATTGTTGTCTATGGTCATGTGTCAAGAAGTGTTATGTCTTGTCAGTTTCATGCTATAAAGTCCTGGGGGTACTTCTAGCCGACAATTTAGCTATATGCCTAAAGACAATGTCATGTTCTCCAGATACTCTCAGTCAAACCATGATTCATAAAACTTAGTTAGTCATATGACTCAGGAAAACTCAGTAAACACAGTAATCTCAGAAATTCTATAATCTCAGTAGTATTCCATCAGTCAACGAAACTCAATTAACACAGTCTAGTTCAATTCAATTAATCATGTTCAGTGTCTATTTAGATGGGAGTAGGATTCAGCACCGAGTAATCCCAAGGTTGGGAACTCACCTGTTATTATAGGGTGTGATTCTTAGAAGAAATCCTTGCGCTCTAGAACTATGTAGCCAGCGTAGGTTAAGACATCAAACCTGCTAGTTGAGGGTAGATGAGGTGGCTTAACCTGTTATATGAGGGTCCTATCGTTCTCCTTAAAGTACCTGTTAGATAAGAGATTACTCACAACTTGTCCTTACCAATGATGTGGTATTGACACCCTTCCAATTGGGGTTACAGAGTGGACCCCAACTTAATTATATTACCTTATTTGGGGCATGTCGGTTAGATGACTACTTCCCATAGTTACAATATCAATTTCAATCTCAGTAATAGAACTCAGATAGTACTACAGAATTCAGGACTGTCCGATACAGTCACCCAACTCAGTACAGAACTCAGTTAGTTCCATCAGAAACAGGACAGTCAGACACAGTCATTCAGACAATAGTATATCAGTTATACGAAAACTTATGTTATTAGTATTCAGATTCAGTGATGTCATGATCTCAGCTACAGTTCACGTATTCATGCATGTGTTCTCACGTTCATGTTATTCAGTCAGTTAGTATTGTTCATGTATATAAACCCCTAGAATTTAGCCTACCTCACTTTCATACCAGTACATTCAATCGTACTGACGCATTTACACTATGGTGTTTTTATACCATAGGTTCAGAAGCATGAGCTCAAGAGCATCCTTAGTAGATCAAACGTTCAGTAGCTAGACTAGCAATGAGTCCTCATCATTCAAGGATAGCATGATTATTTTATTATTTTAGTAGTCTGGAGTTATTTGGGGACATATCCCATCAACTCTATAGTTTTTAGACAGTTTAGAGGCTTCCAGACTATTGCATGTTCAGACAATTATTTCAGTTTTGTTTTGGTATTGATATACCGTATTTCAATATGTTATATTTTATCAGATATTTGAACCTTATGGCCTTTCAGCCCTTTTCCACATTTATACAGTATATTACGTAGTGCCCAATTACAGATAGCATTCATGGGTTAGCTTTTGGTCCTTCGGGATCATGAGCACCATGTAGCATTTCGAGTACCAGATTCGGGCCGTTACATTATCTGTGATAATAAAATCTTTTATCACCAATTGCAAGAAAATGGTTAATTATTTCATATTGATATTATTTTTTAATTAGAATTGAATAAATTAAAACTAAAATTAGAAAACATGTTAGATTGATAAAATTCACCCACAATCATACAATTAAAAAAACTAAAATTATACTAAGGTAATATCTCCTCACAAACAAAGAAAAGTAAAACTAGTCCAACACAAAGGAAATCTAACTGAAATATAGTACTTAATATTACTCTTATTCTAAAATAAGATACATATTTAGAGGTTTCTTCCAAAGGACCAATAACGTGTTGAGGTTGCAATTAGTCTTCATTCAACTCTTAATTTTACACCTGTGGAAAAGAGAAGAAAATTAAGATTGATGATGATGCTTTTAGATTTGATAGTCAAAATGACTACATGCTATTGCTGGTCCAAGCTACAACTAGAATCCATTAAACATATAATTATGAAAAGCTAAGCTACCCAAAAACTAGATAAATACTATCCAGTAAACACATCAAACTTCTATAACAAGAACAATAACATACCCGATGTATTCCCATAAAGTGAGGTTTGGAGAGGGAAAAATATGTATACTTTTCGTAAGTTACTGACCTAAACAAACAATCATATATTATCCCCACCCCAAAAACAAACTATCTCCTACTGAAACAAGAAACTTTATCAGGAACTCACTTCAAAAGGAAAAAAATACCAATGATCTTCTCTATAGAAACAACACGAGATATTCACCAACATAAAACCATCAGCTCACTGATATAGAAAATATTGCCCACTACAGATCAAAAAAGAGAATCCTCAAGACAGAAAAAAACTAAAAGGCCTGACTCCCTCTTCCATAAACCTAGCACCTACTCTTTAATTTAACACTAGATTTTCAATATTGTTGAGGTTTTCTTTTTTTCTGCTCAAGGCTCAAGCTAGCTTTGTGAGAAACCTACAGTTCATTATTCTAGTTCAATTGCCTCTATAAATCAAAAAAGAGAAGGGTATGGATAACATCATCTGAAATCTATAATTAGAGAGGAAGTTATAACGAATTTCTTCGGATGAGCCTGATAACTCAATATTGAGAAATTAATAAACTACCTCATAAGTTATGAAAAAAGAAATAGAGTATGCAAAAATTGTGTATGCCTACCTACATGATAATTTTATCTTATCCTAAGCAGTATTACACTCGAGAAGATAAAAAACCAAACAAAAACTCAGGAATATGTAAAAGCAAGAAGAAATTCATCTAGTGATTCTCAATAAAAAGTATTATCAGCATTTTCACAAGAAACAATCTGAACAGATATAATTTTTATCCTGCCTAGACATAGACTAGCAGTTCATTTGTTTAGTTATGGAATATAGATCCAACAGTGAACTGGTTCTGCAGTCCAAGGAGCTGGTAACTTTGTAATTCTTTTATTACTTGTTGAAATAAAAAATTTCTCCGATCACATTTGAAGTTTATAATGAAAAAAAAAGTATCCCTAGCTTCAACCTAACCAAAATAGGCAACTCTAGGAGATACATAAGTCATCCAAATCATTATTCAAAGATCTTTCTCTTTGGAGCTTATTACTCTTCACACTCATAACCACCATCTTGTACACTGAATACCACATTTGGCCACCTAACTAAATACAACTTTCTCCACTCAGAGTCCACCAAACTAAATACATCTTTCTCCAGTCAGAATTTCCTTTCCAAAATGAATAAAGTCTGAGCTTATTGAATCTTTTCTCCACAGATTAAGGGATGTAAATAAAGGACATTAGGTAAGTAGACGCATTGTCTAATACACCCAGGCAGATCTCCAAATAAATACTGTATTTTCCAGGGATATAATATTCATTCTATTTTTGTTTGATAAATAAACAATAAGATAACATTTGCTCAACTTTCCGGCAGTACAAAACAATGAAAAGCATTTGTATGGAAGGTTTTATTTCTCCCATGCATGAATCATTTACACCGTTCATGTAATTTAGTCTATATTACATGATATTTTCAATTTATTTTAGGTTATAGATCAACATAAATTACATAGACTTACCAGCAATTAAGTAACCTAATAATATAAATATTTATCGCCAGTGCAGAAAATTATCAATGTAGAAAACTTAAAACTAAAAAAAAATAGCCAGTCAAACAACTACATACAACAGTTTAATTTCAAGATGGATGTTTCACAAATAATGCAGAAGATTGAGAAATACAATCCAACCAGAGCAAAACTCAGAGAAACAGAAATATAATTTCAATCCTCGATCATAATCATCCTCTCTACCCTCGTAAGATAGGGAGGTAAGATGTATATATCACCATCCCCAAACCACACTTGAGGAATTTCAATGGATAAGTTGTTGTAACTTGTAATCACAATCATCCTCCAAGTTCATAGTAAAAGCTAGACACAGATTAATCATTGAACATTGTAGGAGAAAAATAAGAACACATTTGGGGAAAATGTATGCATAACCATGCCAGTAGAAATAGAAACTTCATGATTCAAGTTACACATGAGTCATGAAAAAAAGAAGCTTAAAGCCAAAAGAATGTAACCAGTACGACGATGAGGGTCTGACTTAGGGCAACGCATTATACAGAAATTAGTTACAAATTAATTTCAAGATAACATCCAAAGAATAGTAATTAGTACATAATAATGGCACATTACAAGCTTTAAGTGATATTAAGAAGGGTGGGGGGGGGGGGGAAGACAACAAAAATGAAAGAATTCTCTTCTTTATGAGAACGAGAACTTTCAAGTATTTAGGAGCCAAAGTGCACCAGGAAATCTTCTAAATAACTCTTCTTGAACCCAAGTGGTGCAAGAACCATGAAACACTATATATTTTGACCATATAAATTGGTAATTCCATAATTAGATCTCAACAATCATAAATTTCCTTCAAAACCATAGCTACAATGATACATCAGGACAACTAAACTATAGAAGGAGAAAACACATTAATAGAATAATGAGAAAAACAACTACAGACTGAAGCTTTCTTTATACAGTTGAGCTATTAAAGCTTCTATAAGCGTCATGGTCGGCCAAAGATGCACATTTAAAACTGAGTAAATATATTTGTTCACATCCTTTTACTACTCTTAGTAGCTGTCCTATGAAGATTAAACTTAAGTGTGTTATTTTTTTTTGACAATTAGAATTGTAAGCTTAAACTAAGTGTTAAATCCTTCTTGAATTTCACTATCCCTCATGAGAAGGAGAAGCTACTTGAAGTAAGTACCTCGACAAGTTTGCTTAAGAAAAATGTAACATGCATTTTGATCACTCAATACTAAGTGTCCTGATTTATTTGCACTTTTGTATTAGAATTTCTTTGCAGAGCTAGACAACAGAAAAATGGAGTTTGGCATATTAAATATCCAAATTGGTCTTACAATGCTATAAGAAGTATTCTGAAGCACTGCAAAGAAGGTAGAGCTAGAAGTGGCTGCATCTGAGGAAACTATCAAGCCATTGATTTTACCATCAGGCACTACTCTTTAAGTAGGTTACAGAATTATATTTATGTTACGGATTAACTCATATATGCTGATAGTACAATATATTTTTTACACTATCGGGGTAATTTTTCACTTATCCAGTAAACAAGAACGACGAAAAACAATTTTAACTAATTTGCATTACAATTGAAATATAGGTACCTTTAGGATCAAAGTACATGGAGATCCCTGACATGATTTCTATAGAGAACCCTTGAGGCCTTATGGTCGAGGTTTATAGGGAGCAATATAATCATGGCAATCTCTGTATTTCAAGCCCTTCAGATGAAACTCCAGTTCCACCTAATCTTCAAATGTCAACTTCCAGTTTAGTTATTGCCAGGCCAAGAGTGTAAGATTGAGAACAGTGACCGATTTTATAAGTATTTGTTTTGTAAGATTTTAAATGTATAAGTTAAATTTTATATAGGATTTGCAGGAACTTTTGGGTGGAATGGTGATCCACTTATTTTTTTTAACTTAACCCATTTTGATGTACCCAATTTCAGATGACCTGCCCATTTGACGCCCTTAGACCATCATGTTTAAGACAGTAGAAGACTTCTGATCAGTTGGGAGAGTAGAGAGGTCTGTGAGAGGTTTGTTACTTGTTACTAATTTAATACAAGTAAATAGAAGTGTAGGACTTGTGCTTAATTAATAGTTCCTCTTTTACCATTTTAAAATGAACTATAATGGTATTAATAATTCAATGTGGTATCATAAGAGAAATTTTGTGTTGGACTTTTGGGTTGCTAATAACGATAGAGAGCAGGTAAGCGTAGGCAGGGAGCAGAACCACCGTTATAATTCTGACTTACCAGTTCGGTAAAACTTAATAATTTTGACTTAAACCTATATATAATGTAACATAGATGTTATGCAGTAAACAATAACCTCAGAGAGCACATCAGTATTGAAGGGAAATTTTGTATCTTTAATACCTTGTATGAACTGCAGCTATATCATCTTTACTAAAGTTATCTTCATCAGCACCAATACTATGCAAATATAGACAAGAAGGATTACTGCAAGGCTGCATAAAAGAAAACAGGAACATGCCAAAACTGGTTATTCATTTATTTGGTAAACAATAACAAGATATCACAAAGGGAGTGACAGAAAGAACAGTGATCACAAACAAACCATGGTCCATACCGTGTTTCTTAATCATGCGTGGCAATATTTTGCAGTCCCAAATGATGCTCTGTATTGACCATTTTTTTAGTGTAAGAATATGAAAGTATGCATCATTGACCAAGTAAATGAAAGAAAAGGGTAGATGCTTACCTCAAATACCTATCTTCCAAGACAAAACCGTGTACATACTAAATACAACGCACGACCTCCTCTTTTTTTGAATATATAATATATCTGAAAAAGACAAGAAGCATAAAATGATTAAATACGACAGCAATCATGAGGAGAAAATGGAATCAAACCAAAATTGATCAGCAAATTATGCACACTTTATAAATGCACAAATATATGTGACTAGAGATTGTCTGAAACATCAAAGAGTAGAACAGTTCTGACTTCCATAATACTAAAACAAAATCTGACAGCAAAATTCAATCAACTTTTATTTTCCCCACATGCAGTTTTAGAAACTGAGTATTTTAATAACTTTTGTAGTTCTAGCCTCTTATTGATCATGGCTAAGCTACCTTTTAATTAAGCATCAACAATTTTACCTCTCTCAAGTCTCAACTACTGATAAAATCAATAGTTATCATCTAGCAATATCCTAATTGAATTTTGTTTGGAAAAAAATAATAAAGGAATTACGAGTTAACCATTATGAGCTTTAGTAATATCCAACAACCCGAACTAATGTTGAAATTATGACAAATTGGTTTACCTTTTAACCTCGATTTGCAAATTTCTTCATGAAAAGTTTAGTGATTTAAGCTTCTATACTACAAAAGTACATAAATACATATCCTAAGATAAACCAATAAAAAAGAAAACTACATACATATCCAGATTTTAACTTTTAGCCCAATTATTAACTAAAAAAATAAGGCAGCTGACAGTCTAAGCACCTACAATTGAAAATTCTCCAATCTAGCATCTTATGTTGGTATTAAGATTTGTAAGGATGATGCAAAAGTTCCAAACAATTGAAGTTTTCTACTTACCGAAGCAATGGCCGGTCGGAGTAGTAATGGCCGACCGAAGTAGCAATGGTCGGCTGATCAGAGTCAATTTGGGGGAAAATGAGAGAGAGGGTCGATTTGAGGAAAAATGAGAGAGAGGATTGATTTGGGGGGGAATTTATGGATCGATCCTTAAGCTATTTAGAGGGAAAATGTTTTGTCAGGAGGGAAACATTTTTTCAATTAAAAAAAGAGAGGGAAAATGTATTTTTTAATGGCATAAGCCTTATTTTTTTGACTGATAGCGAGGGTTTAAAACCCCAACAATTGATAGTGGAAGTTTAGAACCCCCGCATATTTATAAATTTTAGTAATAGATTTTTAACCCCCGCATTTCATATAATTTTACAGAGGTTAAAATAACCCCTGCAAATAAACCCCCACAATCTTACCTATTTTTTGTAGTGATGTTATTTATTTGTTGTGAATACAATTACCTAGAGGGATTAGATCCAAAGTCTAATGCAGGAAGCTTTGGATGGGGATGAAGAATCAGTTCCTCAAAGTTATTCAAATGTGGTTAGAGCAACATGGACATATCACCATGGCGTCTTCCTAGATCGCCAAAGAGGAATCCACTATCCATTTTATGTAGAGAAAAACATATGGAGGAACTCCTGATATGACAGTAAAAGCAAGACGTGCAGCCCTTTCTATGAGGCTAGTTGCCAAGTATGGTGCAACTAACAAAGAACAAGATCATCAAATTACTTTAAAGCAACTATGATTTGATTAGGCCAATGTGATTTGATGAAAGTCTCAACTAAACTCTTTGTGAATGCTAAAAGAAATAGACTAGATAAGTATTTGTGGCTAAAACTTACAATATGATGGCTTCAAACTTTAATTAGTTAGTTGATCATATTCAACGTCGGTCTACTTAAAATGTTTCTCACATGTACAAGATTAATACACTGACTTTATACCTTCCGAAAAATACATTCAATAAGTTCACTTCAACCTTCACACAATAAGATCGAGTCTTGTTTTCTATAGCTATATCAATATACAATTAATTTTATATAATCATAAACAAAAATAGCCAAAGATCAATTTATATTTAGCTGCAAAAAAATTTCATAGAAAAAATAACTAAATTATTCAGCTACAAATTCTAAATCATCACTACTTAACGATGACATATTTTGTGACAAAATTATATTGTCACTAAATTATAGATTATTTAGAGATAATAAAATGAACGTCACTAATTGGTTATAGTATTAGTGACAAAAATTGAGATCACAATTAAATATCAAATTTTGTAGCTAAAACTTACAATATTTAACTACGAACTCTAATTTATAGCTATTGCGATAACTTATTTTTTATGACAATTTTATTTTGTGTCTAAAATTATAACTAATTCAAGACAAAAAATAGTTTGTCACGACTTGGATCCATTATTAGAGACAATAAAATGAGCATCACTAATTGTATATAGTATTAGTGACAAAAGTTGAGGTCACATTTAAATATCATATTTTGTAGCTAAAACTTGCAATATTTAACTACGAACTCTACTTTATCGCTATTGCGATAACTTATTTTTTATGACAATTTTATTTTGTGTCTAAAATTATAACTAATTCAAGACAAAAAATAGTTTGTCACAAATTGGATCCATTATTGGTGATAAAAAGGGGTGTCACTGAAAACTTAAAATTTGTCACTAATGATACTCAATAAAATGGCGCCAAAAGATTTTTTGGTGGAAAATTTTAGAGGACAAAACTTTACTACAAAATTTTACGTTTCGTCACTAAAAGTATGTGCTTCATGTATTTAGATACGAAATGTAATTTTCATCATAAAAGGTGAACAATTAGTGACGAATTTCATGTCGTAGCTAATAATTTCGTAGTTATATATCAATTTTGTTGTTGAGAGATCTTGTGGCCTCAGCAGATGGAACACCAGATAGATTCCACTCAGCCTGAGCAGCAACTAACTAAGCAATAACATGAATCAATTGACAAAATTTTGCATTGGTCACCTTATCCTGTGGAGGACTAGCAGAACCGGTGGAACTCCAGAAATATCAGGGACTAGAACCCTAGACTGTGTATGGATCCCCTGAGTGATATGTGTCTCTTTAAAATTGTCCCCAGTTGGGATAGAAGAGTTACCTTGCATCTCAAATCGTCGAGGCATGATCTAAAAAGCGAACAAACCAGGATTAAAAAGGACCTTAGACCTTGCAGCTTGAAAATAGAATACTAAAAAGTGGATCATTCCTAAAGACCTTGTAGCCTCTCCTTTATGAGTGTGACACACTACACACCCCAAAAAGTGACTTTACTCGACACAGCATTATGGACTCTCAATTGACCATGAACCTAAAGCTCTGATACCAACATGATACGACCCGACCAGGGGCCATGTCGTAATGGGTATCTCAAGTCCAATTAGGACCGAAGACCACCCCTGATGCCCACCCAACTATCCAGCATATACCTTGAGTTGAATGAATTCCAAACATATAACAAGATAACGTGTAATTGGACAAATCTAGACTCAGGGATAGGTATATAACAAGACTGACCCAAACGAGCCTAACCATCCCAAACCCAACCGATAACCATAACCAAACCAAAACCATAAGCCAAAAACAAACTAAGCTCCACAACATAACATAAAAGGATAGAACAATGAAAAATTTAGTCTAATGGTATCATCCCCAATACCAATGCCAATACTAAGGATGACACCAATATCGATACTGCCCATACCAACCCATAGTAATTCCATAAAAGCCTCTAACCAAAAGAAAACCAATATTTGATTAGGACATGCCCCCGACCATAGACAAAACCAATCTCCATAAAATATCAAAAGTATGTAAAAACATCCATGAACATAAAAAGGAGCCTTTCGAAATATGAAAGTTTGCCACTTCAACCCAATCTAGATGATCTCGAAATTCAGTGACTAAGCAGAAGGAGTAGAATAGTAGTTCCTGCATCGCGTGGGGATACATTCGCCTGAGGACAGGATAGTGGGTGAATACTAGGCAGTAATTAGGATAAGGATAAAATAATTTCATCCAGTAAAACCAAGTAAACCAACCATATGCATACAACCCATACATATATATATATAACCATGCCGGGAAAGAAAATCGGGTTTGACATTCCTTTAAAACCATTAACCTGGGAATGTGAAGCTTAACCATCCTAAAATCACCCATGGGCTATATGGGTTCAGTGTAACCCCCTGATAGGGACCAATGCATGTAGCCGCATGAACCGGAGATACCAAAGAGTAAGGAATTCGCAAGTACCCCTCGTTCTCTATGATACATATGTCCAATGTACTTAAAAGATTCCCATGTACCTCATAGTATTATATATGGTCTCTATGACCAACCCCTCATGTTGGCAAACATGAGTTGTTCAGTGTCCGTCTATTAGACTCGTACCTTCACGATTAGCTATCACACCCCGCCATTATTACACAATTAAAACCATTTCCAACTAACCAAACCATTATCCCATTATTATTAACCAAGGCTATAAGAAGTGGTATCGACATACCGACTATAACTTGCAAGTATTGCCTTTTTCCAAACCTTAAGAGGTTAAGGGATTCCCATGTACCCATTTACCCAGTTAACTTGGGCGAGTCCCATGTACCCCATAAGTATCTATTATTATGTTTGCTTGGGGAAATCTTTTGTACCCCCTAAAAAAATTTAATTAACCATAACCATGACCACCAAACCTTACCATTTAACCATTTAAATCATTTATACCATTTAGGGCTCCATTACTAAACCATACCATGCAATAGTTCCATTAAAAATTCGGTAATATAGTAAAAGCATTATAATAGGTATTTTATCAAACATGTTGGGGGCATAGCGTTTCCAAAACCAAATCCAATTACCAATTAACCATTCACATGCAGCCAATTATCCAAGCCACCATCAAAGCATGTAAAACCATAATTAAAACATAGCAAAGCCATAACTAAGCATTTAATACCAAAACCCCAATATATATTTGAAAACCCTAAAATCATACAATAATCATGCCATGAAAACATTGTATAAATTATTTCTTTAGTTGGACCTAACAATGAGGGAAAAGTATCTTGCCTTAAATTGAGAAGATGATGGAGAGAAATCACAATCAAGCCCCAAATTAACCTCCTTAGTGAAACCTTAGCCTTCCTTTACCCAAGAGCCTTAGAGAGAATTGTAGAGTGTTTAAGAGAGTTTTCTAAGTGTTTAATGATAGAATAATAGGGTAAATAACCTCCCAAATGGTTTAGAAGTTGTGGGGCCTTAATAGGTCAAGTGAATAAATGTCCAGATTACCCCTATTTAAACTATATAAAAATCATGTTATAAAGTATGACTTATAAATATACCATACCGGTTGTACCCTCTAATACGGGTGATACCCACCACTTGTACCCTAGGCCTCCTCCTTAGACCCAACACTATCCAACATACGATTTATCCAAACTAAGTCATACCCAAGAATATGACTAGTACCCTTGACCCTTACCCCTGGCAGAATTGAATCACAAGAGATTTGAAAACTATCCATTATATGAGTCCATGGTACAACCCGTACCATGTCTTATAGCTCATGGTGATCGCCTTATACTCAGATCCAAGTTATTTTACTAAGTCTCAGATCAAGTAAAGGAAAAAACCAAACCAAACAACCCATATCCATCTATACAACTCATACCAACCTAAGTCATACTCATTCTAAAAACCAATCCAAACCACCAACTAACACTGGTTAGCATATGACCAAGGCGTACCGCTCATACCCCATTATACAATCGGTACCCACCAGTCGTATTTTGTCCAGAACCCAAAAATCTGAAAATTTTTCTAAGAGTCCCAAATCCAGGGTGTTTCATCAAATCTAAGAATGAAATTTGGAGAAATGCTTAAGCCTTTCAATGGATGGAAACTCACTACTTTACCACAATGCAACAAACCAAGTCAACAAATCTAACTCTTTATAGGAAAGGTAGAAATAGCCTGGTACCTTCATCGTGTGGGAATACAACATCCAGAGATGGTTAGTTATGTGAACACTAGCATGTAACTCAGGGATAAGGATAACATAATGCCATGATCAACAGTTCAAAATCATTTAAAACCAATGCATATAATCAAATGCATATACATATATATATATCACATGCTGGGATAGGGAACAAAGCTTAACATGCTCTTTAAAACTTTAGCCTAGATTGTGTAGCTCAACTATCATAACATACAAAGGAACCCACGGGCTATATGGTCCCAGCTCTACCCCAGCTGGTAGGGGGCCAGTGCGTGTAGCTGCATAAACTAGAGTATATACATATGCACTATAGTGGACTTAAATCTCCCAGCATATCAAGGTGACATGAGCACCAAATTATGTAGTAAGATGTGGGGGACTCGAACCTCTCAATCAATAGATAATAATAAGGAGAACTCAAACCTCCCAGTTATATAAACTCCCGCGTCAGCAATCGCGATTTCTAGTATTGGTCTCTCGAACCTCCACTTTTACGACTCAGCTACACAACCCTCATTAAAGCTTAATTAATATAATTAGCACATACATTATTATTCATTGACCCATGATACACATTTAGTCATACATTGTTTGTATCCTCATACCACCTACACTTGTAAGGTAACATCAACATGCCACACCATTATCATCACTTGGGGGAATTCACAACCCCCTTAGTTCAATTTTACATTAGATTGGGGAATTACACAACCCCATAAGGTTAAATTCAAAGAAACAATGAAATAGTTCTAGTATAATTCAAATTCCCATATTTCTCATAATTAAAAATCAATTTCACATATGGGGTTGGGTCATAACCACTTCAAAAGTCACAAGTTTAGGGAAAATCACAATTCCGTAGTTCATCCACCCTACCCATGCATCTAAAAGTACAAAATCATAATCAAAGAATGGATAATTATATGTAAACCATGGGAAAACATTGTCAACAATAAGCATTCAAAACCCTTAACCCTTGATTTTCAAACTAACATAAATATGTCATGAACAGTACTTTAAAACATATGATTTTTATAAATTAATAATGAGAAAAGAGTAACATGTCTAAAATACCAAGTTTCATGGAAAGAATTTAACCCTTGATCCCTTAGATGACCAACTTCTTGAAAGTCCTAAGTATAACTGCTTGAAATAATTTTGTGAGAGCCTTTGAAGTGTTTTAGTACGTTAAGGATGAAATATAGCCCTCTTAAGTGCTTTATGGATGTGGGGTCTTAATTAGGTAAGGAGAGAATTATCCAAAGTACACTTTATTTAAAAATTAAAATTTAGCCGTCAATGACTATGGGTCACTATATGACTCGTAAGGATACATTATGACTCATCACAAGGAGTCGTAGTTAAGAAAGAACCACTAGGACCTGTACTATTCTAGATAAAATTCATACCATCGACTCATAACCATGACTAATGACTCCTAACTACCTCTCATACTCAAGACAATAATAAGTTGGGATGACATACTGGATACCCTACGACTGGGACATAATGACTCGTGGCCTTAAGTTATAATAAATATAATGTCTTGGGACAAACTTCATGGATACCTTATGACTTGGTCCTTGTGACCCGTAGAAGTCTTGTCGACTAGTTGAGAGCCACTGTAATACCCCGTATTCTCGTGCTAGAATTCTAACTGTCATTCCTACGTGTCTAAGCTCTAATCCAAGTTATTCTCATGTGAATACAAGTTTCATGATCATTATCCTAGTCTATGGAGTAGTTTATAGGTGAAAAATATTTATAGCAATGACCTAGAACAAAGTTGAGCTAAGATCAATTGATTCGTCCAAAGTTTGACATTCGATTCTACAAGGGTCAACTTCAAACGTGTAAAAATCTTAATATACATGTAATTTTTCATACCAATACCTATAAAATTATAGATAATTGAATTAACTTTCCAACGATACCAATTTCACCTTAATCCAATACCCGAGCGAAAAGTTATGCCCATTTTCATGAGAGGCAGTAAGGGTGTGCGATTGGGAGTGCGAGGCACACTTACAGGTCAGCCATAAGGTGTGCGACGTACACATTAAGGTCTGCCATGGGTTGTGCACCGCATACCTCACTTCCAAATACCAAAAATCACCCCTAGATATGTCTATAACACGAGATTTAACCCTAATTATCCAAAATCCTTTCACTTTCATCAAAAATTGGTCAAGAACACTCTTAAGGGTTTCAACCTAAAGATCAAGATATCTCAAGATTTAATCGCAGTTGTTCAATAATTCTTTAAGATTTGAATTCCTCATTTCAGGGCTACAAGAAGCACCTAATATTTTCACGAATAGAGTCCCAAGGTTAATAGTTCATCCGAAGCTTCAACTTCATGGTATGTGGGGTTTTTTAAACAAGAACACCCTTTCATTCTTGTGCGGAAAACTTATTTTAGATTATAAATTAATGAATTTTTTAATTATTTTCCATGAATTTCAAGTTGGGGTTTATACCCATGGTTGTTAATTACAAGCTTATAAGGTTTCCAATGATTTAGAAGTGGAATTGTATGACTAATTTCATATTTTTATGCAAGTAATGTGATTTTTTAGATTTTTTCAAGTGAATTTAAGCATTATATTGTGATTCTTGATTTCTTTATTCATACGTATTGAGTTGGGATAGTCAGGAGTCATGACCCGGCTACCTATAGTCAGTACTAGTAAAGGCTTCATAGACAGTCAGTAGAAGTTGATGTATTCCATTTCAGTTTTGGTTGTAAAAGCAGAGTTGTAATCTTGTAAATTCAGTTTTGTATCTATCATATTCAGAAAAGAGTTATTTTCTGCAAATTTGTATAGATTTATACTTTTAATTCAGTTGCTTATGAGTTATGCCAGTAGAAGGGTTAGCTTGAGGTCACTTGTGACCCTAAGCATCGTGTGATGTCTCGAGACCCGATTTTGGGGTGTTACAGCCACTTATACTCAGAGAAGAATACTAAGCCACTCATTCTGATTAAGTTGCACCTAAGTCCCTACGACACATCAAGACTCCCTACAACTCGTTAGGGGAGTCGTAGTCAAGGTAGTGAGGATAAAATTTCAAAAATTTTCAAGGACTAAAAACCTGGGGTGTTACACTACAGCTAAAAATCCAAGTCAGATCGAGTAAAAAATGAGGTTTAAATCAGAGAAAAACCGTATTTAAGCCTTACTGGGTAAAATTTTGAAATCCATGTTAAAATTAAGAATTAAAATTGTTTTAAAGGTCAAATTGATTAGAATTTAGTAATTATAAGATTAAAATATTATTCAAGTAAAAAGGAGTGAAATTGGGGTTTAAAATCAAGCCCTAAGATTTTTGAGGTTTTGAGAAATTAATTAAGTAATTAGAGTGAAAAGGGATGAAATCTCACCTTAAATCCAAAATAGAAACAAGAAATAGTTGTTAATCTAGCTTTCCAAGCTCCCACAAGCTTCACTTTTAAGTTCTCACACTATTTAAAGATTTAACTCTCAAGTGGCAAGGTGAAAAAAAGGAGCAAAATGGACAAAAGGAGTGGAAAAAAAGTTGTTTTTATACATTGCACTAGCCTTTAAAAAAATAGATTTTTTAAGTCCAATCCGGACTTCAATGGGGTTCCCGAGATCGGTTCGGAGTTCGATGTATAAAAACAAACTATGTAACTACACTAAATTTGATGTTCCAGTTCCAATAACTATATCAGATTTTCAAAAAAAGTTATTTTCACAAAGTTGACCTCCGAAACCCGAAATCACAATTTTCCAAATTGGATAAAATGAGATTTAAAAACCATAATACCCAACCAAACATGTTACCACCCTTAAATCGACGTTCCAGACGTGTTGACAAAGTTGGAATTTTTATCTGAGGTTATTTTGACCAAATGTGGGTCCCACATGTATATTTCCAATATTTTAACTTTCCGACCAACGGGTCTAAATGAGCTCAAATGACTTAGGACCCGAACCAAAGGACTACCTAGCCTAAAAGCAAAACTCCAGAGTTGTTGGTGCAATCTGTTCAGCCATCCATCACAGAATCAAAAGATATCCACAAAATTCAAAATAAGGCTCTCGAAGCCATCAAAAACCACAATAACTATGTCAATCACCCCCACAACTCATAAATATCATAATGCAACTACAGAAAGGATAAAATAGTCAAATCGTATAAAATCACAAATTTCACATATTTCATCAAATTTTTAGGTTGTTACCATTATCTTGAATTATTTTATTAATAATTATTGATAAAATAAATATTTATAATAATTAAGGACATTTTACTAAACTTACCCACACTATAATACCATACCATTAAACCAAATAATAAAATAGTTACTAAACAATAATAAATAATACAGTCCATGTAAATATTGTATTGTACTATACTGTATTGCACAATACCATACCATACAATTAGGGGTGGACATTCGGTTTGTTTGGTTTCGTTATTTAATATCAGTTCGATTTTTTAATTTTTGAATTGTCAAAAATGACAACCGTAATCAAATCAAAATAAATTCTATTTGGTTCGATTTCGATAAATTCTGTTTGGTTATTTTAGATTTTTATTTCAATTTTGAAGACTAAAGTAGTGAGTCTTTCTTTGTTATGACTGAAAATTGGTGATTTTTCTAGAAATTCAAACCTATTTTTCATTCTCAAATTTAAATAACTCAACATGCATGAAATGAAATAAAATGAAATAACCATAAGTTTTACATGATATATAACTGCAGCCGAAAACTCGACACTCGTTGTCTTTTTCCTCGAGGTGCTGTTGAAAGCCTTAAATAAGTCAACAACTAATATTGAAATGAACACGTAAGGTTAGGGACATAAATTGTAATTCGTAAGACATTTGGTGGTTTGGGTTACTTATTATATATTATATTTTTATTGAATATATATATATAATATATATATATATATATTATATATATATAATAAAATTAATATATTATTTATATAATTTTAATTTTTCAATTTAACTTATTTTATTTTATTTTTGGAAAAATCGAATATCAAATCATGTAATCGAATTTCTAAAATTTGAAATCGAAATTGATCTGAAAAAACGTAATACCAAAACTAAAATTAAATTTCAATTTGATTTTTTAATTTTTTCGGTTTGAACCAAAATATACCCATCCTTACATACAATAACGTATTTTATGAATCCATGAAAACAACCATCCAAATAATGGGGGTTCACTTTTTGTAGCTCAATTACCTAAAAAAAAATGACTACCAAATATGTTGGTCGAATGAGTAGAATGGAACTCAAACGAACTTTAAATTATTAAACCACATTATTTTTTTCCCTTTTGTTGGAAAATGTAGTTTGTGGAGAATAAATACATACACATAAGACGTAGAAGAAGAATAGGGGGGAAATGCAAAATAGACTATACTCCTTGCGCATAAACAATCTCTCTTTATGCTCTCCATTCCTATTTGTCCTTTTTCTAACTTTTTTTCGACACTTCTCTACAATTTTCAATATTAGAAAGTACAATTTTTGCGACCACACCTTGTGGTCACAATCAAAGTGACCACATGTCGTCACTTTTATATTTTAAAATTATTTTTTAAAAAATTAAAAGCGACCACAAGTGATCTATTTTTTATTAAAAAATATTTTAAAATAATATTTTTGTAAAAGAGACCACAAGTGGTCGCTTTTAATTAAAAATAAATTTAAAATATTATAAAAAAATTGACCACATGTGGCCGATTTTTGATAAAAAAATAAAACTTTATTTTTAGAAAAAAATGACCACAAGTGGTTGCAATTGGATTTAAAAAAAAATGGAAAAATGACCACAAGTGGTCGCTTTTCTTTAAAAAAAAATTAAAAATATTTTTGCAAAAGCGACCACTTGTGGTCGCTTTTTGATTTAAAAAATTGAAAAAGAAAATTATTCACAACATCTACCACTCGTGGTTGCTTTTATTTAAAAAATTAAATTAAAAATAATTTTAAAAAATAAATTTAAAATACTTTTGAAAAAGGGACCACTTGTGGTCACTTTCTGATTTTATTTACAAAAACTGACCACTTGTGGCTGCTTTTATTTAAATGATTAAATTAAAATAATATTTAAAAAGCGGCCACTTGTGGTCACTTTTATTTAAAAAATTAAATTAAAATAATTTTTAAAAAGTGAACACCAGTAGTCACTTTTGAATTTTAAAAATTTAATAAAAAACTATTTAAAAAAATTTATGATTAAAAAAATGAGATCACTAGTGGTCTTTTTTCTTTAAAAATTAAACAATAATATTTATATAAAAGAAACCACAAGTGCTCACTTTTTGGATAAAAACATATATTTTATTTATTATATGTAAAATTAAATATATTTATAATATATATAAATTTTTTAAATTACGCCGTCCATACGTAGTTGATAAACTATATAATAATAATAAAATTAATTAAACTTAAATTTTTTAAAAAAATTATACTAAATAATAAACTAAGAGATATATTAAATAAAATATATAAATTATGTTAAACATAATTTTTATTTTTTAGTTATATTTCAATATATAAAATAAATATATTTTCCAGTGTAGATACGTTAAATTACATTAACCATAATATTTGTATAATGAATATGTCTATATCATACATTTGAGGTAACAATACTATGCTATTGGAGTTATAATAATGTAACGTATATATATAACCAATAATTCATCAGAATATAATGAATGTATTGTATTATGAGGTAATATACTTGTAGATGTGATGTATATACTACATATTCAAGAGTTTATATATATATATATATATATATATCATGTAGTGATCGATGAATGATGTAGTCAAAAACTAGCAGAATCTATCCAAACATATCGAATACCTTGATTTAAAATGATAGCAGTAATAATATATTATACATCGAAGTTCTATTAATGTAAGCTAATCAAATTAATCGATAACTCGTCAAAGTACATTATGAAAATACGTCGCATTATTTTACGAGGTGATATACTTGTGTATGTGATATATATAGTATGTATTTAGAAGCTGATAGTCAATCGAGAGTGTGTGTGTATACTGATATTATACAATCGATCAATCAAGGTGATATACAGTATATTATTAAAGCTATAATAACATAATTAAGATAAACTAACCAATAATTCATCTGAGTACATGTGGATTGTATTATTATGGGGTAATAAAATCGTATATATGATCGATGTATATAGTGCGTGTTTGAAAGTTGATAGTCAATCAAATATATATATATATATATATATATATATATATATCAGTATATCTCATGTAGTCATATATGCAGTAATCAAAAACTAGATAACTGAATCTAATTAATCGATAATTTATCTTATTAACATGATGTATTACGAGGTATATATATAATATCATATTTAAAGGCTAATTAGTCAAAAATTCATCCTAATTTATGAAATGCATTGACATTATTATACGATTGAGGAAATAACTAATTATCTCAGTTTTATATATATTGCATTAAATTATTTAAATTTTATTATAAATATTATATAATTTATTAAAATGTTAATTTATTAATAAAAATTAACCTGAAGTGATTGTTTTTCAATAGTAACTTTTAAAAAAAAATCGAGCACTTGTAATTGATTTTGTCAACAATTTTGTAATACCCAATTTTTGACCCAACCCGACCCGACCCAATTCCAAAATTCCTTTCTAATTACCCTAATTAGAATACCCTCATAACTACTCTATGACAGCGACCTGATTTTCCATCAACAACAGCAACCTCAATCACCGACGGCAGCAAGTCAACGACCTTAGTCATCGACGATAGCGAATCAGCCAAGACAGCAAAAACCTCATCTCAGAGACCACAGTAACACACCGATGATAGCAGGTCACACCGAAGACAACAGGTCCATTTTTCAGCTATTTTTCAAAGTATCATTATTTTGGACTCAATTTTTAGGTATCAGGGTTCTTGAGTTTTATGGTGTTATCAACAAAATCATTGTCTATTTGATCTCATATGCTGAAAAGAACTGATTTTGTCTTATGGGGTGTGTCAGTTTGTTCTTATTTCATTAGTAAAGAATTGAAATACAAAATTTTGGGCATATTTGTGAAGTTTCTTGAGAAAGTAAGTCCATTTCTTGATTTTTCAGTTGTAAAAATCAAATATTGATTTAGTGTGGTGAGGAATTGACTGTCTCCAGCTGTAATTTGTGAACATATATTGACTGTTGACTATATAGAGATAAGTGATAGTGCATTGATTGGGTTGTGAAGAAGTAGTAAGTTTAAAGAGGATTTGACCATATAGGTTGTGTTGTTGGAGATTTTGAAGTGCTTCTTGACTATTTAAACATAGTCCATCCTAATTTATGTCCCTTGATGTGAAGTAGCAAGTTATTTGATGTTGCTTTTTGACAAAATTCGAATTTGGAAAAAGGATTGCTTTGCTAATTTCCGATGATCGCTTGTCTCTTTCTCTTCAATTTAGGCCAGAAAAAGGTAAGTTGATTTCTCTCTACTTTATTATAATGAAGTCTTTAAATATAGTGTTAAAGTGGGATTGTTTGGTGTAGAAGCGTATGAAATCCATAGAAATTTTGTAATGATTATATGGTGTGAGAGGGATATGTGACTCCTCTACTTATTTGCTTTATTAAACTTGTTGAATTGTTTGACTTATACTATAAATGAATTAGTTACTTAAAAGTTATTAAGTGTAGTGACTTAGTGACATGAAAATGTTTAAATGTAGTTATTTGAAAGGTGACTTGTGTTTTCAATGTAGTTAAGTATGGTCACTTAATAAGTGAATTAATAACTTCCAAATGTTTAAATATAGGTACTTTAAAGGTGAACTTGTATCTTGAATTTACTGAAGTGTGGTCATTTGAGGAGAGAATTAGTGACCTGAAAAAGTTTAAGTGGAGGTACTTGAAAGTTGAACTTGTGTTTTGAAATTAGTAAAGTGTGGGTCACTTGATAAGTGAATTAGTGACTTCAAAATGTTTAAGTGAATCAGTGACTTCAAAATATTTAACTGTAGGTACTAAAAAGGTGAACTTGTGTTTTGAATTTACTAAAGTGTGGCCATTTGAGGAGTGAATTAGTGACATGAAAATGTTTAAGTGTAGGTACTTTAAAGTGAACTTGTGCTTCGAATTTAGTAAAGTGTGGTCACTTGATAAGTGAATTAGTGACTTGAAAATGTTTAAGTGTAGGTACTTGAAATGTGAACTTGTATTTTGAATTTAGAAAAGTTTGGTCACTTGAGAAGTGAATTAGTGAATTGAAAATATTTAAGTGTAGGTACTTGAAAGGTGAACTTATGTTTGAAATGTAAACTTGTGTTTTGAATTTCGTTAAGTGTGGTCACTTGAGAAGTGAATTAGTGACTTCAAATGTTTAAGTATAGGTACTTGAAATCTAAACTTGTGTTTTAAATGTAGTTAAGTGTGGTCACTTGATAAGTGAATTAGTGACTTCAAAATGTTTAGTGTAGGTACTTGAAACGTGAGCTTGTGTTTTGAATTCACTAAAGTATGGTCATTTGAGGAGTGAATTAGTGACATGAAAATGTTTAAGTGTAGGTACTTTAAAGTGAACTTGTGCTTCGAATTTAGTAAAGTGTGGTCACTTGATAAGTGAATTAGTGACTTGAAAATGTTTAAGTGTAGGTACTTGAAATGTGAACTTGTATTTTGAATTTAGAAAAGTTTGGTCACTTGAGAAGTGAATTAGTGAATTGAAAATATTTAAGTGTAGGTACTTGAAAGGTGAACATATGTTTGAAATGTAAACTTGTGTTTTGAATTTCGTTAAGTGTGGTCACTTGAGAAGTGAATTAGTGACTTCAAAATGTTTAAGTATAGGTACTTGAAATCTAAACTTGTGTTTTAAATGTAGTTAAGTGTGGTCACTTGATAAGTGAATTAGTGACTTCAAAATGTTTAGTGTAGGTACTTGAAACGTGAGCTTGTGTTTTGAATTCACTAAAGTATGGTCATTTGAGGAGTGAATTAGTGACTTGAAAATACTTAATTGTAGGTACTTGAAATGTAAACTTGTGTTTTGAATATAGTTAAAGATCTCCCATCAGAGAGGCTTGATCTCAGTCTCAGATCATGTTGAATATTCTTATTATCATATTTAAAGATCTTTCGTTAGATAGGCTTGGTATCTTTCTCAAAATTTGTTAAGTATTCTTGTTGTCAGATTTGGATATAATCCTATTTTCTTATCATTGATACAACTTCCGATGTTATCTGTTAGAAAAGTTGAATCTCTAATTCTGTCGGTTGAAAGCGGTAAGCTCAGAACTCAGTCTTTGATATAAGTATACTCAGATCCTCAGTTATCAATAGTAAATGAGTCAGTGGTTCAGTATCTCAATGATGGTAGTGAGTTTAGCTCGTAGTAAAGCGGTTTCCAAGGTCAAGTCTCTAGAGTTGTGATGATTATGAGTATGGTTTATGCATTCTTGTATGTGTGCTTGCTTTCGTGCGGTATTCTCATGGTCATTTAGGTTATACATATTTTGCATGCATGAGCCCTTGCATTTAGCCTTACCCCGTCTACATACTCGATATATTTTGTGCTGATGTATTTGCCCTATGGTGTCTCATTTAACACCATAGGCTTAGAGGCATAGGACCCAGAGTATCACCAGCAAATCAGTCCCAATCAGCAGCAGTAGCAGTGAGTCCTCTTCTCTAGAGGATGAGTTTTAGTTTTCTATTATTGTACTCAAAATTTTATTTACTTTCAGTTGATGGAGTTAGTTAGGGACCTGTCCCATCAACTTCACAGTTCAGTCAGATTAGAGGATTTTTAGATGGATGTATTGTATAGTATTCAATTTTATATTTTGAGTATTTATAGATGTGTTAAACCTTATGGCTAGTTTCTGCATTTATTCCAGATATTATGCAGTGTACAGGTACAGATATCAATAAAGGGTTAGCTTGTAGTCCTTCGGGGTCACAAGCACCGTGTGACATCTCGGGGCGTTACATATTGTCACTTGAAAGATGAATTAGTGAATAGAAAATGTTAAGTGTAGTTACTTAAAGTGTGAACTTGTGTTTTGAATTTAGTTAAGTGTGATCACTTGAGAAGTGAGTTAGTGACTTGAAAATGTTTAAGTGTAGGTATTTGAATTGTGAACTTGTGTTTTGAATTTATTTAAATGTGGTCACTTGAGAAGTGAATAAGTGACTTGAAAATGTTCAAGTGTAGGTATTTGAAAGGTGAACTTGTGTTTTGATTTTAGTTAAGTGTGATCACTTGAGAAATGAATTAGTGACTTGAAAATATTTAAGTGTAGGTACTTGAAATGTAAACTAGTGTTTTGAATTTAGTAAAGTGTAGGTAATTAGTCGATTTTATGGTTAATTACAGATTGGTTTAATTAGTTATTCATCATATTATTGCGGTTATTGTGTGTTTTTTGGGATATCGTGTAAATCCAAATGGGTTTAAGGTAATTTTACTTATTATTTCTTATAATTAGTCAATTTTATGGTTAATTTCAAGTGGGTTTATTGAGTTTTTTATCGAATGATTTAAGAAATTAGAATATTGTTATTGTTATTGTGTTCAAATTGAGATAATTTTACTCATCATTTCTTTTAGTTTGAATATTTATAGCAGGTAACTAGTGGATTTTTTTCGTTTATTACAAATGGGTCTATTGAGTTTTTAATGGGATGATTGCAAATATTAGCATATTGTTACTGTTGTTGTGTTAAAATATAAATGGGTTTAAGGTAATTTTACTCATCATTTGGTCTAGCTAGGATCTTTAACGTATGTAATTAGTGATCTTGTTGTTAATTACAAATGGGTTTATTCATTTTTACATCATATTGTTGATGTTATTGTGTGTATTTTGGGGATATTATGTGTAAATCCAAATGGGTTTAAGGTAATATTACTTGTCATTTCTTCTAATTTGCATCTTTATAGTATGTAATTAGTCAATTTTGTGGTTAATTACATATGGGTTAATTCAGTTATTCATCATATTGTTGTTATTGTGTGTGTTTTTAGGGGTGTTGTGTGTAAATTCAAATGGGTTTAAGGGAATCTTTTAATTAATTTTATATAAAAAAGAGACACATGTGGTTGCTTTTCTGGAAAAATTTTAAAAAATGATCATACGTGGTTGCTTTTCTGGACAAAATTTTAAAAGCAACCACATGTGATCGCTTTTCTATAATTAATTAATTATTTTTAAAAATAATTTTAATAAAAAATTAATAAATTAAAGAAAAGTGACCACATTTATAAATTTAATTAATTAATATATACAAAAGAGACCACATGTGGTCGCTTTTTTATATAAATTATTCAATTAATTTAAACAAAAGTGACCATATGTGGTCACTTTTGTTTAAATAAATTAATTTTTTAAATTTATTTATTTACAAAAGCGACCACATATGGTTGCTTTTGTTTAAATTAATATATAAAAAATCCACCTCTTGTGGTCTCTTTTCTTTAAAAATTCATTTTATTAAATTTATAAAAGCGACCACCAGTGGTCACCTTTTTGAATTAAAGAAACTAACAATAATTTTTTTAAAAAATAATATTGAATTATAAATATATATATATGTATATATATATATATATAATTATATATATATTCATTTAAAAAAAAAAGCGACCACTTGTGGTCGCTTTTTGTGGTCTCTTTTCCTGTTTTTCTAGTAGTGTTTTCATAAATAATCTAATAACTAAATGATAATTTTGACCTTAATGAAATTGAATAGGAATATAATTACTCCACTATTTCTTTTTCTAACCAATGCACTGTGGGGTCCAACCTCATTAATTCCATTAAAAATTGAGTGATAGCAGCCCATGATATAAGAGAAATGTTTCTTTCCTATAGCTTGTTTTTCAAATATTTTGGCAGGGAGAAATCAACCAATTATCTCCCCAGTTGCAAAGTTTGACATTGCAATTTTTATGTCACCAATGACATAAGAAACAACATTTTTCACTGCTATAAATAGAGAGCTTTGGATCATTTGGAAATCACACCAAAACAAAAGAGAAAAACAATATATAGAGAGAGTGAGGTATTCCACAGACTGTGATAAAAAATAATCTGTGAAGGAAAAATTAGAGTGAGCTTATTTTAGTAAGGTGGAAGTCAAAAGAGGGTTATTTCTTTTGAGTGTGTGGTAGTAACTTTGAGTATTATATTTTTGACTATGGTGTAAAATTTCTTCCTATAGTAATATCAGTTTCTCTTCTTAGTCCATGATTTTTTTTTGTTATTTAGAAGAATTTCCACGTAAAATTTTTGGTGTCATTATTTTTATTTATATTTTTTCCTATTATTTTTCCATAAATACTTTTATTATTATTTCGCGTTTACCCAACAAACTAGTATCAGAGCTCACGGTTTGCAATATCTATATCTTTTGTTAAACAATGGAAGCCAACACAAGTAGAATGGTTACCTTAAATGACGTTAATTATGCCATTTGGAAGAAAAAAATTGAAGATCTGCTCTATGTCAAGAATTTTAATCAATCGGTCTTTGACACTATAAAACTTGAAAATAAAATCGATAAAGAGTGAAACCTGTTGCACAGATAGGGTTACGGTTTTATCAGGCAGTGGGTTGACAATAATGTGTTGAATCATATTTTTGGGGAGAAACATGCTCGGACCCTATAAGAGTATCTTGAAAGTTTGTATGCTTGAAATACTAGAAATAATAAGATGTTCTTGATAAAACAAATATTGGGGTTAAAATACCATGATGGTTCTCCGATGAAAGATCACCTGAATAACTTTTAGGGGATTATGAACCAACTATTTGCTATGGGCATTAAGTTTGATGAAGAAATTCAAGGCTTGCTTCAACTTGGTTCTCTACCAAACTCGTGGGAAATATTTAGAACTTTTTTATCAAATTCTGCTCCCCGTGGCGTGATCTCTATGGATTTTTCCAAGAGCAGTGTTCTTAATGAAGAGATGAGATAAAAGTCTCAAGGTTTCTCTTCGTTTGATGTCCTAGTGACTTGCACTAGGGGGAGAAGCAAGAATCGTGGTGCTCAAAATAATGAACACCATAGAAGCAAATCCATAGGAAAACTTAAAGATATTGAGTTCTATCATTATGGATTAAAAAGGCACACAGAGAAATTTTGCCGAAAGTTGAAGAAGGAGAAAATAGACAAGGAGGAAAAGAAAGAAGACGATAATAAAAATTGCATATCCACCACACCACCAAAGATCTTGTTACATTCCTTGAAGCAAATCTAATATACATTGCTTGTGATGAGTCAAGCTGGGTTATGGATTCTAGTGCCGCATTTCATGTGACATCAAGAAAGAATTTTTTATCATCTTATACTCCAGGTGACTTTGGAACCTTGAGTATTGGCAATGAGACTACTTCTAAGGTGGTTGGTATTGGTACAATTTGTTTAGAAACTAGTACTGGATCTAAACTAGTTTAAACAATGTAAAACATACATCCGATGTTCGCTTACACTTGATTTCTGTTGGCGTGCAGGATGATGAGGGATATATTGGGATAACTGATGAAACTTCAAAGCATACTCCTTAACTGTCATCATTTCTTGCCTTGGATTCACAAATTCTTTGGCCTTTGCCTCCCTCAACTCCTGAGGAAAGTAGTGATCAAGAATGGCTCTAGAAAAGTCCTCCATAAAGAGGACTCAACATCCACACCCCTGAGTTGCTCCCACTTTTCATACCACTAATATGCTACATCTTTCAACTTAAAGGCTACAAACTCCATACCTTTCACCTTCATAACATGCATCACACAAAATATCTTTTCTATTTCATTTATGAAATATTGAGGATCTTTATCAACTTTCATACCAGTGAAAATAGGAAAGTTTAACCTCATAAATTAACCAACTCTTGTGGCCTCGGATAATGGAGAAATAGAATACGCATACTCAATTTTAGAGGCAACCAACTGAGTGAGCAAATGGATCGAATGGCAAAACTTAGCATTAGACATATCATCTTAACATATATGAGGAGGGATAAAAGAAACCAGTGGTGCTTCACTAGGACCATAAAAAATAGTGGCCCTAGACCTAGTTTGAACCACTAGAGTTGGACAAGCTCTATTTTCATTATCCTCAAATAGGACAGAAGGGTTCCCACGGACATTAGATCTTCTCAGAGGCATGATTTGAAAAGAGAACAAATAGAAATTAGAGAGATCCTAGACCTTAGATTCTATAGCCCAAAAATATAACTCAAGAAAGAAAAAAATTCATAAATTCCTTGTATCCTCTCCCTTATAAGTATGGCGCGCTACACACCCATAAAGGAGATTCTACTTGACTTGGCTTTGTAGACACCCGATTGACCATGAACCTAGGCTCTAATACCAATATGACTGACCCAAACCCAGACCTGGTCATGTCGGGTATCTCAAGTCCAACCAAGATAGGAGGCCACCTCTAATACCAAACCACTGCTACCTTACATCCCACATTGAATGAATTCTAAACATATAACAAGATAAGAGAATATCAATTTTAAAAAAAAATTATAAGAAGTCTATAACCAAAAATATACAGTCAAAACCAAACATCCAACTAATACCAATACCAATGCCAATGCCAACACCGATACCGACACTGCCTATAGCCGCAATAGTCTGATAAAACCTCTAATTAAAATCAAAGAATATCCAATTGGGACATTCCCCCGACCAAAGACAAAACCAAGACCAAATAATTAGTAAATACATAAGGAAATCCATAGCATAAAATGGGCTCTTCCAAAATATAGAAGTCACCACTTTAGCTTGACTCAAAAATTATCCTCGAATTACTTAGTCACTAAGTAGGAGGAGTGGAAATATGGTCGATTCCTGCATCACATGGGGATACATTATCCAAAGATGGTTGCAGAGTGAACACTAGCATGTAACTCAGAGATAAAGATAAATTAATGACATCAATCCAAAATCAAGTCAAACTAATGCACATAACCATATGTGAATACATATATACATATATATCATATCAGGATAGGGAAAAAGGTTTAACATGTAATTCAAATGCTTAACATGTCCTGTGTTTCTTTACCGTCATAAGTCTATCCACGGGCTATATGGGTCCAGTATTACCCCTTGAATGGGCTTCAATGCATGTTAGCCACACAAACTGAAGATATCATAAATGGATAACAATTCCCTTGTACTCTTTACCCTTTATAATACATATCTATGTGCATAGACTTGGGGAATTCCTTTGTACCCCATAAGCACATGATTATCAAGACCAACCCTCATATCGGCAAACATGAGTTTCCAAGATCCGTCCTTCAGATCACACCTTCACGGCTAGCTATCATTACCCCCATTATTGCTCAATTAAAATATTTAACACATAACCAGACCACAAGTTGCAGGAGTCAATTATTAAGCCATTATTAAGTTGTATCATCATACTGACTATAGCTTGCAAGAAATATCACTAAGCCAAGACTTAGGGGATTCTCGTGTACCCCGTAGACTCCATTATTAAAGTCACTCGAGGGATTCCCGTGTACCCTATATGTTTTGTATAAATCATTCACTTAGGGGATTCCATTGTACCCATAAGGTTTTTAAACCATCCTTAACTATTTAACCATTTATACCATGCATTAGTTTTAAGAATTAAGCCAAGCTAAGTGGTAATGTATAAATCAAAATCAATCTTGCAGTGGGTTGAGTTTATTACCAATTTCCATACCAAAACAATTAATTTGGGAATTGCATTGTACCCTTATTTCCATCCACCATTATCATGCACCTTAATGTATTTACTAAGCATCAACTTAAACACAATAGTTTCATAAATATCATGGAAGAAACATTTAAACAATTTATATTAAAAACCCTCAACCCTTAGCTCAAAACTAAATATCAATATTCCATGAATAAAACTTTAAATCTTATGCTTTTACAAAATTGATAATAAGGGAAGAGTAACATAACTTAAACACCAAGAAGTATGGAAAGAAATTACACTTAGAAGCCTCAATTTGTTACTCTTGAAAACCCTAAGTTTTCTTGACCTTAAGGGGTTGAGAGTGCTTGAGAGTCTATTTGATGTGTTTATGAGAGCTGTCCTAAAGTGTTTATAAGGTATGGGTGTTGGGAAAAGGGGGAAAAGTCTAGAATGCTCTTAACTTAAAAGCAATAAAAAATGGTTCCTCTGACTATGAGTCAACCATTGACTCATAAACCCTCCTTACGACTCATAACCATGAATTGTAACCAAGACAGTGACAAAGATCCCCATACACTATCAACCTTATGACTCAACAAGCTTACTCTTAACAAGAGCATCTTAAGGTCAAGTTGTAGACAACACAAAACTTAATTTGGTTGAACACTAGAAATCCTATGATTTCATATCATGACTCATAACATATCGTCATTTCTCTTAGTGATCTACTCATCCGAGCAGAATAAAACCATAAACTTATAGATTTGGTTACGACACCTTCTAATGACTCATCACGAGCCTTTACGACTCACTCCATCAGATCATACCAAGGAAAAAAAAGTCAACACCATATACTAGTCACCCTATGACTAGGTTCTCCTAACCCATCAATACACCCTACAGCTTATGGGGTCAAGTCTAACCACGGTAGTGAGCTCAAAGTTTAAGAAATTTTCAAGGGCCAAAATTCGAGGTGTTTCATGTTTGGTCCTTCTAAAACTTCTAGCATCAGTGGTAAAAGGTATACCTTTATGATTGTTGATAACTATTCTCAATTTACTTGTGTTTTGTTACTTTCTAACAACTGATGATACTGTAAACAATTTTATTTAAAGTATTTTGTGAAAAGATTCAAAGAGTCAAAAGTTACTATATCTCTAGTATTAGAAGTGATCTTGGATGAGAATTTGAGAACAAAGACTTTGAAACCTTTTGTAACAATCAATGTTGCACTCACAACTTTTCTGCTCCTAGATCTCTACAATAAAATAAAGGAGTTGAATGCAAGATCAGAATTTTTCAGGACATGGCATGAACCATGATATATGAAGTCTACTTACCTCATAAATTCTAGGTAAAAGCTATAAGTACTGCTTGTCATATTTTAAACAGGTGTCTCATCAGATCTACTCTGAAAAAAAACTCCATATGAACTCTAGGACAACAAAAAACCTAATATCAGATACTTTCACTCATTTGGATTCAAATACTTTATTCATAATAATGGTAAAGATAATAGTGGTATGTTTGATCCTTAAATTGATGAAGGTATATTTTTGGGTTACTCTAACTCCAGTAGATTCTATTGAGTTTTTAATAAGTGTACTCTATGTATTGAGGAATATGCTTATGTTATCTTTGATGATTCTAATCATGTTATTGAACATATTAGCAATAGAAAAGATGAGGATGAAAGAGAAAAAGTCGCAAATATTACAATAGTTGATCCTATTTTAGAGTCAACTAGTGTCGAAAACAGTAAGCCAACTACTGCTATGAATGAGCAATTTGCCATGGATTAATTCTAAATGAATGGAGAAGTGAACCGAATTATCAAAGGAAATTCATTATTGGTGATCGTAAGGAAGAAATGAAAACAAGAGCCTCTTGTAAATAAACTGCAAATATTGCTCTCATATATCAACTTGAACCCAAGAAAGTCAATGAACCATTAAAAGACAAAAGTTGGGTCAAAGCAATGAAAGAGAAACTTGAGCAATTTGATAGAAACTTATGTACTCTAGTTCCAAAGCTAGAGAACTCCTCAATTATTGGAATAAAATGGGTCATTAATAACAAAATGGATGAACCACATAAAGTAGTTCAAAGTAAATCTCCTATAGTTGTCAAGGCTACTATAACAAAACGGAGTCAACTATGATAAGACGTTTGCACCGGTGACAAGGTTAGAATCTTTTCGTACCCTAAGTTCTTATATTTCCCACAAATGTTTTAAGTTATTTCAAATGGATGTTAAAAGTAATTTTTAAAATAATTTTATTGAGGAGCAAGTTTTTTATAGAACAATTCACTGGATTTACAACAACAACAAACCCAGTGTATTCCCACTTAGTGGGGTCTGGGGGGGGTAAGATGTACGCAGTCCATACCTCTACCTCTGATGAAGTAGAAAGGCTGTTTCCGAAAGACCCCCGGCTCCAGGCATTCACTGGATTTAAAAATCCCAAATTTTTCTTATTAGGTTTTTAAACTCTCAAAAGCTCTCTATGATTTAAAATAAGCACCTCATGCTTGGTATGACAGACCGACTAACTTTCTAACTGATCATTCCTTTACTAGACAAAAAATTGGTACCATTTTATTTATTAAAATAATATTCTCTTGAAATCTTATTATTTAAGTATATGTTGATGATATTATTTTTGAAAGTTCTAACGCTAGATTGTGCAAGAAATTTTCTGAGCTTCCGATTGCAGTAAATGTCTCAAAGTTATGCAAAGTAATTTTGAAATAAGAATTATGGATTATCTGACCTTCTTTTTGGATCTACAAATTTATCAAAATTTAGAAGGAACTTTCATTTACTAAAGTTTTTTAGATACAGACTATGCAAGTGAAAACTTGTTAGAAAAAGTACAAATAAGACTTGTCAATTTATGGAAAGATCTTTTGTATCATGGAATAGCAAGAAACAAAGTTAGGTTTCACTCTCCACCAGTGAATTTGAATATATCTCTACTGAATTATGTTGTTCTCCTTTGGATGGCTCATCAACTCAATGACTATGATTTATCCTTTAAAATTTTAAGAACATTGTGATAATTCTAGTTCTATGTGTGTTTCAAAAATTCCTATGCATCATTCTAGGGCTAACCATATTGATTTTAAGCATCACTTTATTAGAGATCATATTTCAGAAGGTGACATTGAGTTATCCTTCATAAGCACTGATTAAATTAGCTAATATTTTTGCCAAGTCTTTATTAGAAGAAAGAAATTGTTCTCTATGAAAATATCTTGATATTATTTCAAACCTTTTTTAGAAGTTATTTATTTTCATATCAGGTATGTACAATTATATGCAGAAGTATCTTTAATTAATATTGATTTGATTGAAGTATATGATAGTTTATTTTCCTTCTCTTTTTACCGCATGACATAAGTTTTCTAAATAATCTTTTTGTCTTCCTAGGTTACTTCTCCTCTTCCTTCCTTTCTTTTCAACTTCTTGTCTTTTATATCTTCTCTTGTTTCTTCTGTCTCTCTCACTATTTTCTTTATTTTTTTCTTTAATGGTTGAGGGTTCAAAAAACTTCTCCATTAAGAACAAAAAAAGCTCTTATGTTAAGGAAAAAAAAAGTTTTTTACCTATCCCTCTTGACTCAAATGTATCTTATTGGAACCTTTCTTAGGCGTCCTTTGATTACTTATGCTCCTTGATAGGTAAATGATCTTTTGTTACTAATGACTCTAAATATTTTAAAAAGAAAATGAAATTTAATTTCGATAACTCCTTGAATATTAAAACTGATTTCTATAAACCTTTGAATGAATTTCTTTTTCACTCTATGAAGGAACTCTATCTTGTTCATGGTAGAATTGTAGATCTAGATCTTTAGAATATCTGCATTATCCTATTAAGTCATTATTTAAATTTCAAGAATGGGAAAACTTTTTCACCTTTATTCTCAAGCATGCCTAGGAGTCTCTTATTTGGTTGTTTTATGCTAAACTTCACTCTTTTAGATCTGGTGAACTTGAAACTCTTGTAATGGGAAAATACATGTTTCTTGACTGTGCCATATTTGATGTTATTTTTGATATAAAATTCTTTGGTCTTGTTATTTTCTTCAAAAAATCCTGGCTATCTAACTTTGATGTTCCCTTGAGCAAACTAGACACTCTATAACTATAGGGAACTCAAAATACCTTCTTCAGTACTTGGTCCTAAGAATCTTTCTTTTGAAAATTGTGTGATTTCTCATATAGTGGCTTCTACTTTACTTCCTCGTGCTAACTCACTCTCTATTCTAACTCAGCGAGACACCTTTCTCTAGAGGTTAGTCATAACACATATTTTGAAAGCTAATAATATATTTCTTGATGTTGTACCCTCTATTTTGGTGAAATAATATTACAACGCTATTTCTTTTGGTAGTATGAGTTATTTTTTAGTTCATGACTCTTGTATTCCTAAGTTTGAAGGTTGTTCTAATGGTATTCCTTTATATCCAAAACTTGGATCCTCTTCACCACTTTTTGCTCGTAGTTCCATCTCTATAGATATCTCTTTTTAATTGCTTGAAATGGATTCCAAACTTGACAGCATAAAAGACTTCTCGTAGTATCTCATTTTCATGATGAGAAGATAATGGACTCTTGTAAAGAAATTGAAGTTGATATTGCTATACTTCACATAAAATTTTATCAAGTCATAATTATTATGGAAGCCTTATAAATTGTTGCAAAGTGATGTTGGGTGTATTTATGCACTCTAGTGTTACTATTCTAGATTATTTAGCCTTACTTTGATGATAATTCATGTGCTTTATGTGTTGTTGATGATATAAATAAATATTTAAGTGTTCAAGGATGTGATTGCAATGTGATAAGGTGTTTTCAAATAATTTTTCATGTAATTGAGTCATTTAGAGTTCAATCGAGAAAAGTAGTCTTACTAGTTTGAGCTAGGTTTTTTTTTAGTTGGTTTCGTTGGATTCTAATGTTTTGAATAAGTTCTTATTGGTTTTGCTGTGTAATTATTTGGGTAAAAACTTGTTTAAAGTGCACAACGTTCAATTAAAATACGCTAAGAGTCAACAATAACCATAAGCGAAAGTGATTAAGAATAGTATTTCGCTTGAGTTTCTGCCTGTTGTTTTTGAAGTGTCATTGTATTGAGATCTAATTCATGGTTTTTGATGATGTAGGATGCTTATGGAGTTGATTATGGTGATATACGGATGTTGAAAAAGCTATAAAATAAAGGGAAAACAACACCAAAGGCGTTGATAAAAGAAGGGACCCGAACACTTAACCAAAATTTGAGAAGCAAATTCCAGTGAGGGCACGTAGATAAGCCCGCACAACCCCCTTTAGAGCGGTGCAATGGAGCCCGCACATCCTTTTCTCTAGCGGTACTCTAAGGAAGGCTAAGCCTCTTCTATAGCGGTGATCTAGAACAGGCTAAGACCTCCCAATTACGGTATAATAGAGCAGGCGATGCCCCCTCTACTCCCATGCACTCAATTTCACGTGAAATCCAAGTCCTACATGGATTATGATTGGGTTACTATATATACACAGACGTGAAACATCTTGGATAATTCTTGGGCGTATTTTGGAGATTGAAGGGGCTGCTACAACTTCATCTTTTAGGTTTTTCTTATTTTCATTTTGTTCATTCATGTCCTTAGTTGTTAATTACAATCTTGTGATTACGATTATGACTATGCGTGGCTGAACACCCTCTTTTCAGGGTTAAAGACAAGAACATGAGTAATGTTGTTTCGAATTGATTTCATTTAATTTGCTTATCATTATTAATTGTCTGTTTATTCTTGATTTAACTATTTTATGGATTGATCGTTTAGAGAATACATCAATTGTAAATCTTGTGATCTCGGAAGAGGGAATAGGGAGATAAAACATAGGAATAAATAAAGTATGATTTGTATTCTTTTATGAAATAAGGAATTTAAATTAGCGTCTAGGATAGGGATATACTTAGAAGGCTTACTTGATTCACATGTAGGATGGTATCTTATGGAACTTAATTGAATTATTACATCCCTGGTCAATGATGTAGTTGTAAGGTCCAAATTAGGTAAATGGTTAGAGGTCGGGAGACCATGATCATTCAATTAACCCTGCGAATCAACAACCAAGATAAGTAAGTTAACAAATAAAGTTCAATAATTTAGTATGATTGTTCAAAGTGATTTAATCTTAGAATATCTCCTATTGATTGTCTCAAGTACTTTATTTTATGCATTGGTTACTTTACTTGCAATTTACAATATTCCAAGCTCTTTTTGGTTATGCTTGCATCAATTGAATCTAAATTGTGAACTAGAATCGAATTGTTAGATCAAGTCCCTGTGAGATCAATATTTGGCTTCTTAAAGGCCACTTTACTACTTGGTAGACCACGTACACTTGTGTGCGCTTGGGCACTGTCATGTTCTTGGCGCCGTTGTCGGGGATTTAAAATTTGGCAACTATTTATTTTAGTTTTACTTTTAGATTTCTTCGGTGTTTTTATGCTTGGTCTTGGTTTTGTTATTGCAGAAAATAAGTTTTTAGGTTAATAAGCTAGCAAGATATTGGGAGTTGGTTTAACCCAGCCCTGAACTTGTGCAACACTTTTACCAAAGGAGGAGAGAAACAATCCTTCTCCCCCAAATTCCTCAAATCCAAGAAGATCAAGAGAATCCTGGTTAAATGGCTTAGGAACAACAGGCTTGTAGAACCACATGGGATAAGTTGGCCTAAAAATTCATAATCTGGTTCTTTCCATCTGGCAATGCAGTGAGATAGTGAGCTTCAAATAGAGGCCAAATAAAAATTATATCATGCTTGGGAATGCTTCAAGGATCTTCTTCAGGATTATCCACATCACCAATCGTCTAATAAGATACTTGCTCTTACTTTTGTAGAAGCACTTGATCACAATATAATGATTTTGCTAGATTCAATTACAGGTGGTCAAGCACTGGAATTGACTTAAGATGAGTTGTACACCTTATTGAACCACATAGACCAAGGAAATCCTGAGTCGCATTCAGATGCTAGAAGTGTCACGAAAAGAATTATAGGTGTATTAGAGGTTGACCAATTCACCTCCATATCTGCTCAAATATCTGCATTGAAAAATCAAATTAGCAGTCTAAAGTTGGGACTAGCACAACCTGTAGCCACAGCCAATGCAATCCAACATGCTGTAGTTTGGTGTAAAGTTTGTGGTTATAGTGGCCATTTAGCATCCATGTGTGCTTCAAATCCAAAATCAATAATATATGTGGGCAATGATCAAAGGCCGAATTATGGTTATGGATATAACATGAAATGGCAGACTCAGCCGCTAATGTAGACATGGAATACCCCACAGCCATAGGCTCTACTAAATCAGTCAACTAGCAACGTGGAAGAGATGATGGAACAACTCTTAGCTGGTCAAGTGCAAATGGTTGCAGATATAAAAAGTCAATAGGTAGAATTTAAGAATCAGGAACCTACTTATAAAAGTTTAGAGTTATTGTTATGGCAGTTACTACAGATATAAAATGTCAGGCCTCAAGATGTTTTGCCAGCACATACAGAAAATCCAAAACAAGTTATGGCAATCACCTTGAGGAATGGTATAGAGCTTTAAGGAGAACCTCCAAAGACAACTAAGGAGGTAGATACTAATTTGGTGACTGAACAGGTACATGAAAAAGTTGCTGATAATTTGAGAAAGTCTGAGTACTCAAAAACTAAAGTTTTTGAACCAGAGAAGAAGCAGATACCACCACTTCCTTTCCCTCAGAGGCAAAGAAAATAGAAGGAGGATGCTTGTTTCAAGAATTTCTCTAACACTGTAATACCCCGTTTTAGTCTTAACTTAGTTTAGCCCATAGTATATGTATAAGAGGCTCAACATCTGAAAATTTAACTAAGTGTTGGGGACTTGTTTAATTTTTAGCCTTATAAAGTTGATGATTTTTATAGTGACTTTTCTGACCCTAAGACGTAGGTTTCTGAGTTGATTCATGTTCAGGGGTGTGATTAGCATGTATCGAGTAAGTTTAAGATTTTTCAGATGAGGTTTGGACTACGTTCGGATTTCAAAAATAGAAGCTCACCGCGATTGGACCGTGTCATGGTGAGTATAGCGATGGAGGGGTCACTGCATTATGGTGACGTCCAAAATGGCAATTGTCAGATTCTAGCAAGTCACCATAATTACACTGTGTCATAATGAAAATGCGATGATAGCCTTGGTGCATCACGGTGAAGGTTCAATCGGCATTCTAGTTATGAATTTTAATTTCCCAAGAGTATTCTTGTCATTTCCTCTCACCTAAATTTGTCCAAAACACAAAATTAAAACCCCATAGGGGCATTATATAACCCATTATTCATAATTTCTCTCTAAGAAAGTAATTCTCTCTCAAGAACAAACCCTATCCCCTTCAAGATTCAAGCTCAAGTTTTAGAAAAATCACAAAGAACGATCAAGAACACCAATTCTCTTGCAAGATTAAAACCTTAAGGTATGCTATATGTTCATCCATGGGCCCATTTTATTCATGGAGTTCAAGAATCCACTTTCAAGGTTTAAAATTATGATATTTACATGTTTTCATGAATTATATCCCTGAACTTCCATGAATTTATGATTTTATATAAAGTTTACATCTGTTTTAGTTGGAATTAGTCTTGGACATATTTGAAGGATGATATTTGCATACGAAATCCTTAATCAATGATTTTGGTATCGAAGAATGTTATCATCCCATTAATTAAACTATTCTCATTCTTAAGCCCATGAATTCAAAGTATTTGATGAAATACCTTAGTGAATGACTTTTGAATAATGGCTACTTAATATGCTTTTGAAGCTTTGGTATATTCCTATTATTAGTGCTATCAGGTCCTTGGGTTACGAATACTCAAAATTTAGTTATTTACTCAGTCTTAGTACCTTCAGAATGGTTTTCACACATATATTATTATTATTATTATTATTATTATTATTATTAGTTCAATCAATTATCATAATTAGTTAAACTTTGACCAGTTCAGCAATCTGAGTCAGTTCAGTTGAGAGTAGGATTTAGTACTGAGCAAACCCAAGGATGGAGGTCTCACCTTCTAGTAGAGCATGTGACTCTTAGTAGTAATCCCCATGTTCTAGAACATGTAGCCAGCATAGGTTTGTGAGGTTCACATACAAGTTGAGGGTTGACACATAGCTCACTAAGGAATCTTCCAGTACAAGGTGACTCTTTATTCCTTTGAGAGTTCACTTTAGTAGATCCATACAGCCATTATTAGTACCCATGGCATGGTGCTGACACCCTTTCAACTGGGGTTACAGGTTGAACCCTGATTAGCTCAGATTGGGGCATGTCAGTTAGATAATACCTCCCATAATATCAATCTAGTATTCAGTTCAGAGTTTAGTTTTCAGGCTTGCTTGACCATGGTATACAGTTATTAGTTATTTAATATAAGTATTTTAGTTTACAGACTATCCCAGTATTATGTCATGGGCTTGGTCATGCATTCTCAAATTTTACAGCTTTCTCGCATACTATATATTGATTATCTCATGCTATTTATACAGTCAGTTATTATTCATGCATATGAGCCATGCATATCAGCCTAACCTTATTTAGCATACTAATACATTCAAAGTACTAACTATATACTCATTTCTTGTGCTATGATATCTCAAATCATAGGTGCGGATGCTCAGGTTATAGATCTCACTTAGACATTCCAGTGCATCAGCAATAACAACAGTGGTGAGTCTTTATATTTTGAGGATTGTTTATAATTATTTCAGTGTTTCAGTTCAGTCATTTTATCGGTTGGAGTTAGTTGGGGACTTGTCCCATCAACTCTACACTCAGTCAGTTTAGAGGCTTTCAGACAGTACAGATAGATAGTTAGTTTTTAGTTGCTATTATCAGTTGAATTGGCAGTATTGATAGTATATTTTAGATGTTTTAAACTATGATTTAGTACTGATTTTCATTTATTAATACCTTATTGTATTTCCAGTTAAATTCGACATATGTTCTTTATTATTTTATTCATTGCTCACTATAGGTACCAACATGGGTTAGCTTGTAGTCCTTTGAGGCTATAAGCACTATGTGGCATCCAGAGTGTACTCTCGGGGCATTACAAACATGTTCAAAGAGCTTCACATTAACTTACCTTTGTTAGATGTTTTACAGGGTATGCCTAAGTATGCTAAGTACTTAAGAGATGTGGTTTCTAATAAGGTTAAGTTGCAGGATATGGAAGGGGTATCACTCACTGATGAGTGTAGTTCTTTGGTTACTCAAAAGATACTGAAAAAGCTAAAGGACCCTTGGAAGTTCACTCTCCCCATCAGAGTGGCAACAGCGAGGTGGTGCAGACACTTAGTGGGGCAAGTATCAACTTGATACCCCTATCTTTTTTCAATACATTAGGTTTGGGGAAACCTATACCAAGCTCTGTACTACTACTACTGGTAAACAAAACCATATCCCATACTAAAGGAATAATAATGGACGTCCTCATAAAGGTTGGTAAATTTATTATTCCTGTTGACTTTATTATTCTAGATTTTTAGGTAGACGAGCAGGTACTAATCATCTTGGAGCATTCATTTTTAGCAACAGGTAGAGCTTTAATTAATGTGACAGAGGGTACGTTCACAATGAGGTTTGAGGATGAAGAGGCAGTTTTTAAAGTTTACAAACAACTTAACACACTATCCCACTATAAGGACTTGTATATGATTACTGTTATTGAAGAGATAAGTGTGGGGTAGTTATTCCACCAAAGACTTCTTCGGACACCTTCATTGAGTTCTTGTTTTGTTGAGTTACAGGTTTATGGAAAGTCTGAGTACCAATAACCTGAGCTAAGGAGCATGGCAAAGGCTGAGTGTGGGGTCCCCAGACCCTCTAGATATATAAAAGATGCTACTATCTAGGGCTAGAGGCCTCAGTGAGTATTTCTATCTCTTACTTTAAAAGTATACTTTTGGGACAAAGTATATTTTTTTAAGTGTTGGGTGGAGAAATTCCTAATTTTGGGCTCAATTTAAAATTTTTGTTTAGAAATAAGTGAGATATTCTTGTTGGTGCTATTTTTGATTTAAAGGTGCATGTGTTTTAGTTGCATAAGTATGTTGAATTATGCGAACTACTACCTTTGAGACTCTTACGCTTATGTTTGTGGCTCTTGTTCTTGTTGGCTTAAATTTGAATTCATGTTATTGTTGGTTGAGAGTCTATGATGATCCTATGTGAGTTGAGCATGTTCCATGTGTGATATAGTTTTTGTGTATTTCTTGTTGCATGTGATGTCTAGAACTTACCCGGTGTGTGTGCAAAGAAAAATAAAGAGTGTGGGTTTAGGAGATGATATAGACATTTCTTTGATACCCTTGTTTTATACCTTTTATTTGACCTACCTTTTTGCATAATCCTAGTAAGCCCCGTTAGCCTTTAGATTTTTCTTTGGCAGCCTCATATATAGCCTAATCCCTTCTTTGACAGACCTTAAGTTGATCCAAAAGCTTCTAGGATCTTTAATAAAAACTTAATAAAGTTAGGAGTAAGAAAAATAAGAGGAGAAAAGGTAAAATTAAAGCCCCAAAGTGATAGTTATTGGTGTTCAAAATAATTGTAATGTGTGTGGTGGGGAGTTGAGTAACTAAAAGAATAAAAAAATATTCAAATTGAATGAGTTGTGCATAAAATACTCCCACCATAGTATATGTGATTGAGATTAAGAAGATGGGATGAAAAACAAAAGAGTGGGGTAAACAAAAATGGTGTAATTTGGTTGTTGAAGATTGGTTTTAACTGTAAAAAGTGATGTATTAAAGCGCTTAGGGAAGATAGTCACAATTGTTCCAAAATAGTTTCTTCTCATCCCTTAGTCTACACTACAACTCAAAAAAGACCTAATTGATCCTAAGTTCATTATTTCCATATTAGTGGAGCACTACACTAAGGAAAAGCCTATGGTTCATTATGTGTAACTTGTGAATTCCTTGTGAGAGTAAGCATGATTTTATTCTTATACCCATCATGTTATAAAATGCTTTTATGTGAGTAATTATGGGTAACTCTCTTTTTATGAGGGGCACATGTTTAAGAATATGGGTGATTTGTATAATGCCCTTGATTGAGAAATATGCATGAGTTTTCCAATTTGTGAGTCAATTGTTGAGGCTAGGATGTTTTGGAGTAGTAGTCTTGAGCTATCAATTGTGCGTATAACATGCTTAGCATACAAAATTACATTCTGTGTAGTTAATATAGTACAAGCTTGAGTGTCTTGCATGCAGTAAAAATGTATAGTCTCCTCCACTTATGATGCTTAGATTAAAGAGTTTTTTAAGGACGAACAAGGGTTTAAGTGTGGGGTGGTGATGTTGGGTGTATTTATGCACTCTAGTGTTACTATTCTAGCTTATTTAGAGGATAATTTATGTGCTTTATGTGTTGTTGATGATATAAATAAACATTTAAGTGTTCAAGGATGTGATTACAATGTGATAAGTTTTTTTCAAACAAGTTTTCACGTAATGGAGTCATTAGAGTTCAATCGAGAAAACTAGTATTACTAGCTTGAGGTAGGTGTTTGTCTAGTTGGTTTCGTTGGATTCTAACGTGTTGAATGAGTTCCTATTAGTTTTTTGTGTAATTATTTGGGGACAACTTACTTAAAGTGTGCAACTTTCAATTAAAATGGGCTAAGAGTCAACAATAACCATAAGCAAAATTGATCAAGACTAGTACTCGCTTGAGTTTCTAGCTTGTTTTTTTTATGTGTTGTTGTATTGGCCTCTAATCCATGGTGTTTGATGATGTTGGATTCTTGTGGAGTCGATTATGGTTATATACGGATGTTGAACAAGCTGAAAATTAAAGAGAAAACAACACCAAAGGCGTGGATAAAAGATGGGACCCGAATACTTAACAAAAGTTTGAGAAGCAAATTCCAGTGAGGGTGCGTAGATCAGCCCGTATAGCCCTCTTTAGAGCGGTACAATAGAGCCTGCGTAACCTCCTATATAGCGGTGCTCTAAGTTAGGATAAGTCTTCTTTATAGCAGTGCTATAAAGTAGGATAATCCCTCTCTATTGCGGTGCAATAGAGCACGTGACTCCCCCTCTACTCCCATGCTCTCAATTTCACGTGAAATAGACCTCCTATATGGATTTTGATTGGCTTATTATATATACACACACGTGAAACATCTTGGATAATTCTTAGATGTATTTTGGATATTGGAGGGTCTGCTATAACTTCATCTTTTAGATTTTTTATTATTTTAATTTATGTTATTCATGACCTTAGTTGTTAATTACAGTTTTATGATTAAGATTATGACTATGCATGGCTGAACGCCCTCTTTTCGGGGTTAAATCCAATAACATGAGTACTATTGTTTTGAGTTGATTTCATTTAATTTTCTTATCATTATTGGTTGTTTGTTTATTCTTGATTTAACCATTTGATGGATTGATTACCCCGAGAATACATTAGTTGTAAACCATGTAATCTCAGGAGAGGAAATAGGGAGATTGAACATGGGATTTTAAAAAGTACAGTTTGTATTCTTTTTTGTAAATAAGGAATTCAAATTTGTATCTAGGATAGGGATGTACTTACAAGTCTTACTTGATTCACAGGTAGGATGATAGCTTAAAAAACTTAATTGTATTATTAAATCCCTACTTAATGATGTAGCTGTAAGGTCCAAACTAGGTAAACGATTAGAGGTTGGGAAACAATGATCATGTAATTAACCCTATGAATCAACAACCAAGATAAGAAAGTTAACGAATGAAGTTCAATAACATAGTATGATTGCTCAAAGTGCTTTAACCCTTGTCTCTCTCCTATTGATTTTCCCAAGTACTTTATTTTATGCATTGTTTACTTGTAATTTGCAGTATTCCAAACTCTTTTTGGTTATTCTTGCACCAATTGAATCTATATTGTGAACTAGTATCAAATAGTTTTTAGATCAAGTCTCTGTGGGATCGATACTTGGCTTCATGAAGGCCGTTTTACTACTTGGTAGACCACGTACACTTGCATGTGCGCTTGGGCACTGTCATAATGATTTAGGCTATGGTTGATACTATCTCCACCATAATTCTTAACCAATTCATAAATCTGAAGAATGCTACTTCAGACATAGACTTATTTCTTTCATCTCTATGAACAGCCTGTTGTTGCCCCTTGAATTATGTTTCTCTTAAGACATTTTTGTTTGTTTGTTTAGGGTTGTATATGGGCCTAAACACATTAATACTATTTTTGTTCTACTAGTTCTACCTTTTCTTGTTGCTGTTCTTCCTTCTTGATTGATGTCAAATGGGCAGAAAAGATAATGCTGGTTAAATAAATAATACAGATTCCAAGAAAGCTAATACTACTCAATCAACCATTTAGGGAGAACATGAAAGGGGAGTTTACTAATTATTACTTTATTTATCATCATCCATTAAAAATGTAGAGATTGATAATGTTGATTTTAAAGAATGACTTTCTTGTAGAAGTTTTGAAAATAAATAAGCAAGGGATTCTTGTCAAGATAAAAAAGGAAGAATAATATTCCTCTTCTCAAGTATTAATTGTTGAACTATCTGATGAGTGGTAAATTTCCCACTTATTGACGCTCAAATTCATGCATACTACTATGATTTAAAGGTGTTGATGAGACAAATTTGTCATTTGAATGCACTAATTCCTATGTTTTACAAGCATACATATGATAAGAAGAAAAAAAGTGAAATGAGTTGAAAAGAGATCAAAAAGGGAAGAGTTAGAGCAAAAGCTGAAAAAGCAGGAGCAGGAACTACCCTCAGTTACCAAGATCACGATTTGAAGGTCGTGATCATGACCAGCCTAAATTAGCCAAGGCACGGAATCACGATGGACTCACCATGATCACAGGAGCCACGATCGCGAAGGAACAAGAAATAGCCCAGGGGCAGAAATATAATTTCCCACGACTGATTCGGATTTTCTATAGGATGATAACCCTTTTATTTTTGGGATATCACCAACTAGATCTTGAAGTTTTTTCTTTGTAAAACCCTACTAAATTGGGCAAGAATATTGTGGTTAATCTTTCAATTGATTTTAGTTGTAATTAAATTTAAATTGAAGAATACTCTTATTTGCATCTTCAATGGAAGCTTTGAATGATCATTTTGGCATATTTTATTTCCGTAAAACTTCATTAGTAGATAAACATCTATGTTGGATTATGTTGAAATAGGGTGAAAATATGTATGGTTTTTGATTATCAGTTTAGAATCTTGGTTAATGATGTCGGGTTTCACTAATACATGTTTGCTGAGCAGGAATTTATAGGTGAAAATTCCAAATTCCCAAAATCTCACATCATCCTTGAAAGAGGGATATTGGTATGCTTATGGATCCTATATCATCCTTGAAAGAAGGATATGGGTGACAAGGTATTAGATAACAATAAATAGATATTAGTTTATTCCTTTACATTTTCTCAGAAATAGGGATATATTGTGAGTTTGGTATGTCTTGGGCATCTTCTAAGAAATTGGAATGCCCAATTAAGGTTTTGGGTTGATTGTTTGCCACACTCATGAGGTATCCGAAAGGGTCCATGGGTGAAATTTTTGGAGGTTGGTTGAAAAACTAGCATCAAAACCCCAACCTAGCCTACCCATATAGCTATTAACTAGAACTTACATTTGATTATCATGAACCCATGTATTATTTACCCCTAGAAATATATAATCCCAAGACTATTCTCCTATTGGAATATTTCCCACTTTTGTTGCTTTAATTGGTAGTTTGATTATATTTGGCTAAAACAACCACACATATTTTAATTTATGTCTTCCATTTTGTTTACATTACAGGTATATCTTTAGTAGCTAGTAACACCCATAGGATTTGAAGACTAATTACACTCCTCGAGGATTCAAACCCAACTCAAGTTTGGTTATTATATTTGATAACGAACGCCTTTTCATAAACCATGAAGTAACTTGAGAGTGATTAAAATGGCACCATTGCTGGGGACTGAAACTTAGTTTTTTCTTGTGCGGTGTTGATAACAACTTTGGGTTTACTCGTAGTGATTGTTATTCATTTTGGTTTCTTCTTTTTCTTTTTAGGTGGTTTAAATAGTTTCCAAGATACAATAAGTGATCATGTAGGTAATGTCGAGACCTTTGATAGGCCCCTTGATGATGAGGAGCAATGCCATGATGTTGGACATGCAAGTGCTATTTGTATCCCACCTAATCAAGGGAATGGGGTATTCCACATTAGGCATGTTATGTAGCATATGCTTCAAATGAAAGGCCTATTTGGAGGTCAAGCTCATGAAGATCCAAATTTGCACTTAAAGATTTTATGGAAGTGTGTGCCTCTTTCAGCATTTCTCACATCTCACAAGAATCCATACGGTTGACAAACTTACTGAGCTGAGGATATATCAAAAAAAGCCTCTCTACTTCTTCGGAGGTAGCGATATGGACTGCGTATATTTTACTTTCCCCAGACCTCACTTTATGGGGTTTTTTTTATTATTGTTGTACTTCCCACTATAAAAGATGTTTGAATCACATGACTAAATCATGAACTTTCATTAAATTGAATAAAGAGCCTCTATATAAGGTGTGAGAGAGGTTTAATGGAAAGCTTATGCAATTTCCCAACCATGAGGTACCGGTGAAGATGATTCTCTAAATCTTCGATCAAGATTTGGATCAGCTAAACAAAACCATGGTAGGCAATGTGGTCGGTGGGTCACTTGTGAAGTTGTCATATGGTGTGGCTTCAAACTTGCTTTAGAAAGTCATAAAGAAAAATAGGGGCGGCATACCCAAGACACCGAGGTAGCTAAAGGGTCCCCTACCACCTTCCATGTTGATAAAGATAAGAGGAATAAAGAAGAAAAGGGGGAGGAAAACATGGAAAAAATAATGATACAATTAGAACACCTAATGAAGCATGTGCTGGGTCCACCCATAAAAATGGAAAATGCCATGGCATCTAAGGGATATGATAAAGAAGAGGCCAAGAGGCTTGATGAAGAAATTATATACTTAGATAACTATTCGGGGAATTCCTTCCTACCAACGGCAAGATGGGAACCAAAGTTGGATCGATCATAAAAGAGAATGAGAATGGCATGATAGGGATAAAGATTATGATTGAGGGGACAAGGAATGCCAGTATGATATATATGTTCTCCCATGACCGAGTGAAGATCAAAGAGTCTAATTCTGTTGATCTCAAAAAATCAAGACAGAGGATATGTTAGCAAGAATCTTGATGCGTATGGATGGGACAGACAAGATGGCCCAAAAATTAAACGGTGACTTTTTGCAAATCAACCAAACAATTATATCATACTCTGCCTCAATAAAATAATTGGAGACTCAAATTGGACAAATATCCACTCAACTTGATGCTAGACAAAAAGGGGGCCTTCCTAGTGATACCATTGTGAATCCGAAGAATGATGCCCAAGTATTGCTAATCATCACTAGGAGTAGAAAAACCCTCGTTAATCATGTGGGTGAATTTGAAAATAGACCAATGTTGACCAAAAAAATTTGAAGAAGAAGCTTGTGGTCGATTCAAATGAGGAAGCTCCAAAGTCTCTAGAAGAGGATGAAGAAGAACCAATGATAATTGAAGAAATAGTTGATGAAGAAGGGGATCCTAAGGTAGTTGAGAATAATGAACCACAAAGTGATCCATTTCCTGCCATGAAGATTTCTCCTCCTTTCCCTTAAAGACTAAAAAAATAAGAAAGATAATGTCAAATTTAAGGCGTTCCTTTCTAAGCTTGGCAATCTTTCAATTAATATCCTATTTCCAGAGGCTATTCAAGAGATCCCGAGATATGCTAAGCTAATAAAGAAGTTGAATTCAAAGAAATGTCTTCTTGATGGTGAAACCATTGAAGTTACCCTTGGGTGTAGCGCTATCATGACTAGTGCTATAGTGGAAAAGAAGGAGGATCACGGGGCCATTACAAGCCCTTTTTCACGACCCTAGGCTACTCCATAGTTGTGATAATGGTGCTTACAGTCACAAGTGACCAAAAGATAACCCATGAGCTGATACCTGTTATGAGAACCAAATAAAGCTGATAAAAGACATGTGCAGAATTCAAATAAAAATGCCATAACGTTTTAAATACTTAAATAATGCAATTAAATACGTAAGTCTAAAACATATGCAAAAATAATGAAAATATGAAGGAGAAGATTAATAAAACTAACTGACTGTCAGAAGTGTTAAAAAATCTCTAAGACTGACTGACTGGGGAGTTGATGGGACAAACCCCCAACTAACTCTAACTGATCATATAACTAAACTGCTAACTTAACTGAATAAATATAAACTCTTCCTCAAAGTATGAGAACTCACCATTGCTGCTAATGTTGGCTAGCTAATCCTATCTAAGCTCGATCAGGAATCTAAGCGTCCGAACCTATGATAAAAGACATCATAGTGGAAGAAATGAGTATGTGATCAGTACTTTGAATGTACTGGTATATGAGATGAGGTTAGGATAAAATGCATGATTAACTGGCCATAAAGTAATGTCTAACTGAATAACATGAGATAGCTGAGTAAACATGCATGAAACCTAAAATGCTGAAAGAGCAAGACCAACCATATAAAGATTCTAAAATAATTAGTAAAACTGAAATACTGAAATCTGATAACTGAATGATTGATAATCTATATGCCTTGGTCATCCACCTTAACTGAATTTTGTACCAAATACTAAATAGAGACTGTAGGAGGTATCATTTAACCGACATGCCCCATTCTAAACTGATTGGGGTCCAACCTGTAACCCCAGTTGAAAGGTTTTCAGTATCGTGTCATAGGTACTAACACTAGCTGTGTGGATCCACTAAACTGCTGAAGAGCCAGGGTATCAAGTCAAAACTGATGGATGATCCCTGGGCGGGGTCAAGCCTAAACTGACGGGTGACCCCTAGGAGGTAGTTAGGCCTAAACTAATGGGTGACTTCTCATAACCCACACTGGCTATGTGGTTTTGGAATACAGGGACACTACTAACGACTTCTCCTAACTGATGGGGAAGCCACCATCCTGTATTTTCTTGGTGCTAAATCCTACTCCCAACTGAAAGACACTAATTACTGAAGTATATTGAGCTTAAATAAACTAACGACTGAACACGATGATAACTTAATGACAAGGCCTATGGTTTATCTAAAACCATTCTAGAGATACTGAAAACTAGGTAAACAGTTAAGTTTTGGGTATTCATAATCCCCAGCACCGAATAGAAATAACAATAAGAAACTCATGAAAGCCATAAAACCACAATAAGGAATCATAGTTCAGATTCAATCATTTATACAGTTCATCAAACATTTGAAATTCATACACTTAAGCATGAAAGTGAGAGAAACATGTGGGAATAGCATAATCGCAATACTGAAACCATGAATTTGAGATTGAACATAAATTTTCCATCAATCAAACATGTAAGGGCTGCTTTCAGCAAAATAAATTGTAAACAAAATGTATATTCAAAATTCATGAAAACTTTATGGAAATAATTCATTATAAATATGAAAATTTCATGATTTAAAACAAAAAAATAGGTTCTTGGACTCCATGGTGAAAGAAAGCCATGGATGAACACCGCAGATACCTCACGTGACAATTTTATGAAGAGTCTTGAGGATTCTTTTTAAAGCTTGAGCATGAATTACTTGATTCTATTGAATGGGCTAGAGTTTGTTCTTGAGAAAGGAATGACTTTCTTTGAGAGAATTTGTATACAATAAGACAAATAATGCTCCTAAGTGGCCTAAATTTTTTATGGGGGAATTTAACCCAAATTCCCTAAATGACAAGGATTTAAAAAGTTTGAGGAGGCCAACTAATGCGGTGCGACCCCTCGCTGGTTCAAGCAACCAATGGGCACGACCTCTTACTGGTTCAAGCAGCCAATGTGGCACAACCCTGAACCTGGATCTACTACCAATCACGGTGTGGCCCCATCGCGATGCCTCACTATTTTGAACATCCAAACACGGCCTAAACCTCATCTACAAATTTTGAAACTTCCTATAGACATACTTTTAACCTCCCTAAACATGAATCAGCTTAGAAATCAATATTTTTAGGCTGGGAAGGCCAAACTAAAACTCTTCAAAGATTAAGGGGACTTGAAATGGCTAAGTCTTTAACACTTAGGGAAATTTTCTAACTCTTTGATCTCTTTACCATGAGATAGTGAGCTGAATTGAGTTAGGATCTTATGGGGTCTTACAATATCTCCCCCTTGGAGACATTCATCCTTAAATGAGACTAATTTAAGCTGAGAATACTGAGGAACTGAGATTACATACTGATCATGCAAAATTGAAAACATGATTACATGATTGATCTGATTCATGAATGCATGCAATAACTATATGGCTGGAACTGAGAATGGAAAAGAGAAAATCTAAAGAAAAATATTACCTTAAGATGATTTTGAGTTAACGGAGATAAGATGGGGGTGCTTGGTACGCATATCTGCTTTTGTTTCCCAAGTGGCTCCCTCAACGGACTGATTCCGCCAAAAAACATTAACTAATAGATCCTTTTTGTTCCTTAGTCTGCAAACCTAATGATCTAGGATCTCGACTGGGATTTCTTTGTACGAAAGGCTATCTTGAACATCTGTAGCCTCCAATGAAACAATTACAGCTGAATCACCAATACACTTTTTCAACAAGGAAACATGGAACAATGGATGTACTGATGCAAAATCTGCAGGCAACTCAGGCTCATAAGCTACCTTTCCAAAATAACTCAAGATCCTATAAGGACCAATATATTAGGGACTAAGCTTCTTCTTCTTACCAAATCTCTTTACTCCCTTCATGGGATAGATTTTCAAATAGACTAAATCTCTAACTGCAAATTAGAGATCTCTCCTACGTATATTTGGATATGATTTCTGATTGCTTTGGGCTGTCTTTAGCCTCTCTCTAATTAGTTGAACTTTACCCATTGCATCAAATACTGATTTTGGCCCTATCAAAGCAATTTTATTAGCCACAACCCAACCAATAGGAAATCTACATCTTCTCCAGTAGAGAGCCTCAAATGAAGCCATCTGAATACTGGAGAGATAACTATTATTGTAGGAAAACTCGATCAATGGCAAGTGATCATCCAACTACCCTTAAAGTCAACAACACATGCTCTCAACATTTCTTTTAGGGTTTGAATGGTCTTCTCTACCTGACAATTTATGTAAGGATGGAAAGCGGTACTAAAATGGATTTGGGTACCAAGACCCTTCTAAAAAGCTCTCCAAAAGTGAGAGGTAAACTACGTAACTCTATCTAAAATTATGGATAATGGGACACCATGCAAGCTAACCAACTCTCTAAAATAGAGCTTGAAATAATCTGCAGATGAATAGGAAGTATGAACTGGCAAAAATTGAGCTAATTTGGTACTATTGTCTACAATAACCCATATCAAATCATGCGACGATGCATACGAGGAAACCTAGTCATAAAATCTATGTTCACCTCTTCCTACTTCCAAGTGGGGATACTGAACTCCTAAATTATACCACTAGGCCTCTGGTGTTTAAACTTAACCTACTGACAGTTCAACAACTTAGCTATACACTTTGTAATATCCTTCTTTATACGACTCCATCAATAGATTTCCTACAAATCATGATATATCTTAGTGGCTCCTGGGTGAATAGAGTAAGGTACACTATGCGCTTATGCAAGGATTCGCTGCCTCAACCCATCAACATAGGTTACACATAGCCTACCCTGACATCACAACACACCGTCTCCCCCTTGGGAGAAAACCTCTACTTTTAGATCTCAACTGACTCCTTCAACTTAACAAAACTAGAATTTCTATCTTGGTTTTTCTTTTCTTTAATAACCAATAAAGATTCTGAGTTATTCTGAACCCATACACTACCTTCGGCTGAATCGACCAAATGAACACCTAAACTAGCCAATTGATGAACCTCTTGAACCAACTTCTTTTTATAATTCTCAACATAAGCAACACTAACCATATAAAACCTACTAAGGGCATCTTCCACAACATTGGCCTTGCCCGGATGATACAACACACTTATATCATAATCCTTTAATAATTCTAACCATCTTCTCTGATAAAGATTCAAGTCTTTCAATAAGAACATGTACTGCAAACTTTTGTGACCCATGAACACATCAACATGAACCCTATACAAATAGTGCCTCTAAATTTTCAAGGTGAAGACAACAACTGCTAACTCAAGGCATGGGTATGGTAATTCTTCTCATGGGGTTTAAGTTTTCTATAGGCATAAGCTATAACTTTACCTTTCTACATCAAAACGCAACCAAGTCTAACTCTAGTTGAATCACAGTAAATAATAAAACCCTCTAAACCATCTGATAAATTCAAGACTGGGGTTGTGGTGAGTCAAGTCTTCATCTCTTTAAAACTCCTTTCACAGGAATCCGACCACTGCAACTTGACTTTTTTCTGAGTCAATCGAGACATGGGGGAGGAAATAGATGAGAACCCTTCAACAAACTATCTGTAATAGCTAGCCAAGCCGAAGAAACTCCTGATATCTACTGAGTAAAAGGGTGTCAATACCACACCAATGGTAAGGACAACGCGTGAGCAACCCTCATATAACAAGTAACTCTAGTGAGAACGGTGGGAACCCTCATATAATAGGTTAAGCCACCTCATCTACCCTCATATAACAGGATACGATGTCTCAACCTATGCTGGCTACATAGTTCTGGAATGCAAGAATGACTGCTAAGAATCACACCCTCATATAACAGGTGAGTTTCCATCCTTGGGTTCACTTGGTGCTAACTCCTATTCCCATCTGAAGAGACGGATCATGATTTAACTGACTGTATATGAAATGAACTTACTGAATTTTCGTTGGCTGATGGAATACCACTGATATCTGATAACTGACTGAGATCATGAGGTTTTCTTGAGTCACATGACTAACTGATTTCTATTAAATCATGGCTTAATTTCGGATATCGTGAAACATGATATGGCTCTAGGCATAGAACTATATTTTTTGGGTACGAATACCCCCAGGACTCGATAGAAGGAAACTAACACACACATGACTAACTTGATCATAAGATTAGAGTTCCCAATTCATAATATGATAGCTTGGGGAATTTCATGAAGTACATGATTTTGAGGGTCAACTCTAATGCCATCACTAGAAACAATATCGCCAAGGAAAGCTACTTAGCCAAAATTCGTAGTTACTAAATTTGGCAAACAACTAATGGTCTCAAAGAGTCTGCAATATGATGCTGATATGGTCTGCATGATCATTTTCACTATGAGAGTAGAAAAAAATATCATTAATAAAAACTATGAAGAATATGTCCAAGTACTTCTTTTGTTCATCAAGTCCATAAAATATATTGGGGCATTCGTTAGTCCAAAAGACATAACTAGAAATTCGAAGTGATCATACCAAGTTTTGAAAGCTATATTTAGAATGTCACATTCTCTGACTCTGAGTTGATGATAGCCGGATATGAGGTCTATCTTAAAAAAATAACTAGCACCCTAAAGTTGGTTTAACAAGTTATCAATCCTGGGAAGTGGATGCATATTCTTGATGTTGACTTTGTTCAACTGACAGTAATGATTCACATTCTGAGAGAACCATTTTTCTTACGCACAAAAAGGATAGGAGCGCCCCATGGGGAAACATTAGGCTTGATTAATCCCTTATCTAAGAGGTCTATCAACAGTTCTTTTAACTCTCTAAGCTCTACTAGAGCCATTTTGTATGGAGGAATAGAGAATGACTGGATATCTAGAAGGATGTCTATTTTGAAGTCAATTTTCCTTTAGGGAGGAACTCCAGGAAGATCTTCAGGGAACACGTCTGGAAATTCCCTTACTACTGAAACTGATTTAAGACTGGGTGTCTTAGAATTAGAGTTTTTTACTCGAACCAGATGGTAAACACACCCCTTGGATATCATTTTCATTGCTCTAATGTACGAAATAAGCTGACCCCTAAGTGCTGAAGTACTACCCCTCCATTCAATAACTGGTTCATTCAGAAACTGAAAATAAACAAATCTGTTTCTATAATCAACTGAATCATAACATTCGTGGAGCCAATCCACATCGAGAATGACATTAAAAATCAGTTATCTCTAACTCCACAAAATCTACTAAAGTGACTTTTTAGGATATTATGACCGGACAGTTCCTGTATACCTTCCTAGATTTAATAGATATGCCTACTGGGGTAGACTCTGAGAAGGGTTCTGCTAAAGCTTTGAGAGTGACACTGAAATTCATAGCTACATAGTGGGTTAAAAAAAGTGAGGCTCCGAGGTCTAACAAAACATACACATAAATATGAAAGACTTGTAATGTATTCGTAACCACATCAGGAGAGATCTTCTAATTATAACGAGACTAGAGTGCATACAACTTATTCTAACGCTAACCACTGGTGGCACTGTAAGTAGAGCTCTCTGACGTCTAATTGTACCGACACTTTTGGCAGGAATTTCTTCTCTTCTGAGCAACTAATCGACATTCCTCAAATATGTGTCCTGGCTTGCCATATCCAAAATATACATTATTGCCAACTCTACATACAACCTGATAATTCCTGCCATATTTCTAGCAAAGAGGATTAGTATGACCACTGTTAGACTACCCTGGGGCTTAGAGCCTTGCACCCTATCTTGATTTTATTCCTTAACTTAGGTACTAGTGTACTAGCTGAAGATGGATTTGGGGATGAAAACATCTATTTGAACTAAGAATGGTTACCACTCTCTGATTTTGGTTGAGCAAAACTGAAGCTACCTATTCTTTCTCTCTTATTATCCCTCTATTTCTCATTAAACTTATCCTCAATATATTAAGCATGGAGCATAATCGTAGATATGTCTATTTTCTCAATCAACATCACAGTCCTATGCTACTTGATCACACTATCATATACGGCAGACACAAACTTACTCATTCTAGGTCTATTATTAGACACTACATGGGGAGCATACCTCTCTAGCTAATTAAACTAAGCAGATAATATAATACCCCATACTTTTTCCTAGCTTGAAATTGTCCTAAGAATGTTAGAAGCATTATTTGAAAGATGAATTCACTTTTTTAAATATGGAATTTTTAATATTTTCACTTTTTATCATGTGGAAAATTGAATTAGCTTTCCAATGATACCAATTTCATCCAAATCTAATACCAGAGTAAAAAGTTATAGACGTTTTACTCAGAGCTGTCAAAATCGCCCAGGTGCTACAGCTAGGTTGACGTACCATCGATATAGCGATGGACCATAGCCTTGACCATCCCATCCAAGGTAGTAAGGAAACCTTCTAAATAAGGTGCGATAGATAGGTTGATGAACCGTCAAACTTGCGATGAACCGCTGCCCAAGCCATTGCTACTTAGGCAGTAAGTCTCTATCCTGGTCCACCTATGACGGTCGAAACCACGGACCATTAATCCAGCTACGAGCCATTGCACGATCTATCGCAGGTTCCGTTCAGTGAATTTTTAAGCCGTTTTTAAAGGGGCTTTTTGGTAATTTACCACCCATTTATATACCTAGTAATAGCCAACCAAGGCTCATAATTTCATTATTCTTCCGCAACCTCAAAAATAAGGGTTTTCTCCCTAAGAGCAATCCTTAAGCAACAAAATTCAAATCTTCTTCAAGAACAAAGAAATTTAAATTCTTCAAGTACAAGAACTTCAAAAAACTCACTACCAGGTATGCATAGTGTTCATTCATAGACTCTTTTCATCCATGAAGCCCAAGAATCTCTTTTCAAAGTTCAAGTGTATGGATTTCTTTATGAATTTCATGTTGGGTTTGCTTTTGTTCATGTTGATAATGACCAATTGAAGTCTAATCCATGTTGGGTGATCAATTTTATGTGGAATTAATTAGTATAGGTGTAGATTCATGTGAACCTATGATGAAACCCTTGGATGATGAAATTAGAGTTGAATCATAATGTTTATTTGTTGTATAATGTTATCTACATATACTATGCTTACCATGTATTTGATTAAATGCCTATGTTAAGGAAAAGTGCCCAACTAGTATGATATTATGCAATACTCATGTATGTACAAGTTTATGCATATCGAGTGTTTGATGAAATGCCTCAATAAATGAATTATGGATTGTGATGTTGGTCATGTATTCAAGAAAGTCATGCTTTGTCAGTTTCTTTCTATCGAGTCCTGGGGGCACTTGTACCCGACAATTTAGCTATGTGCCTAGAGCCAGAGTCATATTTTCATGATATCCTCAGTCAAGCCATGTTCAGTAGAATTCATTTAGTCATGTGACTCAGGAAAACTTAGTCAAACTCACAAATCCTAGAAATCTCAGAAAGCTCAGTAATATAGAAATCTCAGTAATATTCCATCTGTCAACGGAACTCAGTTAAATTAGTCCAGTTCAGTTCCATAATTCATGTATACTGTCTATTCAGATGGGAGTAGAAATTAGAATTGAATGAACCCAAGGATGGGAACACACACTGTCAGATGAGGGTGTGATTCTTAGAAGTCATCCTTGTGTTCCAGAACTATGTGGCCAACATAGGTTGAGGCATCAACACTATCAGATGAGGGTTGATGAGGTGAATAAGCACTATCAGATGAAGGCCTCACCATTCTCTTTTGGGAACACTTTCAGATGAGGGTCACTCACAGCTTACCCTTACCAGTGGCGTGGTATTGACACCCTACCAATTGGGGTTATAGATTTGAACCCAACTCATCTATAATATGTTATTTGGTGCATCTTGATTAGATACCTACTTTACACAGTTTTAGTACAGAATCAGGATTGTCATAAATAGTCATTCAGTCTCAGTAATAGAACTCAGATAGTCCTACAAAATACCAGAATATTAGATACAGTAAACTCAGAATAGTATGGAACTTAGCTAGTTCCATTAGAATCTATACTGTCAGCTACAGTCTCTCAGTATCAGTTATTTTAGTTATACAGATATCAGTATCTCATGTTATCAGTACTCAGACACAGTAATCATGCTATCACGAACTCTGTTATGTTTATTATGTATTCATGCATGCATTCTCATGTTCATATTATTTAGTCAGTTAGAATAGTTCATGCATGTGAACCCTTTGCATTCAGCCTACCTCACATGCATACCAGTACATTCCAACGTACTGACGTGTAATACCCCAAAAGTTCAAGACATTTTTAGGATCATGCTTAAAACTCATGATTAATAAATTTTAGTTCTTTGGTAGTGCTATGATCAAGGTTGATGCATATTAAGGACTCAAAATTTTCCTAGATAACATACGAATCAAAACATTTCCTTACCGATTGAATTCTTAAGAAGGATATTAGTATAGTCAGCTTCAAACAAGCATATCTCTCGTTATGCTATGAATATCTGAGATCATGATTCACCAATAGATATATAATTGAATTATATTTCCAACGATATCAATTTTTCCTTAATTCGATATCGGATCAAGGAGTTATGCCTATTTTACTCCGGCATGTCAGGCTGGGAAACTGAGTGACGACATTCGTTATAAGCTGTCATGCCCGTGACGGCCCATAACCAATGTCGTCAACCCTGGGTAGATTTTCACCCTCAGTGATGACATTTTGTGATAAGCCATCATGCCTGTGATGTCCTATCACTAATGTCGTCAACCTTAACTAGAAAATCAAGATCTTACCCTTTTGTGATGATAATTCGTGATGGCTTATCACCAGCTTGCTGACTTGTCATGAATGTCATCAAATATTTTTCCCAGTAATTGAGGAACTTTTTAGTAAGGGTATTTTGGTCTTTTTCCTTTACTTCCCATGACTTATAACCCTCAAGGATCGTATTATCTTCCATTTTCTTTAGTTAAATATCTCAAAAAGTTCTCTTATACACTCTCAACGACAAGATTAGGGTTTCCTTTCAAGATCATCTCCTCAAGAGCAAGCCTAAGGAATTCTTCAAGAACCTTCAAAAACATTAGATCTCTTTCAAGATTCAATCACTAAGGTATGTGTAGTATTCATCCATGGGTCCCTTTCATCTATGGAGCTCAAGAATCATGTTTTAAATTATAAATTGTGATTTTTTTGTCGTGTTATGACTATATTCATGTTGATGATTGTTGTTTGGATTCAAGGTTGTATCTTGATGTGTTTTCATGAGTCATTAGAATAGGTTAGTTGAAACCCATAAATTTTGGATGGATTAAGACGGTCGAATTGATAAATATACCTATTCCTTAAAAGAGTGAATGCAAGGTGTTTGATAAAATGCCTAAGGAACTAAAAATCATGCAATATAGCTAAATTATTACAAAGTGAAGGATTCATGATATGCCCCTATGTTCCAATGACTTTCATGTTGATAGTGTGCCTCGTAAATGTTGTTGGATTGTTCATGAACTAGCCTTATGAGATTATGCTATGCTTACTTGCAAATCCTACTTATGTACAAGACGTATGAAAATCATGTACTTTATGAAATTCCCCAAGTTATGATATTATGAATTAGGAACTCCAATCTTATGATCAAGTCAGTCATGTATGTGTCAGTTTTTTTCTATCGATTCCTGGGGGTATTTGTACCCGAAAAATATAGTTGTGTTCCTAGAGCCAAGTCATGTTTCACGATATCCAAAATCAAGCCATGATTTACTAGAAATCAGTTAGTCATGTGACTCAAGAAAACCTCATGATCTCAGTCAGTTATCAGATATTAGTGGTATTCCACCTATCAATGGAAATTTAGTAAGTTCAGTTCACGTACATTCAGTTAAATCATGTTCAGTCTCTTTAGATAAGAGTAGGAGTTAGCACCGAGTGAACCCAAGGATGGGAACTCACCTGCTATATAAGGGTATGATTCTTAGTAGTCATCCTTGTATTCCAGAACTATGTAACCAACATAGATTGAGACATCACAGCCTGTTATATGAGTGTAGATGAGGTGGCTTAACCTGTTATGTGAGGGTTCCCACCATTCTCACTAGAGTTACCTGTTATATGAAGGTTTCTCACATGTTACCCTTACTAGTGGTGCGGTATTGACACACTTCTAGTCAGGGCAGAGATTGGACCCCAGCTTAGCTATAATGGCATATATGGGGCATGTCGGTTAAACAACGACCTTCCATAGTTTTAGCATCAGTCTCAGTAAAAGAACTCAGATAGTTCTTCAAATTTTAGTATAGCAGGACTATCAGATACAGTCAATTTAATTATAGTGTAGAACTCAAATAGTTCCATCATATTTAGGGCTGTCAGATACAGTCACCCATGTTATCAAAAATACAGTATCAGCCATGTTTAGTTATCAATAAACCATGTATTAGCGTACAGATTTAGCTATCATGCATTCATGATCTCAGTTACTATGAATGTATGTTTGCACTCTCACGTTCATATCATTCAGTCAGTTAGCATTGCTCATACATGTAAACCCTTTTGCACTTCACCTACCTCACTCATATACTCAGTATATCCCCACGTACTAACGCATTTGCGCTATGGTGCTTACTTTTTATGTTACACCATAGGTCCAGAGACACGAGCTCCAGATCCGCAGTAGCAGTAGCATTCCAGTATACAGAGTTGTAGTGTGTCCTCTATATTTGAGGACAATATGATTTGATTCATTTATTATCTCAGTTAGCTTTCAATTTTATGGAGTTAGTTGGAGACATGTTTCTTCATCTCCTTATTCAGACAGTACTCAGAGGATTTTAGATTTAGTTAAGATTTGTATTTAGTTTTGATTCAGATTCAGTTATTTTGGTATTCGTTACCCTACATGGATGTTATGTTTTGACAGATTCTTTATTCAGTTGAACTTTATGGCCTATTATTCATGTTTTCTGTATTCTTCATGTATATTATGCTGTGTATAGGAACAGATATTAGTTATGGGTTAGCTTGTGGTTCTTTGGGGTCATAGGAACCATGTAGCATTCCAGTTTAGAAAATTGGGGCCTTACAATCTTGGTATCCGATCCTAAGGTTCAATAAAGTCCTAGGAAGTCTGAAATCTGCATCTAGTAGAGTCTTGTACATGGGTGTGTTGTACGCCACATTTATGTTCAGGAGGCTATGAGATGTTTTAGGAACAGTTTCCTTTCTTTCAGTATTCATGTCATGCTAGTGATCATAATCCCAAGTTAAACTCTCACTCTAATCCATTCTTCTCTTATTTCAGAATATGCCTCCAAAGAGAAGAAACCAGCCAGCTCCTAAGCCCGAAGGTCCTTTGGGAGAGCATGTTTCTCATGCAGAGTTTAGAGCCGCATTTACCACACTTTCTCAGTCTGTGGCAGCCCAAAATAAATGACCACCAGTTATTCCAGCTAATCCAGTGGCCAACTCAGTCGCAGCTAGGATTCAGGATTTCACCCAGATAAACACTCCATATTTTTTTAGGTCTAAGTTTAATGAAGACCCTCAGGAATTCATTAACTAAGTCCAGAAGGTCATTGACATCATGGGTGTTACTTCTATTAAGAGCGATGAGTTAGCTGCATACCAATTGCAAGATGTGGCTTATACTTGGTACAAATAGTATAAGTTTGAGAGGGTAGAAGATGCAAGTCCAATTGAGTAGGAGGAATTTGTCATGGCCTTCTTAGATAGATTTTTCCCCAAGAGCTGAGGGAGGAAAAAGTTCTTGAGTTTATCAACCTCAGACAGGGAAATATGACGGTTAAGGAGTATTCTCTCAAATTTGCTCAGTTAGCCAGATATGCCCCTTATGCGGTTGCAGACACCAGGGCTAAGATAAGCAAGTTCGTGTCAGGAGTGAATGATAGCGTGATAAATGAGTATAGGTCTATGATACTGAACATTAATATGACTTTATCCAGACTCATGACCCATGCTCAACAAATAAAGGAGCAAAAGGTTAGAACTAGGGAGACGCAGAATAAGAGAGCAAGATCAGGCAGTTTCAGTTTTGCTTAGCCCAAAGCAGAAGAAGGAAATCGTTCATAGTTTCGTCCTAAGTAAGCAGTTCTAGCCCCTTCCTTCGCCAGTGCCCCAGTGCTAAAATTCAAATACAATAACAGAGATAGAGCACCAGTCTCTAAATCTCAGGGAAGTGTTAATAGTGCCCGCACTTATCATCAGTGTCATACTTGCAGTAAGCACCATTAGGGTGTGTGTAGAGTGGGTAGTGGCATTTGTTTTGGTTTTGGCAAGATAGGCCAAAGAGTTAGAGACTATCCTCAGTCGGGTCCTCAGGGTTAGCAGAATTGTTCCACAGCTCAGTCCAATCTCCCGAACCAGCAGGGTGCCGTTTCCAGTGCTACTAGTGGGCAACGTCCAAACAGACTCTATGCTATTTAGACTCGACGGGATCAGGAAAATTCTCCTGATGTCATTAATGGTACATTATAGATTTTCCATGTTTATGTTTATGCTTTGCTAGACCCCGGTGCATCATTGTCTTTTGCTACTCCATAAATAACAGGCGATTTTGGAATCAGTCCCAAAATATTAGCAGAGCCCTTTTCAGTCTCTACCCTAGTGGTTAAAACCATTATAGCTCAGCGGGTATACAGGAACTTCCTAGTTATGATTTTTCAGAGATCCACGTCAGCTGATTTAGTCGAATTAGTGATGACTGATTTTGATGTCAATCTCGGCATGGATTGGCTTCATTCCTGCCATACCACAATCGACTACAGAAATAGGATAGTTTAATTCCAGTTCTTAAATGAACCCGTCTTAGAGTGTAGGGGTATTACTTCATTATTCAGGGGTTATCTTGTTTCCTACCTTCGGCAAAGGAAAATAATTTCTAAGGGGTATGTGTATCAGATCATGCATGTTAAGTATTCCAGTTCCAAATCTCCTAGATTGGAATCAGTCCCAGTGGTTAATAAATATTCAAATGTATTTCCTGAAGATCTTCCAAGCATTCCTCCCGAAAGGGAAATAGACTTCGGCCTTGATCTGCTTCCAGACACTCAGCCTATTTCTATTCTGCCATACAAAATGGCACCAGTAGAACTCAAGAAACTAAAAGATTAGTTGAAGGATCCCTTAGATAAGGGATTCATCAGGCCCATTGTATCCCCATGGGTTGCACTAGTCTTATTCGCGCACAAGAAAGATGGTTCTCTTAGGATGTGTATTGATTACCGTCAACTCAACAAAGTTACGGTCAAGAACAAGTATCCACTTCCTAGAATAGATGAATTTTTTGACCAACTTTAGGGTGCCAGTTATTTCTCCAAGATAGACCTCAGATCAGGCTATCATCAGCTCAGAGTTAGAGAATGTGACATCCTAAAGGCAGCTTTTCATACTCGGTATGGTCACATCGAATTTTTAGTTATGTCCTTTGGTCTTACCAATGCTCTAGCCTCTTTCATGGACTTGATGAACCGTGTGTTCAAGCAGCACTTGGACATGTTCAACATAGTCTTCATAGATGATATCTTGGTCTATTCTCGCACAAAGCGTGATCTTTCAGACCATCTCAGAATTATTCTTCAGGCTCTCAAAGATCATCAGTTATTTACCAAGTTCAGTAAGTGCGAGTTTTGGCTATGATTAATAGCATTCCTTGGATATATTATTTTCGGTGATGGCATTAGGGTAGATCCTCTAGAAAACCAAAGTGGTAAGAAATTGGCCTCGCCCCATATCTCCATCATATATCAGGAGTTTCTTGGGTTTGGCTAGTTATTACAGATGATTTGTTGAGAGATTTTATTCTATTGCATCCCTTATGTCCAGATTGACTCAAAAAAAGGTCATGTTTTAGTGCTCAGATTCTTGTGAGAAGAGTTTTCAGGAGTTGAAGACTCTACTCACCTAGCTCCAGTTTTAGCTTACCCAGATGGTTCAAATGGTTTCATAGTGTATTGTGATGTATCTAGAGTGGGTCTATGTCTTGTCCTCATGCCGCATAGTAAGGTCATAGGCTACGCCTCCAGACAGTTAAAGCCCCATAAGAAGAATTATCCTACTCATGATCTTGAGTTACCAGTCGTAGTATTTTCCTTAATGATTTGGAGGCATTATCTATATGGAGTTCATGTAGATGTCTTCACAGATCATAAGAGTCTCCAGTATGTGTTTTCTTAGAAAGATCTCAATCTTTGTTAGAGAAGGTGGTTCCTTTACCATTCGGGCAAGGCCAATATTTTGGCCGACGCTCTCAGTAAACTCTCCATGGGTAGTATTTCTCACATTGAGGATAGCAAGAAGAAGATAGCTCAAGAGATCTATCATCTTACAAGAATAGGCATTAGTTAGTCGACTCTTTATAGGGTGGTATATGTGTTCAGAGTAGTTCAGAGTCATCTCTAGTTTTTGAGGTGAAAGAGAAGCAAGACAGGGATCCTAGCCTTGTCAAGATAAAAGAGTCAGTTCAGAATCAAAAAGTAGAGATTTTCTCCCAAAGGGGAGATGGTGTTCTTCATTGTTAGGGTCGTTTATGTGTTCCAGGTGTAGATAACTTGAGGCAGCAAATTCTTACAGAAGCGCATGGTGCGATACTCTATTTATCCGAGGGCTACTAAGATGTACCGTGACTTGTGGGAGATCTATTGGTGGAGTGAGATGAAGAGAGATGTTGTGAAATTTGTGGATAAGTGCTCGACATGTCAGCAGGTTAAGATAGAGCATCAGAAACCTAGTGGTTCCATACAGGAGTTCACCATTCCTACTTGGAAGTAGAAAGAAATGAACATGGACTTCGTGATGGGTTCGCCTCACACTCGTCATTAGCATGATTCAGTTTGGGTCATTGTAGATAAAATAACCAAGTCAGCTCACTTTTTTCCAGTTAATACTTTTTATTCAGCCGGGGATTACGTCAAACTCTATATCAAGGAGTTGGTTAGATTACATAGTGTTCCATTATCTATCATCTCAGAAAGAGGTATCAGGTTCACCTCTAACTTCTGGAAAGCATTCCCAAAAGGTCTTGGTACCCAAGTCCATCTCAGTACAACATTTCATCCTCAGACAGATGGTCAAGCAGAAAGGGCCATTCAGACTCTTAAAGATATGCTAAGGGCATGTGCAGTTGATTTCAAGGGAAGTTGGGATGATCACTTGCCTTTGATTGAGTTTGCATACAATAATAGCTATCATTCTAGTATTCAAGTGGCTTCATTCGAAGCTCTCTATGGTAGGAGATATAGATCTCCAATTGGTTGGTTTGAAGTTAGTGAGGCCTCATTTATAGGTCCTAGCTTGGTATTCTATGCCTTAGAAAAGGTTCAGTTGATCAGAAAGAGACTTCGGGCTGCTCAGATTCGACAGAAGTGTTATGTAGATGTTCCTAGAAAGGATCTCAAATTCAAGGTCAATGATTACGTCTATCTTAAGATTTCTCCCATGAAGGGAGTGAAGATTTTCGACAAGAAAGGGAAACTCAGTTCCCGATATGTCTGTCCCTTCAGGATTCTCAGTCGCTTCGGCAAGGTAGTTTATGAGCTCAAATTGCCTTTAGATCTAGTCTCAGTTCATCCAGTCTTCCATGTCTCTTTGCTCAAGAATTCCATAGGTGACCCAGCAGTTGTAGTCCCTATTCAGAGCATTGACATTTAGAACAACCTCTCTTATAAGGAGATTTCAGTTCAAATTTTAGACTATCAAACTCATCGTTTGAGGAACAAAGAAGTCCCTCTAGTCAAGGTTATTTGGCAAAATTAGTCTCATGAGTGAGCTACTTGGGAAGCAGAAGAAGATATACGTACTAAGTATCCTCACCTCTTCTTCGCTAATTCAGATCAAACTCAAGGTAATAGTTCTCCTTAAGCTTATTCAATTTCATGTTCATGTTCCCATCATAAAACTTGGTACTTATTACCATTGCATACTCAGTCATGAATTCATGTATCAGTTCAGTTATAAGATCATTCATCAGCTATGCATTCTCATCTTGAGAAACTCAGTTTATCAGATTACTCAGTTATATATTCATGTATCAGTTATCCATGCATCAGATATGCATAAGTTCAGTATATTTATCATGTCGGTCATGAGATTAGATTTTAGTTATTCAGGTTCAGTCATGTTCAGTTTGTCTTTTATCCCCTCTCAGTTGATTCTCATTTAAGGACAAATATTCCCAAGGAGGAGATATTGTAATACCCCAAAAGTTCAAACATTTTTAGGATTGTGCTTCGAGCTCATTAGTAATAAATTTTAGTGCTTTGGTAGTTCTATGATCAAGGTTGATGCATATTAAGGCCTCAAAAGCGACCTAGCTAATAGACGAATCAAAATATTTCCTTACCGATTTGAACTCTTGAGAAAAATATTGGTATAGTCAGCTTCAAATGAGAATATCTCTTGTCATGCTATGAGTATCTGAACTTATGACCCACCAACATATAGATAATTGAATTAGATTTCCAACTATATCAATTTCTCCTAAATCTGATATCGGAGCAAGGAGTTATGCCCATTTTACTCCGGCATGTCAGACTGAGAAACTGAGTGACGACATTCGTGATAAGTTGTCATGCCCGTGACGGCCTATCACCAATGTCGTTTGACCGGGGTAGATTTTCACCCCCAGTGACGACATTTTTTAATAACCCGTCATGCCCGTGATGGCCTATCACCAATGTCGTCAACCTTAACTAGAAAATCAAGATTTTACCCTTTTGTAATGACAATTCATGACGGGTTATCACCAGCTTGACGACTTGTCATGAATGTCGTTAGCTATTTTTCCCAGAAATTGAGGGATGTTTTATTAAGGGTATTTTGGTCTTTTTTCTTCACTTCCTACGACTTATAACCCCCAAGAGGTGTATTATCTTCCATTCTCTTTAGTTAAACATCTCAAAAAGCTCTCTCATACACTCTCAACCACAAGATTAGGGTTTTCTCTCAAGATCATCTCCTCGAGAGCAAGCCTAAGGAATTCTTCAAGAACCTTCAGAAACATTAAATCTATTTCAAAATTCAATCACTAAGGTATGCGTAGTGTTAATCCATGAGTCCCTTTCATCCATGGAGCTCAAGAATCATATTTTAAATTATGAATTGTTATTTCCTTGTTGTGTTATGACTATATTCATGTTGATGATTGTTATTTGGATTCAAGGTTGTATCTTGATGTGTTTTCATGAATTATGTGAATAGGTTAGTTGAAACCCACTAATTTTTGATGGATTAAGATGGTCGAATTGATAAATATACCTATGCCTTAAAAGAGTGCATGCAAGGTATTTGATAAAATGCCTAAGGAACTAGAAATCATGCAATATAGCTAAATTGTGACTAAGTGATGGATTCATGATATGCCCCTATGTTCCAATGACTTTCATATTGATAGTATGCCTCGTATATGTTGTTGGATTGTTCATGAACTAGACTTACGAGATTATGATATGCTTACTTGCAAATCGTACTTATATACAAGATGTATGAAAATCATGTACTTCATGAAATTCCCCAAGCTATCATATTATGAATTGGGAACTCTAATCTTATGATCAAGTTAGTCATGTGTGTGTCAGTTTCCTTCTATCGAGTCCTGGGGGTATTCGTACCCAAAAAATATAGTTCTGTGCCTAGAGCCATATCATGTTTCACGATATCCAAAATCAAGCCATGATTTAATAGAAATCAGTTAGTCATATGACTCAAGAAAACCTTATGATCTCAGTCAGATATCAGTGGTATTCCATCAGTTAAAGGAAATTCAGTAAGTTCATTTCATACACAGTCGGTTAAATCATGATCAGTCTCTTCAGATGGGAATAGGAGTTAGCACCAAGTGAACCCAAGGATGGGAACTCACCTGTTATATGAGGGTGTGATTCTTAGCAGTCATCCTTGCATTCCAGAACTATGTAGCCAGCATAGGTTGAGACATCGCAGCCTGTTATATGAGGGTAGATGAGGTGGCTTACCTGTTATATGAGGGTTCCCACCGTTCTCACTAGAGTTACTTATTATATGAGGGATGCTCACACGTTGTCCTTACCAGTGGTGTGGTATTGACACTCTTTTACTCAGGGTAGAGATTGGACCCTAGCTTAGCCATAATGGCATATATAGGGCATGTTAGTTAAACAACTACATCCCACAGTTTCAGCATCAATCTCAGTAAAAGAATTCAGATAGTTTTTCAGATTTCAGTATATCAGGGCTGTCAGATATAGTCAATTTAATTATAGTATGGAACTCAAATAGTTCCATCAGATTCAGAACTTTTAAATATAGTCACCCATGTTATTAGAACTACAGTATCAGTCATGATTAGTTATCACTAAACTATGTATTAGCATACAGATTTAGCTATCACACATTCACAATCTCAGTTACTATGCATACATGTTTGTACTCTCACGTTCATTTTAGTCAGTCAGTTAGAATTGCTCATGCATGTAAACCCTTTTGCATTTATCCTACCTCACTCTTATACTCAGTACATCCCCATAAACTGACGCATTTGCGCTATGGTACTTTCTTTTTATGTTACACCATAGGTCAAGAGACACGAGCTCTAGATCCGCAGTAGCAGTAGCATTCCAGTATATAGAGTTGCAGTGAGTCCTCTTCATTCGAGGATGATATGATTTGATTCATTTATTATCTCAGTTAGCTTTCAGTTTTATGGAGTTAGTTGGAGACATGTTCCTTCATCTCTTTATTCAAATTGTACTTAGAGGCTTTCAGATTTAGTTTAGATTTGTATTCAATTTTGATTCAGATTCGGTTGTTTTGGGTATTCATTACTCCACATGGATGTTATGTTTAGACATTATTTATTCAGTTAAACCTTATGGCCTATTGTTCATGTTTTCCACATTCTTCATGTATATTATCCAGTGTACAGGTACAGATATCAGTCATGGGTTTAATAATGGTCCTTTGGGATCATAGGCACCGTGTAGCATTTCGGTTCAGAAAATTGGGGCGTTACATAACATATTTTTTGTATGGTATTTTATACCATAGGTTCAGAAACACGAGCTCCAGAGCATCAGTAGCATTCTAGTCTCAATAGCCTGAGTTAGCAGTAAGTCCACATCCTTTAAGGACATGACCGTTACTTTATTATCTCATTAATTAATTTATTAGTTGGAGTTAGTTGGGGACATGTCCCATCAACTCCTTATTCAGATAGTTTAGTCAGTTAGAGGCTTTTCAGACTATCATGTTCAGAAAGTTATTTCAGTTGTTTTAGGTATTTCATACCCTACCCAGATGTTATATTTTTATCAGATATTATATCTCAGTGTTGAACCTTATGGCCTTTCAGTTCATGTTTCCGCATTATATAGTATATTATGTAGTATACAGGTACAGATATCAGTCATGGGTTAGCTTGTGGTTCTTCAGAGTCATGAGCACCGTGTAGCATTTCGAGTACTAGATTTGGGGCGTTATAGATACTCTTTCATACTCATATTTCCCGATATCAAATTAATAAAATCCAGTACCTTAGCTTCCCTCAACTCTATGGGAAAGAATTTGTCTAAAAAGGTTATAGCAAACTCCTCTCACTCTTAGGCCCTACATCTATGCCTCTATCCTCCTTCCATTACTTAAACCAGGTGTAAGCTACATCTTAAAACTGGTAAGTAGCCAACTATACACTCTTACTAGATGTGACACCCATAATATTTATTACCTTCTAAACCATGTGAAGGAACTCATGCGGATCCTTATTAGACCTAGATCCCAAAACCTGAGGAGGATTCATTCGGGTGAAGTCCCAAATCCTAGCTACAACTGTGTTAGCCACTAGATTAGCTAGGGGAATAGCCGACTAATTATTTTGAGCTACAAATAAGTGAGATAAGGTAGTAAATGTAGCTCTAAACTCGGCATGAAAAATGCGCTAATTCAGGGGATCTTCTTAAATAGGTGGATGTATGGAATGATTCCCATTCATTCATCCGTTATTCTTTCTAGGAGGCATTTTTTATAATGGTAAACAGGTTTTATTAGAAAGAGAGTTCAAATATAGCTCATGCTCAATCGCACAACATGAATACTGAAAGAAGGGAAACTTTTCCTAAAAACATCTTGTAGCCTCTTGTCCATAAGTGTGCCGTACTTCACACCCATGCACAAGACTAAACTCAACGCAGCTTTAATTCTTCCTAGTACACTTTAAAACCTGGCTCTGATACCAAGTTTTGTCACAACCTAAAGCTACCTCTTAGTCGCGACAATAGTGCTTATGATCACAAGTGACCACAAGCTAACCCATGAACTGATACCTGCTGTGAGCACAAAATAAAACTAATAATAAAAAATATGTACAAAATTCAACTAAACACACATAAGGTTTTAAATATTAAAATAATGAAACTAAATATGAAAGTATGAAACATATGCGAAAATACTAAAAATCTGACTGAAAAGATTAATTAAACTAACTGACTATTTGAAGTGTCTGAAAACCCTCTAAGACTGACTGACTGGAGAATTGATGTGACAAACCCCCAACTAACTCCAACCGATCATATAATTGAACTACTAACTCAACTGAATAAAGATAAACTCATCCTTGAAGTATGGGGACTCACTACTGCTACTGATACTAGCTAGTTGATCCTATCTAAGCTTGATCGGGAAATTGAGCATCCAAACCTGTGATATAAGACATCATAGTGCAAGAAATAACTATGCGATCAGTACTTTGAATGTACTAGTATATGAGATGATATTAGGCTGAAATGCATGATTAACTAAACATAAATTAATGTCTGGATGAATAATATGAGATAGATAAGTAAATACGCATGAAAACTTAAATGCTAAAAGTGCAAGACCAAGCATATAAAGTTTCTGAAATAATCTATAAAACTAAAAATGAAATCCGATAATTGAATACTGATAATCTGTATGCCTTGGTCAAATCACCTGAACTAAATTTTGAACTGAATACTGAACTGAGACTGTGGGGGTATCATCTAACTGACATGCCCCATTGGAAATTGATTGTGTCCAACCTGTAACCAAGTTGGAAAGGTGTCAGTATTGTGACACGGGTACTAATATTGGATGTATGGATCCAGTAAGATACTGAAAAGCTAGGGTATCAAGACTAAACTAATGGGTGATCCCTGGGTGGAGTCAAGTCTAAACTAATGGGTTACCCTGGGAGGTAGTCAATTCTAAACTGACGAGTGACTCCTCATAACCCATGCTAGATATGTGGTTTTGGAATAAAGGGACTACTACTAATGACTTCACTTAACTGATGGGGAAGTAATCATTCTGCATTCGCTTGGTGCTAAATTCTACTCTCAACTAAAAGACACTGATTACTGAACTATACTAAGCTTAACTAAGATAACAACTGAACATAATGCTAACTGAATGACAAGGCTCATAGTTTATCTAAAACCATTCTGGAGATACTGAAAACTAGGTAAACAGCAAAGTTTCAGGTGTTCATAACCCTAGCTCTAAATACAAATAACAATAAGGAACTCATGAAAGCCATAAAACCACAATAGGAAATCATAGTTCAAAATTCAATCATTTAAACATTTCGTCAAACACTTGAAATTCATATACTAAAGTATGAAAGTGAGTGAAATATGTGGGAATAGCATAATTGAAATACTAAAACTATGAATTTGAGATTAAACATAATTTTTTCATCAATCAAACGTGTAAGGGATGCTTTTAGCGAAAATCACTTGTAAACATAAGGTATATTCAAAATTCATCCAACCTTCATGGAAATAATTCATTATAAACATGAAAATTTCATGATTTAAAAAATAAAATAGGTTCTTGGACTCCATTGTGAAAGAAAGCTATGGATGAACATCACACATACCTCACTTGACGATTTAGTAAAGAGTCTTAAGGATTTTTTTGAAGATTGATCTTGAATTTTGATTCTATTAAATGGTCTAGGGTTTGTTCTTAAGAGAGGAATGACTTTCCTTGAGAGGATTTATGAAAAAATTAAGTAAAAGACTAAACAGGGGAATGCATAAGATCAAAAAATAGCCTCAGTTACCACGATTGCGGCACCCATGGTATCGCGATTGCAGTAGCTACATAATGGTGATCATAGAACTTGGATCGTGATTGCGATCATGATTGGTTAAATAACCAGTTGGTTGATATTTCTCCCTCACTCTTTTTTTAATTTTCTCTCAAAGTACGATTGGTTTTGCCTTGCTTTGGGCATCCAAATTATGAATCAATATCTCCCTGTATTCTCTAATCCGGTATGTGCTTCAAAATCCTTGCTTTAATGCTCTTGTGTAGACCTTAGAACTCATGATTTAGGATTGGACTATAAATGTACTTGGAATTCTAAATCTTTGTGTTAAATGTGCTTATTGGTGCGCTTAGCTATTGTAGTTGGTGTGTACACTGATGGGGAAGTCTTGAGTACCCTAATTTTGTTCAAATTTTATAAAAATAATGCATGAACACTAAGTGTTTGATTAAATACCCAAATGAAGTTCTTAATAGTTTTTCTATGTCTTAAGGGCATGCTTGAACATCTAGGAGCTAAGTTTCATGTCCATAGTGTAAAATCGTTGATGTTAACATAAATTGGCATTGAAATTGGAAGATTTGAGTTTTTCCAAATTTTGGTCAATTAAGCCTCAGATATCGTGATTACGATCATAGGATCATGGTTGCGTTAGCGTAATTGCGGCTCAGTGACCCACAATTATGCTAACAGAGGTTATTTTCCAGCCTGGACCAAAAATTTTTCTAGTCCATTTCTTACCCGTAATCTATCAAGACACTATCCCACGAGCTTAATTAAATAACACAGCATAGTTTTTACATGCAAATGATTAATGACTATGCTATTGTGTGATTCTCAAGTTTTCAAGGCTCAAGATAGGATATTATGACCAAACCTGATTCATGGCATCCAAGTTCCAAAACTTGTATTATGCCGACCTCTCCAAGATAAAGTTACTATTGTAAAGGGAAATATACCTGGATAAAGTGTCGGAGAAGCACCCGACACTCCATGATAAACTTATAGCCACAAGATAGAGGTGTTTCACCCCAGATCCATATTGGGTGAATGAATATTGGGTGAGGGAATAGTATGCTAACCTCAGCGTAGTATCCTTCTCTGAACTAGTTGTGAGGATTCGGGGAAAGAATGTTCGCTGCAGGGTCAAATAGATTTAAAATTTATATGGGCTACCGGATGAAGATATGAGGCAGTTCGAGGCAAAGAGATATGAACTAGGGAGTTGGATGGATAAAAAATTTTGTCCTGGTAAGGAGGTTCCTTAGGCTACCACAAAGATGGAGATATCATTGAATGACTTCATAGCTGAGGCAAGGATATGGTTAATCATTATCAGTATCAGAGTGTCCCCATACACACATGTGACCTTCTTTCCAGATGTGAGAGCATGAATTATTGCTTGTATATTAGAAAACATTTTTTTGAATGTTGGAAAATTGGTGATTTTGGGCATGAGGCATTTTATGAACTGGGGTGGCTCTCTCTTTTTATTTTCTTATTTGATGACAGAGCTTTGCAGGAGATCTGGAGTTGAGGAGTACCCCAGAGATACTTGGCTTCACCCAAAGTCCCCAAATTACCCTCTTAAGATTCAAGGTAAAGGTGCATCTGGTAAGAGCAATAAAAGAAAGATCGACTTAGGCAAGTCGATAGATTAGTACACAAAATCTTGTAGGCCATCCACGGTAGGGAGTTTTGAGGATATATCGATGGAGATAAGGGCGATAAAATAGTTTGTAGCTAGGTTGCCTCAGGGGCCAACGAAGTCTTCCACCACCCATCATTCCTATATTACTCGGTCCAATAATGAGATATACTTGGAGGATCAAAGAAAGCAGGGGGAATTATTACTATTCTTGAGAGGGACTACTTATCTACTAGAATATTCATATAGTGAGCTCAGGGACTCCTATGAAAAGATGAAGAAGAGGGAGAAGAAGAGAGACAAGTTCTTCACAAAGATGTAGAAGGGGGCGAAGGGCCTTTGGAAGGTCTTGAAACCAAGAGAAAGACTTTTTTATCCTAGATTTGATAGTGATGATGAGGCCCCAACTGAGTGGTAAGGCACATATAATGCTAGAGGCAATGCTGAGATCGAGAGCTATAATAGTTCTTGATGTAGTTAAAGGGAGTACCCTTTACTCTCTTTGTGTTTTCTTGATTGTACAGTGAGCTGACTGCAAGCTCTTAGTTGGGGGTGTTTGGCTCCATATTCATTTATTTGGTATGTATTATTGAGATATTTATGGATGCTTTGATGTTGATTTGGATGATTTATATTTTTATTTTGGTTTGTAATATTCGAACACTCTAATGGTGCCCATATTCCATGGATTAGTTGGTTGTCTCATTCTTAGATTTTTATTTTATCTTTATCTTACTTATGATAATATTGGATGAGCCTTTCCCTATGATAGATTGAATGACAATATTCTTAAGAGAAAACCATCGTGATTAGGTTTTATTCCATAGATGTAGGGGAAGTCTACGTACTTGTAGCATTGGAGTTTTGGGATCGCCCTTATACCTATGGTGAAGTCTTAGTAGCCATATGATTTTCCCTCATAAGATATGAGATGTGAGACAAAGGCTTGGTTTGATGCCATCAATAACAAATTTTGTGTGGTATAAATACAAAGCAAACACTCCTCTCTATCCAAAAATTTTTGAAAACCAAAGGTATGGAAGTGAATAATTTTGTAATAATACTTTACCTATTTTTTTACTCCAAAGTCTTTAGTTTGTAGTATATGATAAATACTTCGTTTTGTCTTTAGTAGGAAATGCAATTAAGCCTCCTTGAAAAGTTTGTATGCCATGTGTAGTGAGTGTAATAGCGTATCTCTCTTGCATACTTGTATCATCTAGAACTTTTCCCGTTAGTCTCTCTAGTCTAATTATGATTATTCTTGGTTGGTGAAATGATCATAGGCTTTCTTTGTGAACATAGGAACCCACTATAGCCTAAATAGACTACCCGTACATAGAATAGTATCCTTAGAACCCATTTTGATCCTTCAAGCCTTTCTTTAGCAACCACATTACAAGACTTGAAACATTTAAAGTTTATCCCTCTTTTGAACCCTACCCTCCTTGAACTTGGGAAATAAAACTTGAGACCAAATGCCTAAGTTGAGGGTGGTAAGTTTTGGAAGAAGTGACCTGGGGCCATGATATTGTAAGTGGATGCCTAAAAAGCTAAAAAGAGAGAGAAAGTGAAAAAAGAAAAACAAAGATATCATCAAAAGAAAGAATAGCATGGATTGCAAAAGAAATAGTTGAAAAGAAAATTCTTTTAAAGATATGGGTAAATCAAGGTAGCAAAAGTAGGCATGCGTGAATTTTGGACACAAATAAAGTGGTCCGTGGTCAAAATTTGGGTTGAATAATGTCATATAGAAGTTCAAGGAGGGTGTATTTACTTTGTTCCTAAATGATATCATACCCTTTCTCAAACCTATGTTACAAGCTTGAAAAAGTTCTTCAAGATCTTTAACCAAGTGCATTCATTGTAGTAGCAATTAAAAATAAGGGCAAGCATATGATATGGTACTTGTTAGAGTTGAGAGAGTCTTTGTGAGAGTGAGTATTTGCACTTAAATCCCTTGTTGTGTAATAGATAATTTAGTGTGCAGGGTTTTCTTCTCGTGAGGAGGCATGTAGACTAATTGAGGCGGGTGAAATTTTCATCTTCCATAAAATAAGGCAAAAGAGTATAGTTGAGTTGCTATCGATGGAGATTCACTTCTAAAGAGTTAGTAATTGTTGCATTATTGTTCCTTAAAGTCTTTTCTGTCTTTAAGAATGTGCTTAATGTTAAGAAGAGTTGTGAAAATAGCATTACCCGTGCTTGAGAGCTATTTGTTGGTATTAATCAAGCTTGAAGTCAATGTGATCAATTGGTCATTTAAATGGGCTTAAAATTGTATAGTCTCATGACTAAGAAGTAATGTTGCTTAAGGACAAGTAATGATTTAATCTAGCGGTGTTGATGAATGATAAATTTACCACTTATTGACATCTAAATTCATGCATATAGTATGATTTAAAGGTGTTAATGAGATGAATTTTTCATTTGAATGCACTAATTCCAATATTTTATAGGCATATATGTAATGAGAAGAAAAAAAGTGAAATGAGATGAAAAAGGATCAAAAAGGAAAGAGTTAGTGCAAAAGCTGGAAAAGCAAGAGTAGGAACTAACCCTTAGTTACCATGATCGCGGTCTAAGGGTCGCAATTGTGACCAGCCTAAATTAGTCAAGGCACGCGATTGGGACTCACTGCGATTGTGGAAGCTGCAATCATGATCAATCACTGGAGATCGCAAAGACACAAAAATAGCCCAGGGCAGAAATGTAATTTCCCATAGCCAGTTCAAATTCTCTAAAGGACGAAAATTATTTCATTTTGGAATATCACCAACTAGATTTTGAAGTTTTTGCTTTGTGAAACCCTACTAAATTGGGCAAGAATATTGTGATTAATTTTCCAATTGAGTTTAGTTGTAATCAAAGTTAAATTGAAGAATACTATTATTTGTATCTTTAATGGAAGATTTGGCTGACCATTTTGGTATATTTTATTTTTGTAAAACTTCATGAGTGATTATATTGAAATAGGGTGAAAATATGTATGGGTTTTGATTATTAGTGTAGAATCTTGGTCAATAATGTTGTATTTCACTAATACATGCTTGTTGAGTAGGAATTTGTGGGTGAAACCCCCAAATTCCAAAAATCTCACATTATCCTTGAAAGAGGGTTGTGGGTATACTTATGGATCCTATATCATACTTGAAAGAGGGCTAGGGGTAAGAAGGTATTAGCGAATAATAAATAGACATTAGATTATTCTTTTACATTGTCTTAGAAATAGAGACGGATTGTGATTTTCTATATCTTGGGCATCTTCCAAGAAATAGGAATGCCTAATTGAGGTTTGGGGTGGATTAGTTTTCCACACTCATGAGGTATCTGAAAGGGTCCATGGGTGACATTTTTGGTAGTTGGTTGAAAAACTAGCATCAAAACCCCTAACCTAGCCTACCCATATAGTCATTAACAAGAATTTGCATTTGATTATCATGAACCCATGCATTATTTGCCCCTAGGAAGACATAATCCCAAGACTATTCTCCTATTGTAATATTACCCACTTTTGTTTCTCTTAATTAGTAGTTTGATTAGATTCAGTAAAACAACCTTCCAAACCAACTAACCAACCCCCTCCCCTCATTTTAATTTATATCTTTCATTTTGTTTACATTATAGGTATATCTTTAGTAGAAATTAGCATCCATAGAATTTGAATACTAATTCCACTCCTCTAGGATTTGAACCCAACTCAATTTGGGTTATTATATTTGATAATGATCGCCTTTCCCATAAATCATGGAGTAAGTTGAGCGTGATCAAAATGGTGTCGTTACCGGAGAGTGAAACTTAGTTTTTGCTTGTGTAGTATTGATAACATCTTTGGGTTTACCCGTAGTGGTTGTTATTGATTTTGGTTGCTATTTTTGTTTATTTTTAGGTTATTTCAATAGTGTCCACGATAGAATGAATGATCATGCAAGTAATGTCAGGACCTTTGACGGGCCCCTTGATGATGAAGAGCAATGCCATGATATTGGACGTGCAAGTGCCATCTGTATCCTACCTAATCAAGGGAATAAAGTATTCCTCGTCATGAGTGTTATGTTCACATGCTTTAAATGAAAGGTCTCTTTAGGGGTCAAGCTCATGAATACCTAAATTTGCACTTGAATAATTTTGTCGAAATGTATGCCCTTTTTGACATTGCTCACATCTCACAAGAATCCATATGATTGTGCCTCTTTCCATTTTCTCTAATGGGTGAGGCGGTGTTGTGGCTATGATCTCTTCTCAATGGACTTATCACATTGTGTGACAAACTTACTGCTACTTTCTTAGATTGATACTTCCTACCATAAAAGATGTTGGAATTGCTTAACGAAATAAAAAACTTTCGTTAATTAAATAGAGATCCTGAGATTTAATGGAAATTTTATCCAATTTCCCAACCACGAGGTACCGGAGAAGTTGTTTCTCCAAATCTTTTATTGGGCTTTGGATCAACTAAACAAAATTGTGGTGGACAATAAGGCCAGTGAGTCACTTATGTAGTTGTCATACGACGTGGATTCAAACTTTCTTGAGAAAGTCACAAAGAAAAATAGAGGGTGGCCTACTCAAGACACCGAGGTAGCTAAAAGGTCCCCTACCACCTCCTATATTGATAGAGATCAAAGGAATAAAGAAGAATAGAGAAAGGAAAACATGGCAAAAATAATGACGCAATTAGAAATCCTAATGAAGCATGTGATGGGTGCACACACAAAGACGGTAAATGTTATGAAATCCAAGGAATATGATGAAGAAGAGGCCAAAAGGCTTGATGAAGAAATTAGATACTTGACTAACTATCCAGGGGGTTCCCGCCCGGCCTACCAAAGGCAAGGTGGGAACCAAGGTTGGACCGATCATAAAAGAGAATAGAAATAGAGTGATAGGGATAAAGATCATGATAAGAGGGACAAGGAATGGGAGTATGATAGATCTGTGCCCCACTATAACCAAGTGAAGAGCAAAGAGTCTAATTTCGTTGATCTAAAAAAATTCAAAACTGAGGATGTGTTAGCAAGAATCTTGATGAGAGTGAAAGGGACAGACAAGATGGTCTGAGAATTAAATGGCGACTTTTCACTAATCAACCAAATAATTGTATCACACTCCATCTCCATTCAAATTAACCCTAGACAAAAATGGGGCTTTCCTAGTGATACCATTGTGAATCAAAAAAATGATGTCCAAGCATTGGCAATCGTTACTAGAAGTTGCAAGACCCTCGGTGATCATGTGTTTGAAGTTGAAAAAAGAGACCAATGTTGAACAAACAAATATGAAGAAGAATTTTATGGTCATTTCAAATAAGGAGGCTCTAAATTCTCAAGAAGGACATAAAAAGAAACAATGATAATTGAAGAAATAGTTGATGAAGAGGGAGATCCCAAGGTAGTTGAGAATGATGAACCATAAAGTGATCCATTTCCTACCATAAAGGTTTCTCCACCATTCCCTCATACTCAAAGAGAAGGAAGACAATGTCAAATTCAAGACGTTCCTTGCTAAACTTAGCAATCTTTCAATTAATATCCTATTGCTAGAGGCCATTCAAGAGATCCTGGGATATGCTAAGCTAATGAATAAGTTGATGTAAAAGAAATGTATTATTTATGGTGCCAAACCATTGAGGTTACCATGGGTGAAGCACTATCATGAATAATGCTACAGCGAAAAAAAAGAAGGATCCAGAGGCCTTTATAATCCCTTGAACCATAGGGACACACAAGTTTGAGAAATCCTTGTGTGACCTTCGTACAAGATCCAATCCCATGCCCAATGAAATCTATAAAAAAGATTTGGTTTGTTCACTCCTACTCCATCAACAATAAGGAAATTGATGGCAGACCGGTTTATCAAGAGATCGATTATAGTTTTGCTTGATGTCTTGGTGAAGGTGGATCACCTCATTCTTCTAGCGGACTTTGTTGTGCTTGATTATGAAATTGGATAAGAGATTCCTATTATTCTTGGGAAACCTTTCCTTGCAATCGAAAGAGTTATTGCTGATATGGAACAAGGAGAAATAAAATTTTGGGTCCAAAGTGATGAAGTGTCCTTTCAAGTCTATAAGACAAGAAAAAACCCATGGAACTACAAGTGGTGTCCGTCGTTAATGTAGTGGACAAAGAAGTGGAGATGGGTCCCTCAAAGATCCACCTTGAAAGTTAAAGAAAGTCGTGCCTCAATGATAAATTAGGCGCTAGGTGCGAGGTAACCTACAATGCCACGAAAGCGGCCCGTAGCCTTTCTTTTTTTATTTAGTAGAGTAGGCTTCATTTTATTTGTGATTGATCCATGAAAGTATTGTACTGTAAGGTGTTTTGAATGAGGTTGAATGGGGAGAAGTGTGAAAAAATTGAGTAACAGACTGAATAGGGGAAAGCAGAGAACCAAAAGATGTCCTCAATTACCGCGACCACGGCACTCGCGCTATAGCAATCGCGGCAGCCACGTGACTACAATTGTAAAACTTGGAACACGATCGCGGTCATGACTGGTTAAATAACCAGTCGGCTACCATTCCCCTTCCCCCCTCCCCCACTTCTTTTTTAATTTTATCTCAAGTTGCAACTGGTTTTTACTGTGCTTTGGGCATCCAAATTGTGCATCAATATCTCCCTGCATTCTCTAATTTTTATTATGCTTCAAATCCTTGTTTTAATGCTCTTGAGTAAACCTTAAAACTCATGATTTAGGATTGGCCTAAAAATTATGCTTGGAATGCTAATTCTTTGTGCTAAATATGCTTATTGGTGTGCTTAGCTATTGTAGTTGGTGTGTAAACTGATAAGGAGATCTTGAGTACCCTAATTTTGTTCAAATTTGATAAAAATAATGTGTGCACACCAAGTGTTCGATTAAATGCCCGAATGAAGTTCTTAATAGTTTTCCTGCATTTTAAAGGCATGATCGAACATCTAGGAGCTAAGTTTCATGTGCATAGTATAAAATATTTGATGTGGAACACAAATTGACATTGAAATTGGAAGATTTGAGTTTTCGTAAATTTTGGTCGATCAAGCCTTAGATACCGTGATCGCGGTCACAGGATTACGATCTTGTTAATGCGATCGCGGCTCAGTGACCCGCGATCGCGCTAACTGAGGTTGTTTTACATCATGGACCAATTGTCTAGTCCATTTCCTTCTCAAAACCTGTCTAAACACCATCCCATGAGCTTAATTAAATAACATAATATAGTTTTACATGCAAATGATTGATGATTAATGCTATTGTGTGATTTTCTGGTTTTCGTTAAAGTAACCTTCCAAGCCAACCTCATCCCCCCTCCCCCAATTTTAATTATGCGTATATCTTTAGTAGATATTAATACCCATAGACTTTGAAGACTAATTCCACTACTTGAGGATTCGACTGCAACTCAACTTAGGTTATTATATTTGACATTGACCGCCTTGTCCATAAATCATGAAGTAAGTTAAGTGTGATAACTATCCTCAAAATAAAGAATATTGGCTCACTGCTTAATATTAAATGTTGAATGTTTCACCAAAGGAAGGAGAATATCTCTCCTTGTAACAAGAAGTCTCTTAGTCACGTCCTCTTAAAATTAGTTTAGATTTTTTTTATAATCTTTATTTATTCTTGAAAATTAGATATCTCCTATTCCATTTTAAGAAGAAAATCTTTTGATTTTCCTTCTATATTTATGTTTTTATGGCTAGTATTAGTCCAATCACTACTATTTAAATAGCGGAAGACAAAGAAAGAGACACACACTGTCTTAACCTTCTCTAACTTTATTCTCTACTTTAACTAAGCATTGTATTCTCGTGTAGTTTACTGTATACTCAAAAAGAGAGAAAAGAAACACATAGAGACTTTTGTATCATAGAGAGTAAATAAAAGGCATGTGAGTTAATGTCAAAAAACTTAACTCAAATATTGTAACCTTTGATTTTGAAAAAAAACTACTAGAATCCCTTGCAACTCAAGGGGGCTAGAGTAAGACCTATTAGAGGTCCCAACTAGTATAAAAGATAGTTGTTGTCATTCCTTTTTCTGTACTTTACTTTCTCTTTACTTCATATTATTGCTCCAGAAGTTGACTGTTATTACACGCCTTTTCGGCGAGGGTCAAGGGATTTTTCCTATTAAAGTGACGATTTTAATAGGGATGATTTAATTAACAGAGTCACCACTTGGAATTGAGTTATGATGTCTCAAGAAACCTTATTGGAATCCTACTCAAAACAAATTACTTTTTCATTATTGGTCTATGAAATAGAAGATCAGGTAAGGAATTTTGTTGACTGAGGGGAAGGTGTGAGGCACCCTTTGAGTCCTGTGGATCTAGCACTGTAGCTTTAATGACTTGTGTCTGGCTTAAATTAATATTTTAGATATATATAACAATTTTTATCCTAAAAGTTGCTTACATCCCGCTTTTAATTTATTTTAAATTGTTTAATTATATTATGTGTGGTTTGTCGGTAATAGTACTTACCGGTCATATCGCGAGTTTTGATATATTTCTCATGCCTTTGAGGAATTTATAGATCGCTCCCATCTTTCAAAGTCTAAATAAGCTTCTAACATGTTTAGAAAAAATCTACCCATCCAATTAGATTGACTTTGAGATGATATGTTAATTTTATTATAACGAATGGTCGGTAGCAAAACTTTTCGATTTCATCGCTAACATTCATTTGTATTAAACCTTAATTTTCTAGATGTTAAGAATCTAACTCATTCTTTTATAAATTATAAAAAGGGGAAAGGACATTGTGTATCCTATTTTTAAATAAATAGCCTATGTTTTGCCTAATAGACAAAAATAATCAGTCGATTATTTTATTTCTAGATTATAGCACCGCCCAAAGATTAGGAACTAAGTCCACTATTTTACTTTTTTATTATATATTTTTCTAACTTTGTAACCGTTCTTCTTTCTTTTCTTTCTGAATCCTTGATAGCTAAGAACCTCACAAAATTTATATCTTTTTTTCTCTAATTCTTAATTTCAAATTGAATTGGATTTTAAAAATAGAGAATGGCATGTATGCATTAAAAAGGATAGGGGACTAAGAAACCCACAAAATTCCTATCCTTTTTCTTCTAATTCTTAATTTTTCCATCTAGGTTGTCTGAATTGAGTTGGCTTTTTTTAAAATGAAGGGTGGTGTGGTTGGATCTAAAATGAGAGGGGAGAAAAGAGAAGAAATAATGTGGAGGTTAATCAGGGATAGAAAGAAAAGGGCTACTGAATTGAAGCCTAAAGTAATGGTGGGTAAGTATGGGAGGAAGGACTTTGAAGGAAATAGGTTGTTTCCGGAAAAAAATGTGTGGGGAGAAAAGAGAAGAAAGAATGTGCAAAATGTGGAGGTTGATCAGGGATGGAAACAAAAGGGCTACTGCATTGAAGCCTAAAGTAATGGTGGGTAAGTATAGGAGGAAGGACTTTGAATTAAATAGGTTGTTTTCGGAAAAAAATGTGTTTTATAATTCGAAATAGCATATCTTTGATATGATAATGGATAATGTGAAGATTTGAATATCGCTGAGTTGAAAGAGTTTTCGGAGAAACGAAGATATGTATATGGTGTGCATAAAAATTGTATATTTATTATATAGAATATGTATATGTACAAAATATACATAGAGACTGTTTAGGGTGTGTATAGAAATTGTATAAATATTGTACATAAACTGCATAAATATTGTATAGATCACGTATCTATATAATTATTGTAACTAAATATTGTATAGAATGGGTATAAAAACTGTATAATTATTATATAGAATATGTATTTGAATAATTATTTCAGCTAAAAATTTTCTAGAATGTGCATAGAAACTGTATAATTATTGTATGTGTAGAGAAAATGTATAATTATTGTATAGAATATGTATCTAAATAATTACTGCAACGAAAGGTTGTATAAAATGTGTGTGAAAATTAAATAATTGCTGTATAAAAATATATATTTTGTATGTTATATGTTTAGAAATTATATTATTATTGTATAGATTATGCGTATGTATATGATGTGTACAGAAATTGTATCATTGATGTATAAAAAATTTACATGTATCATTATTGTATAAAAGTATTTTATAGAATAAATAAAAATATACTTTATTGTTGTTGTTGTTGTAAATAAAAATATACTTTATTCGTTTTTAATTGACAAATAAAATAGAGTGGTAATTATAAGTATAAAAATTTGCATTTAATTGTTAAAAAAAACTACGATATTTTATGTAGTTTTTTTGTTAGAATTAAAAGAATATAAGACAGTTTTTTTATTTAAATAATAAAGAGGACATGAGCAGCACTCTTTAATTTATTTTCTTTAATCAACTACCGCCGCCAAAAATAATTAAAAGGTAAAGAAAAAGAGGCTTAGCCGACAATCCAACAAGTTGAAATGTCTAGAAAATGAAAATTGAATTCCTTGACCATTTTCACGGGTTTTGTTTGCATGGAAGTGCAATTTGTGTATTTTCCCGTTATGAAAATGCTTTCAATGTTGAGGTTTTCAAAGCTGATTCGCTACTCAAACTTATTTTTCCATGCTAATGAATTGGTTAATTCGATTAGTTTTGTTTAAGCCTAGAGTCGTTAAAAGGCATACCACATTTTTTTTACTTAAACGCACAGTAACTCTAAATTAATGTTTGAGTAGGAAAGTTGACACTTATGGAAACATCATGTCAAGAACGTTCATATAAATAGAAAATCAAAATTTTAGCGTATATGAATAAGGAATAACCAAAATATGCAACTTAAGACCTTATAAGAGTTTCCTTTATTTTATTTACTTTTTTCTAAACAAATATAATAAACTTTACTTATTTTAAGAATGCAAAGAAATCTAAATTCAAGACACCCATATCTTGATTTTTTAGGTGATTAATCAATTATTCTTTTAATGTGATTAGTTTATTATTATCATTATCACTAAATCATATTGGGAACTTCATATTAAACTCCATTTTTCATGTTAAAATTTCTAGACAACATTTTAGATCTTGAATAAATAAAATTGATTTTCTTTCTAATAATAATAAACAAACTTCCTCCCATTTTTGTTACATGATGGGAATAAACATATATTATCCATTAAGAGTAAATATATCATCTTTCAAGTACTGGTATCCTTCTAATCGTTGTATCTAACTCTCAAACCATTTTCTAGCTAATGCTAAGGAACAAAAAGATTACAACCATTTTTTAATCCATCTGTTTTTTCTCTATCCGTTCTTTTATTTCTATTTTGTTTCTTTTTTAATTTATTTTCATGTCTCATTCTTCATTTTTTTACTATCTATTTTTAAATTTCTCTTTTTATTCTATATATAATATGGGTATTATCACATGGTAGAAAATTTAAAAACATAAAATTCATAAATAGTGGTTAAAAACCAAATTTATGTAAAATTCGATTACTTAATAATTTAAACGTACAACTCACATCAAGAACGGAGACTAAGATAATTAATGAACCACACATACTAAATAACGCAACATCATTTGGACAACTTTTTTTATAATTTGATTTACAATAAAACTTAAGAAAATAATAGTACAAGATTAGAACGTGTACGAAGAAATGAATTGAACATAGAAATAAAAACGTTGTCACCAAAAAACTCGAACAGAACTCGATCTCAATTCACACTCTTTTTCCTTTCTTTTCACAAATTAAGTGCTGATTTTCTTTTGCTTTTCCACTCTCTGTTTTTCTCTTTTTTCTATTCTTCTTGTTTTTCTCCTTTTTTTTTTCTGTCTTTGTTTCTCTCTCTATGTTTTCCTCCTTCTAAGTCCTTCTCCATTTTTTTAATCTTTTTTTTTCTGTCTCTCCTCCCTCCATTTTCAATCTTACATCTGTCTTCTCTTTTTTCTGCATGTGTGTGTTGTTATATAATGTGGTGAGTGTTGGAAAGTTAAGGGAGTTTTCTGAATATAGTGATGTCGAAGAGGTTGAGGAGATGTGGGAATGAGTAGTTTATTAGGATAAGATTTTTTTTAATTTTTTGATAAAATTTAGTAATGATAAAAACAATGACTAATTAATTTTTATACTATTAAAATATAAGAAAAATTTAAAACTAGTCTAAAATTAAATATAATTAAGAGAATAATAAATTACTAGCCTATTTATTAAAATTTAAATTAAAATAAAATATATTTTTAAGAATATTTTTATTATTTAAAAAAAATATATTCTAAAATGGAACTCTATTTTTAAAAGAATTTTTTTTCACAATTTTCAAATGAAACCTACAAAATATGAAATAAGAGAAAGACAATATTTTGATGTAAATAAACATTTAATGTTAAAAATAGGTTAAAGCTCGAGGAGGTTCAAAAATCACGTATATACATTTTGCCCCTCTTTGTTTGAAATCTCGAAGAGTTTTCATACAAAGGAGTAGACAATGAGATGATTTTTGATCCTCCGGCTATTCGAAAGGGTAGAATATAAAAAGAAAGATGTGATCGAGTCTTGGTTTTGAACCGCCTACATATCCTGAGTTATAAGTGAATCAGGTCACGTGTAGTTCAATAAGAAATAATAGTGAGACTATGAGTTAGAGGTTAGGTGAGGTTCCATCGAATCTCCGGTTTGCGGTGTCTGCTTTTACATCCAAATGAAAAACAAAAATTGAAAATAATGATACAAGTGAAAGATCCTATTTATGCAGCTTTTTTGAAATTTTAACTTGAATCTTCATGAGTTCTCAAGTGGTAAGATAGTCGTTATTTTGAGTTGAACTTGAAAAATGAAATGTTCCTCCTGGTCAACTCTTGGTTGGGAGAGGAATTTGGAAATTGATCTATTCTTCAGACTGACACTTCTGACTTGAACTTAAAAATCTCCACCCTATTCTTCAGGTGGACTCCTGACTTACAATTTCTTCATCCTATTCTTCAGGCAGGCTCCTGACTTGCAATTTCTTCACCCTATTCTCCAGCAGGCTCTTGAGTTGTAATTTCTTCATTCTATTCTTCAGGCGGGCTTCCTGAGTTTCAAAACTGAAAGTAATTCCTGCTTTCCAAATATGTTCCTAAACTTAAAGTAAAGTGAACAATAAAAGTAAAGTTCCATTATCGAGGAGGGTCCTAAGCTGAAAAGTAAAATCACATTATCTAGGAAGGTCCTGAGCTAAAAAGTAAAATATCATTATCCATGTGGGTCCTGAGTTGAAAAGTAAAGTCCCGTTATCTAGGAAGGTCCTGAGCTAAAAGTTAAATTCCCATTAACTAGGAGGGTTCTAATCAGAAAAATAAAATCTCATTATCCAGGAGGGTCCTGATCTGAAAAATGAAGTCATATTATCCAAGAAGGTCCTAAGTTGAAATTAAAATCTTATTATCCAGGAGGGTCCTGTGTTAAAAAGTAAAATCCAAATAACACACAAATTTTTTTTCCCCATTTTGTACTAGAAATTTTTGTGAGTTTCACCAAATCGTAACTTTTGAAAAGTACAATAAAAATGGTGAATCAAGGCTTGATAAATAAATGTGTCTCCTCAGAGTAAAACAAATGATTAGGAAGTGTGTCTCCTAAGAGTTAACGTGAAAGACTCTAACTAGAAAGTGTGTCTTCTAAGGGTAAAGGTTAAAATTAGAATGTGCTCACTTAAAAATAAAACTTGAATTATCTAGATAAAGAAGTGTGTCTCCTAGTGGTTAAATAGAATGACTCAACTAGAAAGTGCGACTTCTTGGATTGAAGATTCAAGTTAGGAAGTGTGTTACCTAACAAATGAAAACTTGAATTATCCAGACAAGGAAGTACTTATCGTAGGAGTTAAATTGAATGACTCAACTAGAAAGTGTGTCTTCTTGAAGTTAAGGTTCAATTTAGGAAGTACGTCACCTACAAAATGAAAACTGAAAAACCCAAACAAGAAAGTACGTCTCCTAGGGGTCAAATGAAAGAATTCAACTAGAAAGTGGGTTTTATAGCAGTGAAGGTTCAAGTTAGGAAGTTTTTCACCTAACAAATGAAAATTTGAAATACCCAGACAAGAAAGTGTATCTCCTAGGGGTTAAATGGAAAGAATTGACTAGAAAGTACATCTTCTAGGAGTAAAGGTTCAAGTTAGGAAGTACATCACCTAAAAAACAATACTAGAAATACCCAGACAAGGAAATACATCTCCTAGGGGTTTAAATGGAAGGATTAGAATAGAAAGTTCATCTAATAGGAGTGAAGGTCCAAGTTAAAAAGTGTGTTATGTAACAAATGAAACTTGAATTATCTAGACAAGGAATTTCTCTCCTAGAGGTTTAAATAGAAGGACTCGAATAGAAATTGTATCTTCTAGGAATGAAGGTTACAGTTAGGAAGTGTGTCACCTAATAAATGAAAATTTTAATTACCCAAAAAGTAAAGTGCATCTCGGAGGGGTTAATGGAATGATTCAACCAGAAAGTGTGTCTTTTTAGAGTTAAGGTTCAAGTTAGAAAGTGCATCACCTAACAAATAAAAACTAAAATACCCAAATAAGAAAGTATGCCTCCTAGGAGTCAAATAAAAGAACTCGACTAGAAAGTGCATTTTCTAGTAGTGAAGGTTCAAGTTAGAAAGTGCGTCACCTATATAAAAAAATACACTAGAAATACCCAGATAAGAAAGTGCGTCAACTAGGGATTTAAGTGGAAAGACTCGACTAGAAAGTGCATTTTCTAGGAGTGAAGATTCAAGTTAAAAAGTGTGTCACCTCACAAACAAAACTTGAATTATCTAGACAAGGAAGTGTGTCTCCTAGGTGTTTAAATGGAAGGACTCGACTAGAAAGTGCACCTTCTAGGAATGAAGGTTATATTTAGGAAGTATGTGACCTAACAAATGAAAACTTATGTTACCCAAACAAGAAAGTGTGTCTCCTATGGGTTAAATGGAATGACTTAACTAGAAAGTGCGTCTTCTTGGGGTAAAGGTTCAAGTAAGGAAATGCTTCACCAAACAAATGAAAAATGAAATACCCAAATAAGGAAGTGTGTCTCCTAGGGGCCAAATGAAATAACTTGACTAGAAAGTGTGTTTTCTAGCAGTGAAGGTTCATGTTAGGAAGTGCGTTACCTAACTAATGAAAATTTGAAATACCCATACAAGGAAGTATGTCTTCTAGATGTATAGGATGATGAGTCTTTATCATAATTATGATTACCGAACCTGCATATCAATACCACCTCTTGAATTTCTAGAATAGGGAAATTACATCTTTTGATATTTAGGCTTTGAAGCCCTTTATTTGAAGGTAACATGTATTTTTATTCCATACAAAGAAGACTTATAAAAATGTGGTGGTTTGCTTATGGCTTTATCTTTGGGAAGCAATCGCTCTTGCACTTGTTACATTTAACTTGATTTAAACTATTGACTTATCATTGACTAGTTGTATCTGAATACGACAGATGGTTCAATGATTATGACATGCATTTTGGATTAAGCCATCTGATCTTTCAATATAATTATTTATAAATTTTTATTGATTCCATGAACCTGAAACTGAGTTGCTTCCTTAAGCTTGTTGCACTCATAAACCTCATTGGCTAGTGACGCCCTCAAGGGTTTTCGCCAATAAGCCTCTCTCTTTTTTATTTCTCTCGACTCACTGTCGCCTTATGGTGTCCGTAAGGATTTTCACTAATAAGACTCTGTAATTTTATCTCCCTTAGCTCACCATCGCCTTACAGTGCTTATAGGAGTTTTCACCAATAATACTCTCTTCTTTATATTTCTCTCACATTTTGTAATGTCGGTGAAGGAAAGTGGTGCCTAAAATGTGAAATATCATATATTCATAGCATTCATAGCCTTGAAGTTTTCAAAGGTTGATCTAAAGGTCTTTTTTTTTTATAGTAACTTGGCTTTTGAATAGGGTAAGAAAGAAAGGATGACATGACGCTCAAAATATACATAAGATAGAGTAATACTTACAACTTTAAAAAACTTTTGGAATCGATTCATAAGGAAAATAACTTTTGCCCCAGTTTCTTTTAACCTAAGTAACTTGAAATTTGTAATTGGTTAGAACAAACCCTAGATTAGGACAACCTACGTATCTTGTTGTAGCAAAAATCAGGTTAAACGTAGTTCAAACATATCATTCTTTTTCTTGATTTTGATTTTTTTTCTTTTTTTTGACTCTAACTTTTAATTTTTTTTACTTTTCTCCTTTTGAAGTTTTTTTGGATCTATTTGTATTTCTTGACACTTTTTTTTAGATTCTATTTTGATTCCAAAAGAGGGACACAAAAAAATAAAACTAAAGCTCTACAAGGGGTAACAAAGAATGACATAACATTTGGATAACATAATGAAATGCCTTCGCCATATCAATACTTAAAAATGCAAGTATATAACATGCAATTTGAGAGTGGAACATGATGATCATACACATCTTTTCCACATTGATCCTGACTGAGCACATGCACATGTGTCACTTCTTTTATACTTGTAAAACATATAGGTCCACTTGTGTTGTACTTTCCTCACAATAGATGACTTATGCCCTTTTGGAGCTAACTTATATTTGCTTCTCTTGACAATGGAGATTTTATATCCTTTGATTGATCCAATTCAAAATGCTTGAGATAATCCTTCTTATTGAAGACTGAGTTATTTTTTATTCACAAAGTGATTGTCTCATTATATTCAAGTAAGGTTTTAACTAGGACCTCAAACATCTCAACACTTTATTTATTTTCTTATATGGTTTTTTCAATTCTAACTTCTTGGTTATATGTTTTCAGTCTTAGATTGGGTTTTAAGATCTAACTAAAAATTCATCATGCATATCATATCACAAGAATCAACATAAAATATATTGTGTAAAGAAAATAAATAAACAGTGTATATTAAAAATAAAAGGTAAATGGAGACTACATTTTGTTGAAAAATAAAGAAAAAAAGATAAAAGAGTTTGAACACAAACGACAAAGAAACAAGACAAGAAGGATTTCGAACTACAACCCTGAAATAATTCAGATAACAGAAAGAAAATAAAATAAACTACTAACAATCTTACCTAATAATGAGAGGAGTGACTTCTCAATCTTTGAGTTTGACATCTTAGTCATTGGTTTGCACATCAATATGACTAGAGCTTTCACCACTGTCCATATTCTGCACTATAATTAATTTATATTGAATCATTCTTTCTATTTCTCTTTTCAAAGCACAACTATCTTCAGTACTGTGACCTTGAACATCAGAATGATATGCACATTGTACATTAAGATAAAAAAAATTTTGAATGTGGGTCGGGAGTGTACCAAAGGAGAAGAGTGGTTATGCCCAACTATTTCAATTTTTGAAACAAACTGTTATACAATTCCCCAAATGGTGTGAAACTATCTCTTGTCTTCTGTCTCTTTTTATTATTTGACTTGAATCAAAAATTGAGTATAGTAGGGCTTAGGTATGTTTATGGAGGTGAAGAATGATTCTGAGGGGTTGGTGCATACCATTACGGGTAAAAAGGGGTTCATGCATATGATTATGCATTATAAATAGGATACTGAGAGGATAGACTGGAATATAATGGATTTTGAGGAGGAAAATAGTATCGGGGATGGTTATATGGGTCTTGGATATAAATTTGGGAGTGATATTGTGCATATGGGTGATGCGGACCTCTTGAACTTTGTCATGGTCCTAATACAACAATAACCACATCCTTATTTCTTTTCTTTTCTACAAAACATCCCAAACCATTTTGAATTGTCTGCGTTGTTACTTTAGAAAAAGACTGGCTTATGATTTTCTTGGACTTAATTTCATTTTCCACCATCTCTCTGACCTTAATTACCTCAACAAATTTATTTTCAATCGTACAAAGCAAATGATGGAAGTAGTCAGGTTCCTGTGCCTAGAGAAAAATATCAATCATTTCAGACTCCTCTATTAATGGCTTAACTCTAGCAGCTTGCTTCCTCCATCTAAAAACATATTCTCAAAAAATTTTGATGGTTTTTTTCTCGTGTTAGAAAGTGTGGTACGATCCGAATCTATATCAATATTATATTGAAATTGCTTGATAAATTCTGAGTCATGCCATCCCAAACATGCCAATGAGAGATATCTTGATCAATGAACCATTCTAAAGCTAACCCCATTAGACTCTCTCCAAAGTAAGTCATTAGTAGTTCTTCTTTTCCCACTACCCCTCTTAGTTGATTGTATTACCTTTTAAAATAAGCCAAAGGATCACTATGCCCCTCGTACTTATCAAAGTTGGGAGTTTTGAACCCTAGAGGCAAATGGACATCAGGAAAGATACATAAATATTTGTATGAAATGCTCTTTTGCCTTCCCAGTCCTTACATATTTCTCATATTTTTCTCTAGACTTCTCACTTTTCTGGTCATCTCTTCTTGTTCCTCATTCTTAATAGTCTTCTCAATAATTATAGGGGAATCAAGATGATGTGTAGGATAATGTGAATTTAGGGGTTTGAAAGACAATTTAGAAGGATAGAATTGATCATGATTTGGCTCACCAATAGACTTTTGTATTGTCGACTCAGGGCCCATATTAGTTGGAACTACACGAATGAAAAATGGGTTGTTTTTGAGAGATAAATTTGAAGGGCGCATGGTAGAAGTTCTAGCACCACTAGACACATTAATATATGGGATGAATCCCGATGGATAAAGTGGATTGTCAGTTTGAGCTTGAGTAGAACTTGAATCATTCTTGTTCGAAAGCCTAAGGATTGGGGAAGGTGGGGTTTGCCCATTCATCCAAGCTTGATAGATTTCTGTTATTTGTTGTTTCAATAACTTATTCTCCTTTATTGTTGTGAATTCTTATAAAACTAACTGTTTTTGGTCTTCTCCGTTGTCAAACTCTAAGCTATATTTGTGGATCATCTTACCTTTATATTTGGACCCAGTATCGTATGGATTAGATACTAGCTTAACCACAAACCAATCACCTTAATACTATTTTACTTTGGCAATAATGAATATGAAAACTTTTCTTAATAACATCACCAAACCTGATAAGGATTGCCTGCGTACCTCATCAAGGTGAGAATCGGGTGTGTGTAGTTCGTGAAGATCATAAAACTTATTTTGTTAATTTTCAAAAATTTTAATTTTTTTAAGAAATGGTTATAAAAGTTGAAAAAAATACTCTTTTCTATTTTATTGTGCTGCCTAAAGCTGGTCATCAATCAAACGAGTCTTCCAAATAAATGTCAAAGAGCACATAGGATGCACATGTTGGTCATATAAATAGGGACACCTGTCCTAGATAGACTCGGCCCCTATGCCGAGCCCTACTAAGTCAAAAATGCATGTGATGCAGATAAAGCGGAGCCCAATAGGGATAATTACATCCGAGTTTCAATTTTACTAGGTTTAACTTAATAGAAAAAGTTTCTAGATTGGTTATAAAATAAGCGGACAACTCGAGTAGGACAAGGACAGCATACTGGTAGCAGTGCTTTCCGGCCTCACTGTTGGTCCTTCCTATCCTAAAACATGTGTGACTATAGAATCCTTCCTAGGAGCGTTGCCGCATCTCTGGTATCACAAGGCTCGGGAGAGTTTATCGCATCTCCAAATAAAAAGTATCTTTCAGAAGACTCAGATGGGTGTCCGAGAGAAGATATTTTATATTACAATTCAACTAATATCAAAGTGGTAAGCAGGTAAGAAAAGAGCACATTTATGCCAATAAATAATAATATCAAAAATTAAATAAAGCCATATAATTCAATAGAAAAGCTTGAATTTTGATTGTCCCCAACAAAGTCGCAGAGATGTCATACCCCCTTTTCGACGAGGGTCAAAAGATTTTTTCAATTAAAGTGACGATTTTTAATAGGTATTATTTGATTTACAGAGTTGCCACTTGAAATTGAGTTATGGTGTCCTAAGTCACCTTATTGAATCCCTACTTAAAAGAAAATGACGACTTTCTCATTATTAGTCTGCAAAATAGAAAATTGACTAACGAACTCTTTTGACCGAGGAAAAGGTGTGAGGCACCACTCAAGTCCCGTGGTTCTATCACGGTCGCTTAATGACTTATGCTTCGCTTAAATTAATCTTTTAGATATATATAACAATTGTTAGACTAAAAGTTACTTACATTCCACTTTTAATTTGTTTTAAATTATTTAATTATATTAGTGTGTGGCTTGTCGGTAGCAGTACTTTCTAGACATACCACGAGTTTTGATATATTTTTCATGCCTTTGAAACATTTATAGATCACTCCCATTTTTCAAAGTCAATAAGCTTCTAATATATTTAGAAAAAATTTACCCGTCCCAATTAGATCGGTTTAGAAATGATATATTAATTTTATTATAAAGAATGATCGGTAGCAGGGTTTTCCAACTTCATTGTTAACTTTTATTTGTATTAAACCTTGATTTTATAGATGTTAAGAACCTAACTCATTCTTTTACGAATTATGAAAATGTTTTCAATGTTGAGATTTTCAAAGCTGATTCACAACTCAAACTTATTTTTTCATGCTAATGAATTGGTTAATTAAATCTTAAACTTTTCTTTAAGCCCAAAGTCAATAATAAGCATACCACATTTTTTAGTTTACTTTTTTCTAAATAAATATAATAAACTTTATTTATTTTAAGAAGGTAAATAAGTCTAAATTCAAGACATGCATATCTTGATTTGTTAGGTGACTAAACTGTCATCTTTTTAATGTGATTCGTCTATCATTATCATTATCACTAAATCATATTGAGGACTTCATATTAAACTCCATTTTTCATGTTAAAATATCCCGATCACATTTTACATATTGAATAACAGTAAACAAACTTCCTCCCATTTTTGTTAAATGATAGGAATAAACATATATTATCCCTTAAGACTAAATATATCATCTTTCAAGTACTGGTAACCTTCTAATCTTTGTGTCTAACTCTCAAACCATTTGCTAGCTAATGCGGAGGAACAAAAAGTTTAAAACCATTTTTTAATCCATCTCACTACAAAAAAGCTGGTAAATTATGGCGGACTTTTTGTCATTTTGTGACGGTTTTTGAACGCAACAAAAAGAATTGTGGTTGTTTCAAAAAGCGCAACAATAAGCCTTGTCACGAGCAATATTGTGGTGATTTTTCAAAACCTCCCTGACGTCTGCCACAAAATAAATTTTGAATTTATGGGAGTTTTCTAAGTTAATAAGTGACAATTTAGAACCCTCACAATATGATAATAATGTTTCAAAAAAAATATTGCTAGAGTTTATAAAACCCCACAATATGATCACAATGTCACAAAAAAATACTATAGTGTTCTATAAATCCCACAGTAAAAGACTAGTTGTTTTCTTAGAAAATTATGTAGGAGTTTTCAACCACTACAATATCAAATTAGTACTTAAAAATAATTGGTGGCAGTTTGACTCCGCCACAATATTTTTGTTGTTTCCACCATCTTCTCCATCGTTATGTATGTATCTCCTCTGTCTATCATTAGACTAGTAATTAGGATAAAGAGTGTGGAGTACATGCCATTTTTCCTATCAATTGTCGTTGTCGTGTCCTGCTCCTGCTGGTTTATCTATGCTCTGCTAGGAATAGATCAGTTTATTGGCACTGCAATAGGTGTTGACTTGGGTTTAGTAGTAGTACAACTAATCTTGTATTTCATTTACCATGACAAGAAAAGTTTAAACAAGATTGCATTTGCTGCTGGTGAGTCCATACAGATGGAAAAGTATCATAGCAATAACGTTAAGTCATATAATGATGAGAAGCAATCAAATTTTCATGAAGATAATCAGCACTCCAACCAGTCTGAGCTTGTCGCCGTTTCCAATTTGACAAAAAAAATGATAAAAGCTAGTCAGTCAAAGTCAAAGTAAAACTGGTAGGTTGCTCCAGAAATAAGTCATTTCCTCATTCTGAAGTATTTCATATAGAACTAGAATAAGGACCAAAAGAAAGCATCCATTAGATTTCAATATTACACGTATATGAAGTATTACCAACTATAATGCAAAGGAATCAATAACTGTGCCACCAAGGTGGCCAAAAAGCACAACGTTCCAAACCAAAGTGTAGACAAATTATAGAGGATCAAGTTCGTGGCCATGTTCAGAATCTGTTCCTTTTGATTCCAAAATCATTTTGATGTGATCTAATAATATTGTAAAGACGCAACAGTGTATAAGGAATGGTGGAATATCTTCATATCTGAATGAAAAATTCATGATCAAATATGAGAAATAAAAAAAAGATAAGAGCCCAAATTAATAGTACGCATACCTCTTGGTACTAGCTTTCCTCTCCTGCTCCTCGACTTTTATTAAAGCATCTTAATTATGAGATGCAAATACAGTGTCAAACCTAACACAAAAGAGATAAATAAAAGGGGGTAAGAACAACTTAACACTCACATAAGTTTTATGACTGTTGCTTTCCGGTATCCACTCTTCCTACAGGCACAAGATTTTTATTGGACAATGTAAGACTTGAACTAAGTTGAGCGGACTATTCGCTTTCGATGCTGCATTCGTGTCGGATTCTCCAAAATTTCACAGCTTACCAAGCAAGTATTTATCTAGCAATTTGAAAGAGGTTTTTGCCTTCTAATGAGGAACATTTCATTAAAGGCAACAAGCACCAGTAAGCAAATATATTAAAGAGTCAACACTGCAGTCATTTTAATATGCAAAAAAAGTGAAAGTTCCATTAATCAAATTTGCATAAGGTGATACCAAAACAAAGTCAACACCGCAGTTCTTTTAATTTTGGCCTTCTGTGTAATAGAACAACATATATTAAGCACTCACAGGATATTATGGAGTACCAATAATCTTGACATCTGCTGCCAAGAGGCCAACCCTACCTCTTCAACTTCTATTTTGTCATAGCGGTCATTAAATTGATAGTAGTTTTCTTTTCTTATAGGTAGAATAGAATAAAAGGTCCAAAACACAACATTAGGATGATTAACTTCAAATTGATATGAAAAGATTCAAAGAAATAAATCAAATAGAAGATTTATCATCTTAATTTTTTTTCACTTTATTACCTGATTAACAAGTTAGTTTATGAATTTGCCAGGGTTCATTTTTCTCTCCGAGTGAAATACATAAGATACTTATGCATCCATCCCCATGCTAAAGTAATTCTAGAGCCCTCCATGAAATGTATGGAAACCTTCCACGTTCAGTTTACCAGATGGAGAAACCCAGTGAAAGGCATACAAAGAATGAGGTAATTCCAGCGGCACGATAGGATCACAAGAACCTTTTTTGGGTGCCCTCATCCTCATTAGAATGTGTCAATTGTCTATAATTTTTTCCCGGTTACATGCGTAACGGATGTCACAAATCAAATGGGCAGTATCCTATTAGTAGTGGCTTTAAATAGAGGCTCGGAGAAGTACCACAAAAATAATGGTGGAGAGCGGTATAGAACCCAACAAACATTACAAAACATAGTTTTATCTCCTAGATTGCAATGCATGGAAGATTACTTATGAAAGTAAAGCTAGCTCATATGGGATTATGCCAAAATACAATTTACTTACTATGTGACATCTATCCCGAAACCATGGAGCATCTCTTTTTGTACTTATTCAATCAAATACCTGCATAAAAAGCTATATGACTATAGAATCTTGAGATGTTGAGATAAAGAGAATCTACCATTCTCATTGGCATGAAAAAACATGCTAATCCAAAGTGATAAACTTACTATTTGGAATTTCTATTTCTAATCCAATCTTGAATTGGTCCATTAAGTCGATTTCTTGTAAGGTACCTTGAAAAGAAAAGTCTTTAATTCAACTGATATCAATATGAACAAAAAACTTCAAAATAAATGAATCAAGCTTTGGAGTTCAAAAAATAAAATCTTTAAAAAAAACTCGTGTTGGAGTCATGGGCATGGCATAGAGAAATATTGGATATTTAGCTTCTAAAGATTGAGTGTCATATCTGACATAGTCTCTATAATCCATGAAAACCCTCAGGCTCAGGTCATATGGATTGTTATCAACCTAAAATTTGGAAAAACGATAAAGGACCATACTATTACAAAACCAACCAAGCTTAGATATTCATGTCATAATATAGTAGTTGCCTTTTTATCCAATGAATAGGAAGTTTGATCCTAAGTTTGCAATAGAAACAAAATAGCCAATGTGAATGTATATATTTGAGACGAGCACTTATGTGTTACCACAAAACTAGTAAGGATAGATTGACAAAGAAAAGTGCAGCAATTTGCTCACATAAACTTGTAGCGTTTAAGTATTTAGGTGCATAACATTTAAAAACTTCAGATTACTCAATGTTTAATGATCTTTTTCTACCTCAACTTCCACTCCATAAGCTGTTTGAACAGAAATTCTGGGACCTCCCAACTCATACTGCAAAATTTCCCTGAGGCTGCTCCAGACGCAACAGTTACAAACTTGTTATCATAAGTTAGAAAGTTTCAAAATAAGGAAGCAGACAAATTTCAAGTCTGAAAAGTGGCAAACTATACCTGCAGGGAATCACAACATCACCTTCGCACTCTACAAGACTAAGGACACTTAAAACCTCAAAAATCCTATCCACTTTCGAGTTAAGATATAAAACACCTGTCTCCACACACCTAGGAAGATCAATGTGAATTACACCTTTAAGGAAAATAAAATGACGAAATATACTATGGAGAATAAAACAATTCATATGACATAAAGAACAAGTTTAGTGCATTTAACCTTTTGAGTAACTCTTCGTGTAGTAAATGACAACTAACTCTTCCATAAGCACGGCCGATAACAATAGGATCAGCATCATCAAGATATACAATGGTATCCCTCCAAAAATGTTCAATGCAGGATTAAAGCCCAAGTTCTAATTAAAAAGTATAAACATCGTATAAAAGATGTGCTTCTTAGCTAATTGCTTCATAAAAACTCTTAGTAATAAAACATTCAATAAAAGCCAGATAAAGATAACGACCATTGAACTCATCCTCCCAGACACCATAGTTATTTATGAAAGGAAGATCAGGCCCAATGAGCCCCACATTCAACCACAATTTAGCCGACTCAGCGGTAATAGAAAGACCAGCAGGACCATAGCCAATAACCACTAAATCTAGCATAATCTTTCCAGCTCATATTTTTCATAACTGCAAATATTTCTATTTCTGATCCAATCATAAATTGGTCCAGTAAGTCAATTGCTTATAAGGTTCCTTGCAAAGAAAAATCTTTAATTCAACTGATATCAATATGAACAAAAACCTTCAAAATAAATGAATCAAGCTTTGAAGTTCAAAAAAGAAAATCTTTAAAAAAAACTCGTGTTGGAGTCATGGGCATGGCATCGAGAAATGTTGGATATTTAGCTTCTAAAGATTGAGCGTCGTGTCTAACAGTATCTATAATCCATGAAAACCATTAGGCTCGGGTCATATGGATTGTTATCGACCTAAAATTTGGAAAAATGATAAAGGATCATACTATTACAAAACCAACCAAGCTTAGATGTTCATGTCATAATATATTAGTTGCATTTTTATCCAATGAATAGGAAGTTTGATCCTAAGTTTGCAATAGAAACAGAATAGCCAATATGAATGCATATATTTGAGACAAACACTTAATCTGTTACCGTAAAACTAGTACGGATAGATTGACAAAGAAAAGTGCAGCAATTTGTTCACATAAACTTGTAGCGTTTAAGTATTCGGGTGCATAACATTCAAAAATTTTAGAATTACTCAATGTTTGATGATCTCTCTCTACCTCAACTTCCACTCCGTAAGCTGTTTGAATAGAAATTCTGGGACCTCCCAACTCATACTGCAAAAATTTTCTCGAGGCTGCTCCAGACGCAACAGTTAAAAACCTATTATCGCAAGTTAGAAAGTTTCAAAACAAGGAAACAGACAAATTTCAAGTCTGAAAAGTGGTAAACTATACCTGCAGGGAATCACAATGTCACCCTCGCACTCTACAAGACTATGGACACTTGTAGCCTCAACAATACTATCCACTTTCGAGTTAAGATATAAAATACCTGCCTCCACACACCTAGGAAGATTAATGTGAATTACACCTTTAAGGCAAATAAAATAATGAAATATACTATAAAGAATAAAACAATTCGTATGACATAACGAACAAGTTTAGTGAATTTAACCTTTTGAGTAACTCTTCATGCAGTAAATGACTACTAACTCTTCCATGAGTACGATCGATAAGAACAGGATCAGCATGATCAAGATATACAATGGTATCCTTCCAAAAATGTTCAATACTGGCTTGAAGCCCAAGTTCTAAAAAAATTATAAACATCGTACGAAAGATGTGCTTCTTAGGTAATTTCTTCATGAAAGCTCTTAGTAATAAAATATTCAAGAAAAGCCAAATTAAGATAACAACCTTTGAAATCGTCCTCCCTGTTGCCATATTTATTTGTGAAAAGAAAATTAGGCCCAACGAGCCCTATGTTCAACCCTAGTTTAGCCGACTCAGTGGGAAGAGCAAGACCAATAGGACCATAGCTAATAACCACTAAATCTAGCATAATTTGTCCAGCTGATATTTTTTGTAACTACAAGCTGAGATAGTATGATGAATAAAGCAAATAGTTTACAATAAAATAACAATAGTAGTAACATACACAGTGTAATCCCACAAGTGGGGTCTATGGAAGGTAGGACGTACGCATACCTTACCCCTACCTTTGAAAGGTAAAGAGCCATTTCTGAAAGACCCTCAGTTCAAAAGGCAAGTATCCGACAAGATTCTAGGAAATTCGACAATAAAGTAGCAAGATACAAAAAATATAATACTAGATAGCAATACATATCGAAGAATAAGAAACTACACAACAAATAAATAATACTACTAAAAGGATACAAGGAGAGGGGACTAACACTCTCCTTCTTCCACATAAGTCCCAAAAATCAATCAGACATTGGATCTTCTTCTTGATTGGTAGCTACATTTGACTCTACTATAACATCAATTATATGATCTGTAGCTAGCTATACATAATCATCACCATCAACAAAAAACTGTTAGAGTTCTTGTGCTTAATATGTTTCATTCTCATATACTTCTTCTTCTATTACCTCACCCATATCTTACAAATCTCTTGGCTTTAAATGCATACAAACACCCAACCCTTTATTGATTACATCATCCATATAATACACCATTTGTGCTTAAGATGCTTCAATGTAAGCCTCATGTTCTTCATGTTAACCATATGAATCAATCTATCAAAATTAACACAATTAAAATTCCAACGATCATTTTGATACCCTCTACCTCGAGCAATTATAATACCTCGAGAATTGCAACCAATAGTAGAACCATACTTCAAACTTATCAGAAATAAATTTTAGTGATTTGGTAGTTTTATAACCAAGCTTGATATGCATTAAGGCCTCAAATATGTCCTAGCTATTAGACAAATCAAAACATCCCTTACCGATTGAATTCTTGAGAAGAATATTGCCTTAGTCAACTTCAAATAAGAATATCTTTCATTATACAAGGAATTTTTGAGATCGTGACCCACCAACAGATAGATACTTGAATTAGCTTACCAAATATACCAATTTTGCCAAAATTCATTACCGGGGTAAACAGTTATGGCTGTTTTACAGTGAGCTATCCGGACTGCCAAAGTGCGACGGGAAGGCCGACAATCCATTGCGCCTGCGATGGACCATTGCACAAACCATCACAACTGAGGTAGTAAGCCTATTTTCTAGCAAAAAAGCAATGGTTTGAAGGAACGGTCCGTCCCTAGGGCGATGATTTGTCGCCCAAACCGTCGGGGACCTTTGTTTAGTGATTTTGAGTAGTTTTTAAAAGGATTTTTAGGTATTTTCACCCTTTTTAACACCTAGTTACATCATATCAAAGCACATAACTTCATATTCATCCATAGCATCAAAATTAGGGTTCCTTTCGAGATTAACCCTCAAGAACAACTTCAAAAGTTAATTGGTCCATTGAATCAAGCCAAATAAGGTATGTGGTGTTTTAACAAGGATAAATCTTTCTTCCTTGTGCCCAAAATTATATTTTCAGCAAGTTTCTTATTATTTGAAATTAGAGTTCATACCCAATTATCCTTATTTGAAGATTATGAGTTTACAAGTGATTGAATGTTGATTACATGACTATTTTCATATATTTATGCATGTAATGCAAATTTTTAGATTTTTTCAATTAATTTTAAGTATGATATTGAGATTCTTGATTTCATTATTTTGATACTGATGAAGTATTTTCAAGAAGCATATTGAGTATGATTTTTTGCTATAATATTACATGAGTATGTTTATATTTTCATACTTATTGCTGAAATTTCCAGATTTTGAGTTGATTTATCAATAATTATACTATCAAGCATGAACCTTTTGGTGTTTTAACATAAGTTTAAAGCATGGGCTTTAAGACCATAGATTTAGTCTTGATATTTCAAGAAGATTATGATTTTAAACCTCCTTGATGATTGTTTATCAAGTTTCAAGAAAGAAATTGATCTTTTGATCCTAAGCTAAGACAAGGAATCCACATTATCCACGTAGTTTGAGATTTAAAGAAGAGAAGCATAATTTTTCTTGATTATAAACTCTTATGCTATTTTAAGGTGGATTTCTAAAAAGTTCTAAGTAATAAGTATGGGAGTAGTATTTATCACAGAGTTGGGTATGATTCCAAGGTCTCATATCCCAGAACTACGTTCCACCTTAGGTTTATGATATGCCTATAGTGGGCCAAGATAGTGATCACTTAAGTTAAGATTCTATTCTGATGGCAAAGATAGAATAGCTCTCCCCAATGTGGGTAAGACATCGGACTCCATGAAGAATACTCACATAGTTTATGTCGGTTAGAAGAAACTCTCAAAGTTCTACAATCCCTAAGTTTCAAAAGAAGTCCTCTATTCTTCTTAAGATAAAAGCATAAGTTTTGAAAGTTATTGTTTTAAGATTCCTTTTGCTTACAAGCTTTGAGAATAAGAGGAGAGTACAAATTTTAGAACTAAGTATAATGAATTATGCTACATGTTTCATTATTCATGATTTATGAGATTTAGATTTCAGATTTATTCAAGCTATGTGAGTCATTTATATTAGCATGCATGGTTTTATAAAGAGTAATGATATTGTTAACTTAATACATACACCCCCATATACTCAGTACATCTTCAAAGTACTGAACCATATATATATATTTCTATTTGTTATATTATCTCATAATGTAGGTATAAGATCTAGCAGGCACATTCAGACTTAGATAGTTCTAGATTCCAGCTAGTAAGGTGATGAGTCCTCCTACTTTAGGGACTTCAGTTGGATTTATTTATATTATGTATTTTCTTATTCATATGTATTAATTAGCGATAGTTGGAGTAGCTTTCTAACTATTTATAGCTAGTACAGTAGATGCTTTACAAATGTCAGTTAGAGTTAGTATTGTAGTTTTAGTCCCTCTCTTTAGATTTTATTAGAATATAAAAGTGGTATTAGTATTATGTTAAATAGATTTCAGCATTTCTCTATGTTTCCGCATAGAAAACTCTATCATTCATGCATATTTAATTAGTTGCTTAGTAGTATGATATTAGAAGGGTAAGCTTGGGATTACTTGTGGTCCTAAGCACCATGTGACATCTCGGGATAGAATTTTGAGGTGTTACAAACTTGGTATTAGAGCACAAAGTTCAAGTGTCCTAGGGTGTCCTGAAGCCATGTCTAGTAAAGTCTTGTAAAACGGTACAGAGACTCTCTACTTTTCTTCGAGAGGCTACAAGACATTTAGAAAATGTCTCTTTTATTTCAAGTCTCAGATTATTCTATAGAAATGTTCTCTAAGAAACTTAAATAGCTTCTCATCCTATTATATTCAAGACATCTCTATCTTATTTTTAAGGTACCAGAAAAATTCAAGCTTATTTCTTCACAAATAGTTATGAGATTATAAGAAGGCTAGAAAGTATCCCATCAGTACTTTTTAGTTCAAAAGATTGAAGTGCTTTATCATGTTTAAAAAAAATCATGCACTAAGCCCAAGTCAGATGTGCTTTCAGATTCCTCCTCAGAATCCATAATGTTAATCTATACTTCTCTATCTATGTAATATTCTTGAGATAACATGATCGGCAAGTTCCAATTTCCTCTCCTAATAATGCTCCCAGATTTGAAGCAAGAAGTTTCAGAATGTACCCAAAGGTTTTGTAGGCTTGAACCATGTATGGAAGATTTTGAGTTTAGTTATTCATCATTAAGTATGGTGTTGTAAGTATAATGTATGACTGTATACTCAAGGTAATATAGTGTTGCTTTGTCTTCCTAAGGTTATTACGTGCTTTGTATGGTTGGTAATACCCTTAAGTTGATACGTATGAATGAGGCTGTGTAGTATATGGTGTCCTTATCAGTTAACTTATGGGTTGCAGGTTGGTGACGTGGTAAGTTAGAGATGTGATATTAGCAGAGTATGAGGGAAGTTTAGCAAAGGTTTAGAGATATTCATGTTTAGTGTTAGAATATAAGTTGGTGAGTGTTTAAGTTGTTATATGATGGCTTATAAGGCTATATAAATCTAAGAGTTGAATCTTAGAAGGAGGTGTTACCATTAGGTGTTATACGTGAAGATACAGTCCTTCCGGGTAAGTTTAGTTTTCTATGTATTAATTTTATCCCAGAGTCTAGAATAAAGTGATTGCGGTTTAAATTAAAGTTTATGTAGTGATTCATAGACTGGCAGTGATGGCTTAATTCTAAAGGGGAGATGATAGAAGGAGTAACCAAGTCAGACTTCCAGATTCTTATTGAAATGCCTGGGTAGTGTAGAAAACCCATAAGAGAGGATGATGCCCCACCCATTCTTATTTTAGTATTTCCAGTTATCCTAATACTTACTCATGCCTTATGTTTAAGTTCCATGATCATAGTTCATGTTCATGCATATGATAGAGAATCATGTACCCTCCTAGTTCCTAAAATGAGGAGTTCCAGTTCTTTCAGCAGTTAGAATCACATTCCATAAGTGATGAACTCCAAATTTAAGTCATGCAGCTCATGACTCATGTACTCAAGCTTTATAGTATGTTTAGTTCAAGCACTCAAGAAATACTCTTAATGATCAACGAAATTTGGATTTATATTATGTATATCCTCAAATCAGGCCTCTTTGATGAGTTCATGATGTTAAAAATTCTATTCTCAAGCCTCAGCTGAGTGTCAAGTTATACACAGTATCCCTTCATGTTTCAGGTCCTCATGTTCTAACTTTTTATTACCTTTCTTAGGTCAAGATAGTGATGAAGAACAATTTTCTGGATGGGAGAGAGTAAACATTTCTTGTTAATGAAAGATTTTTGTATGCTTATTTTAGCTAAGGCTATAAGTGTGAAGTAGGATTAAGGCAAAGTCATTGATACACGTCATGGTTATTTAAAGTTTTATATGCTATATGTGAGTAGTTAAAATTTTATGTATGTCTTATTAAGAATAGTGCATGGAAGTTGTTCTTGATAGAGGTTTGTAGGATATGGAAAAGATGCTTTATGAGCGTTTGTTTAGAAGTGCATATGGGGTTATGAAGATAGGCTTGAATGTCATGCTTGCATACTAGTGGAAGGATGCATTGAGTGTTAGCAAATGCCAAGTACTAGGTGGATTGTAGTTGTTGGAGTGGTAATGAGGATTATTCTGGAGATAAGAAGTTATGAAAAGTGCAGATTGTGTGTGAATTCATGATTCTGACTGGTGTTATATTATGGTGTTATGTGTGATACCTTGTGATTTCGAGTTAGGCTTGACCATAACGAGAGAGTTGGGTTTAGTTAGACTTTAGTAAATGAATTTGTCAACGTGTTATATTATGGTGTTATGTGTGATACCTTGTGATTTTGAGTTAGGCTTGACCATAACGAGAGAGTTGGGTTTAGTTAGACTTTAGTAAATGAATTTGTCAACGGCCATGTGAGAATAATAAGTTGAGTCAATAAGTATGGTGCTTAAGAGGAAAGTTTACTTGAGAGAGTATTTTAGAAGTGTGGCTAAGCTTTAAAGTGAGAAGTTACATTGCTTGAGGCCTAGTACTTCTATCCCGACTTATGATTCACAGGTCTATGTTCCACGCTATATTTGGAGCAATGTCGTAATTCCTTATTCTGAGGTCTTGTTCAGATCATGCCTAAAGTCCCTTACTCCCTAATGGCCTTAGAAATTTCTTATAAAGGTGTTGAAGAAATACCCTATTTGGGGAAGGGCATTCAACATAATTCAGTCCGTGCAGCCAGAAATCCAGTTTACATCTTTTGATTCAGTCTAGTCTTAATACCTAAAATTTTGTGAGTATGACCATTTCAAGAGATACTTTGTTCACATATAAGTAGATTGCGAAATTCAGTTCAGTACATGCATCATGCATCAGTTTTAGATTCAGATATTAAGTCATGGTTCAGTCCATAAGTCTCCTCTATATTATCTTAGTATTTTCTAGTATTTCAACCAAATTAGTATTATTCAGGGACGAATGATCCCAAGGAGGGGGGTGTTGTAATACCCTGTGTTTTAATGTCATAAACCTCTCATCTCTTCTTCGCGAACTCAGATCCAGCTAAAGGTGATAGTCTTCCTTAATTCAGTTTTTTTCTAATGAAAGATTCAGCTATATAGCTATTCTTATTATAATTTCATGCATTCCCAGAAGTATTCAAAGGATTAGAATGATGTAGAATCAATTTAGTAATTTATTTCAGCCATGCATCCTCAGTTTTCTCAACTAGCCAACCTCATTCGAGGACGAATGTACCCAAGGGGGAGATACTATAATACCCTGAGAATTCCAACCGATAGTAGAACCATGCTTCAAACTCATGACAAATAAATTTTAGTGATTTGGTAGTTTTATGATCAAGTTTGATGTGTATTAAGGCCTCAAATATGTCCTAGCTATTAGGCGAATCAAAACATCCCTTACCGATTGAATTCTTGAGAAGAATATTGCCTTAGTCAAATTCAAACAAGTATCTTTAATTCTACATGGAATTTTTGAGATCATGACCTACTAACAGATATATAATTGAATTACCTTTCCAACGATACCAATTTAACCAAAATCCGTTGTTGGGGTAAAAAGTTATGACCATTTTACAGTGAGCTATTCAGACTGGCAAAGTGCGACTGGAAGGCCGATGGACCGTTGAGCCTGCGATAGACCATTGCCCAAACCGTTGCAACTGAGGTAGTAAGCCTATTTTCTGGCTACAAAGCAACGGGTTAAAGGGACGGTCCGTCCCCAGGGCGACGGTTCGTCGTCCAAACCGTCGGGGACCTTCGTTTAGCAATTTTAAGCGATTTTTAAAAGGATTTTTGGGTCATTTCCATCCTTTTTAACACCTAATTGCATCAAATCAAAGCATATAACTTCATTTTCATCCATAGCATCAAAATTAGGGTTCCTTTCTAAATTAACCCTCAAGAGTAAGGTTCAAACCCTTCTTCAAAAATTGAAACATCACCATTCAAGAACCTTCAAGAAAAACCTCCAAGAACATTCTCAAGGATTCAAAAGTCAACTTGTTCCATTGAATCAAGCCAAATAAGGAATGTGGGGTTTGAACAAGGATAAATCTTTTATTTGTATGCCCAAAATTATATTTTTCAGCAAGATTCTTATTATTTGAAATTAGGGTTCATACCCAGTTATCCTTATTTGAAAATTATGATTTTACAAGTGATTGAATGTCGAAGTACATGACTATTTTCATATATTTATGCATGTAATGTGAATTTTCAGATTTTTCCAATTGAGTTTAAGCATGATATTGAGATTCTTGATATCATTATTTTGATATTGTTGAAGTATTTTCAAGAAGCATATTGAGTATGATGTTTTACTATAATATTACATGAGTATGTTTATATTTTCATGCTTATTGCTGAAATTTCCAGATTTTGAGTTGAATTATCAATAATTACATTATCAAGCATGAACCTTTTGGTGTTTTAACATAAGTTTGAAGCATGAACTTTAAGCCCTAAGATTTGGTCTTGATATTTCAAGAAGATTAGGATTTAAGGCTCCTTGATAATTATTTATCAAGTTTCAAGAAAGAAATTGATCTTTTGATCCTAAGCTAAAACAAAGAATCCACATTATTCACATAGTTTGAGATTTAAAGAAGAGAAGCATAATTTGTCTTGATTATATACTCTTATGCTATTTTAAGGTGGATTTCCTAAAAGTTCTGAGCAATAAGTATGGGAGTAGTATTTAGCACCGAGTTGGGTATGATTCTAAGGTCTCATTCCTCAGAACTACGTGTCACCGTGGGTTTATGATATGCCCATAGTGGGCCAAGATAGTGATCACTTAAGTTAGGGTTCCATTCCGATGGTAAGGGTAGAACAAATCTCCCAAATAAAATTTACGTTCAGATTTAATCATTCCAATCAAATATAAATAACAACTAATTATTCGTACTTATCCATTTGTGCAACTAATCGACAAACTCTGTATTAACTATTCTCTCTATATTTATAGGTGAAGGTCTTCTTCCTCTTGAACTCCTCCGTATGTGTTGTCTAAATTCGCTATATGAAATAATTAATTTAATATTAAAAAGCATAACTAACCTACTTCAAACATTTCAATGAGACAGAACATACAGTTTTTAAGAGTTAGTCACTCCACAAATGGCATGACTATTGCACTATTTAGAAGCACATATCGATGATCTTGCAGTTTTGACATAGGAGTTAAATCATAATTTCTGAAGCTAACGCAGGTTTACCTAGTTGAAGGAAGAGAGTAGACATTCCAGAAGGCTCAATGTCATTTGTTTCATCACCGACATGCCTAAGTCTATTTAATCTTGTCTCAATATCCTCAATATACTGAGAACAAAAGGTAAGAGACTCTTCAGCTAAATAACCCTCAGCTATGAAGCCTCTGGTTGTGCTTTATTTTGTACAATGGACTTAAAATGACCCAATTTCCTAGAAAAATAAGAGGCAATCATAAGTTTACACACTATATGAAATGATCTAGATATAAACATTTTTAACTTAGAAATTTTAATATTTCAAAAAAATAGATATCTTTAAACTGGAAATGTTAATTTTTATCGCTCTACATGATACATGTTTCGGTAATGCACTGGACCTCCAAGTTTTTCTTTCTCCACTAGATGAACAGATAAATGGACCATCACTGTAAAGAATAATGGAGAAATAGTATCTCTAGGTGGCAAAGTGTATCTCTAGGTGGCAAAGTGTTCTTATAATGCCCTTCAGGAGAATGTCAAGCTCCGAAAGATTCAATGTCTTGCTAGAAAGGGCTCTGAAAAATGAGACAAATTCCACCAAAACTGTAACTACATGGTTTGGCAACACATTGTGAATTTCCAATGGTAGAAATTTCTTTAAGATAATATGGCAGTCATGAGTTTTCAATCCAAATTTTTTTTTGTACCAAATCAATGCATTTGGAAATGTTACTTGAGTAGCCATCTGGTACTTTAATATTCTTCAAAGTTGTAAGAAATAACATTTTGGTGTCCACCTTTTTTTTGTTATCAGACACAAGTGAAAACATAGTAAGATTATATGATCCATCATCCTTCATCCAAAGATCACACCTTATGCCTATTTCCCTAAGATCTTTTCTAGCATTAGCATTATCTTTCGATTTTCATTTATCATGGAGAAGCGTATATATGACATTATCACATATATTCTTTCCAACATGCATAAAATCTAGATTATTGTGCAATAATTTAGATTCAAAATAAGGAAGTTCAAACAATATACTTCTGTTGTTCCACTGTTTAGTTTCTTGTCTAGATCTTTTCCTACTACCATCTAATCCTGCTTCTTTTTGTTCAACGATTTGTCTCAAAATGTCAGATCCTGATAATTTTAGTGGTGGATTCCGCTCCTCTGTGCTTCCATTAAATCATATTCTATTGAATATAAACTTATGATTTCTTCCCAGAAAATGTCGATGACCCATAAAACGCCACTACTTACTATGACGAAGACGACAAGGTTTTGTGTCAAAGTTACAAAGTTGGACAGGAAAATCCGGTATGAGTGTTCCAGCCAGATAGAATTCTAATTCAGGAAAGTCGCTAATTGTCCACATAAGAGCTGCATGCATTCTAAACATTTTATATGTGTTGACACCTAAGTTTTGCTCTCCACAATCCAATTTAATTTCGAGTTTCTTCAATTTTAAAATAACATCACAACAATTATTTTGTTCAAATAAATATTGGTTTAAATTACTTATTCAATTCAATTTTATCATTTAATTAACGGTTATACATTTTTTGCATTTTTATATATACGAGAGTGTATAAATTTTGTTATTTAAATGAACATTTTTATCAAAATTAGATTTTTATTGATTGAACTTGAAAATTAATTCAAATGGATAAAATCTTGATTTTAAATAAGATTTGCTCTCAAAATATTTTATTTGGAGGAATATTTGTTGGATTTTTATCAAATTAAGAAACTCGAGGTTAATTTGTTACTTGATTCGTGCCAGATTGCGATTCAATTTAGCGAATGAATTAAATGTGACCTCAATTGAAATCAAATTGGCCCAGTTGTAATGCAATTGACCAATAGATATTCAATATGGTCATAATTTAAATAAATCGTTTAAATTGTAATTCAATCTAAATTCCCAAAGTTACCATTTCTTAATTGGGATTATTTTAATCCTATTAAATTTAATTTGAGTTATTCTTAATCCAATTAAACTTAATTATGATTATTCTAATCTAATTAAATTTAATTAGGGTTATTGAATAACCTAATTAGATTAAATAAGGGGTTATTAAATAACCCAATTTTTAACCCAATTATACAATCAACCAGCACAATAACAATTTTAACCCAACAAAAGCAGCCCAATTAGCCCAACACAATAATTTCAGCAAGCCCAACATCCCCCAGCGGCCCAAATCTCCTAACAATCAGTAGCCATCTTTTTCTTCTTTCTCTAATAAACTACCCCCAGTCCAACATAATAATCAAACCAGCCCAATTTCATGTCTTAACCCAACCCATTCCTATCTGTCTTTTCCCTCTTCAGCATAACAGCAACATCTATCAACAACATCGCGGAAACAACAAAAACACAATAAACTCTCAATTCAACGACCAAAATCCATCCAAATCGACCCATCTCAACCCGAATCCAACCAAAATCAACTCGAAAACCATGAAATCGATGCAACCCAACCCTTCTCCACGCGTCTTACATGAGTTTGTATAAAGAATTTTTGAGAATCTTTTAGAAAGAGGGTGAGTTGGTTCACTCAACATCTAAATTCTGTGAATCTCGGGTATGAGGGTCACAATTTCATACATGTTTATCACAATTTCATTGGCTCTTGGGGAAAATTCATTTTCCTTAAATCTTATTGGTCCACCAATTTCAAAATGGATACATTTTATTGATGAAACCCCAAGCCAAAGGAAAAATTCAAATTTCAAATTCAATATTTCTCCCATTTTCAAATCCCAAATTACCCCTAATTAGTCTCCTATATAAGAACCCATTTGGGTCACTATTGGGGGCTAAAAAAAATTCTAGGGGGCTCGATTTTGGTTCAAATATTTCTAAGAAAATTCTTAGATTCAAAAAGACTGAGAAGGGTCTAAAAAGAGGGGAGTAACCTTTTGATCAAAAGAACAGTCTATTCTTTGGGTAAAAATCTTATTTCATGAAATTCATCTTCTAATCAAAGATTTCGAGTCGACAAAGATGTTTCCCAGTGGAAGTTGATCCCAACGAAGCTCATGATCCTGTTCTGCTTCTCCGAAACAGGCACTACTTTGTTTCATTAGCCTCAATATTTCATCTCTCCTCTTCTCATCATTTTGTAGCTGTTATGGTATTTTGGTCTTCTATTAAAGGATTAATAATGTGTTGAGATCCATTGCTAATAGATGCCTTTGATAGTCATAGGTTTCTCTCATGATAGTTGTCGTTATGTTGATATTTGAATTAATGAATTTGTTGCCACTGCTTGGTACCTTTAATGACATGTTCTTCACTGTAGCGCCTTAAATCCATTATTTTGATCTATGAATTGCTCTTTCTTTTGATTTATGGTATGTTACGTGGTTTGAATGACGTTGTTGATGTGTTTTTCTTCATAAGTGATACTCATTCATCTAGCTTTCTTTGGGTCATCGCTTTAGCCTAAAAACTCAACTCCAAGTCGTAGACTATAGTTTGCTATTTAGTTGAAATCTCCCTAAATATAATCATAGACAAGTTATTTTTGCTTCAAGGTCTTTATTTTAATCGCTATATGAATCGTTTTGTTCTTGCTTAAAATGTGTTAGAGCTGATTTTGTCCTTCTTGACCGACAATGTCAATGGAGGAATGAAATAAGTTCGCAGACGAATGGTATATTGTCCAATGACCCCTCTACGATGTATGATGGTTCTTCTGAATCTGAACAAAAGATAAAGAGGATGAAATAACCCCATTAATTAGCGATATTTCTTGAAAAGTATCCCCAACCCTTTTCAATACGAGATCAAAGTTATGGCTTGTTTCCTTTATGTGTTGATTTGAAATAGCCTTTGAATTTTATGTTATTTTACTAAGAAAGTAGAGGGAGATGTCATATTGACATCGGAGATCCTCAAACCCTTTCATTATGTTTCAAAAATCGAGTCTTTATAATTCATTAAAAAGTTTTAAATAGGTAAAAGAGATAATCGATAGGATATCGTTGAGTCTTGTAAGGTCGATTACAACCACTAATTAACCCGACCTTTAGCATAACACAACTCATATACGTGCCAAATATTTGTATTCTGTATGCCATTTCTTTTAATTATTTCTTGAAGGGGAGTGGAATTCATTTGACCAATTCATAGTCATATGATATATATTTGCAGTCCTAGCAAGTGTCATTAGCTACTTAGTAGAATATTGGGTTTGTTTATTTCTTCCTATAGAGCTTTAATATTGTTGTGATTTGTATTTAGCAAAATTTCCGTAGAACTTGTTTTAATCCATCTTGTAGTAAATGTCCAGATAGTGAGTTTACCTACATATCTTTGATTGTTCCATCATTGGTTTGAATTGTTTGGGGCACGTCATAACTTTATAAACTGCGACTTCTTCTCAAAACATTTTTTTTACAATATGAAGTATTTTGTTTTTCTTGATATCTTTATTCATTAAAATTAGTTCACTTTTTTTTCACCGGCTAGTGATAACCTTGACTGTGTGAACTTCATCATTTTAAGATACTTTCTTGCCTCTCTGGCTGTAGAATGTAAACTGAGTTCTTTTTCTTTTGAAGTTAAAAAATGTTTTATTTTTCTTTGCATTGCGTTTGCGCATTTTATATATGTTTCGGGTGCGCATTGACCTTCTTTATTTCTTCTTTTGCATGAACCCACCTTGGAGTCCAAATGGAGTTTTTCTCCTTGTATTTCATAATGGGATAACATGGCCCACTTTCTCGAATCAAGCCCAAAAGACAATCCAAAACCGATTACATTGCATACGGATGCAAGAAGTCGAAAGAGGAATAATGGGTCAAAATCCCATCATTGAAGCCGCGAAGGGATTTGAAAGTCTCTTTTTTTTTTTTTTAATTTATTTATATATTTATTGTTTTCATTTATTTATTTATTTATTTATTTATTTGTTCCTTTATTCATTAATTTAGGCCTCGAAGCCAAAGTTGTAAATTTAATATAGGTACAACAGGTTACGGGCCAAGGCTCGAAAAGTAGATTAGGACAGGTGAAATGGGACGAAAGCCCAATTAGACTAGGATAGGTCTCATTGATTTGGGTCCAATGGCCTAAATCCTTTACTTTCTCCTCCCTTCCCCCTCTTCTTCATGCTTGTTTCCCTTATATGTTTTGCGAACCTAGTTAAATCCTTAGCTAAGTCGCTAAAAATTGGGTTTACGTAAACATCAAAATATTCCTAAAATCACTTTCTTTTCAATAATTAATCTTTTAGAAGTTAATCAAAGACGTTTAGTCCGAATAGCCACAAGTTAGCGGACGTTTTAGGTGCCTAACACCTTCCTAAAATGTTAATAGGAACCTCTTATCTAGAATCTTCAAACTTAAACGATTTTCCTATTTTGAATCGTCTAAGTACTTTTAAAAGGTTTCTTAATTCCTTTTCAAAATTAAGTGGCGACTCTCAAATAAGTCAAAATTTCTCCGCAAAACAGAAATGGCGACTCTGCTGGAGATTTTTCGAACTAGGTTCTAATCAAATGTTTGATTTTGTCTTTCGATTAACTATTTATATGTTTATGTGTTTCGATTCTGTAAAGTTTAACTATCGCATCTCATAGCATATTTCTGCATTATTTAAACTACTTTGGGGTTTCGTAGATATCCTGGCCCCTGTTGTTCAATTCCAAAATATGTTGGAAATACGAATAGCTTATTGGCACGTGAGTCATCTGATGGTTGTTCATATTTTCAAACTCAAGCTGTCCATTTGAGAATCAGTGTTCAAACCTACTTTATACACCTAGGATAGAATGAAACCCAAATTTTATTTTAGGAATGAGCCTAGGACGACCAATACCCGAGCGGGGTATTGGGCCCAATAGAAAACTTGCCCTGCGTCTATTGATCCCGAGTCAATTATCGATGAACCATATTTATGTGTTGAAGAAAATTTATGCCTTCTAATTCAATCCATTATCCTTTGGGAGTCAGGAAAAAACTTGATTTGCTTACTTTCGTAAGAAAAATTAAAGCAAGTTAAGCAAGAAATTGATTGATTTGGGAGGTTGCATCTAAGGCACAGTTTAAACATCTATGCATGTCACCAATATGAGGAGTAGACAAAGCTAAGAGTGCAAAGGTTGATAGAAGAAGCATTCAGTAATTAGTATCCCCTGCATGGGACATTATTCCCTTTCCCTAAAGATTGTATCCCTTTTGTACAACTTTTGTAGACATTTATGTCATTTATGTATACATATAAGGGTTTTTGGGGACAATGGATTGGCTTTAAAAAGGCATATATTTTCTTCAAAATTCATTAGGCCTAAACCCTTGGCTCAAACGGGTCACCTAATTAGGATGAATGGTTATTACAATATGCTTATGTAATATAACTGTTTATGTGCTTGTACATATTACGTTGATTACGAATTACGTTGATTCGAATCAAAGGAGAACTGATCCAATCCCATTTTCCATAGAACATCTCTAGGCAGAAATATACCCCGCTATACAAAAGTCCAACCAAAAGTACTCCAAGTCTCCCAAGTATCTCGGAAAAGTCCGTAGTCATTCTTAAAACTTCCAAAATGATCTCTACCATTTTAGAAAAGTTTACTTTAGAATAATAAAATGCCATAATAGTTTTGGACTACGTAGGGCCTGATTTCTCCTCCGTGAGATACGTATCTCCAAAAGCTCTGTTGTCATCCACTTTCCTGAAGGAAGAAGAAGAGTTGAACCTTCCCAAAAAATTCCACCTATCCATATCATTGAGCAAAATCCTGTTCATTGAAATTCTCAAGTCATCATTACTTCATGGATCAATTCGCATGAGATGAGAAACAACTCTATGTGTTTACTTCCTACCTTATCATCTTGCTTTGCTTATTACTAACAGAATCTAATATGTCATCCTTTGAGTTTTTTTTACTTTGTAGGTAATATAAAATACTCTGTGTTGGGACAAAATGACCCTACTTCACCAGATCAAAATGAATAAGAGATCTCCTTCTTTACTATAGCTTTGTTACAGGAGAAGAAAAATGACTAGTAGTAAACTGGACTCTGCCAATCATTTTTCAAACCTTTAAGTAATGGTCTCGAGGATGGAATAAGGAAAATATAAGGGAAGAATTTTTCAAGACAATCGGGATCATGGAAGATTAATTGGAGAAAACATTGTTGAATTGGACCTCCCCTCCACTCATGACTCATTGCCCGTCGTATAATAGTAACTTAAAGCCTATCATGTCAAGAAGTAAAATAATGGTAGCCCTAGAACAGTCAACAGAAGAGTCAAAGAGTTCAAGAATCAAAGAAGCCTAATCTAGAGGAAATCGAGGTGGTTAAATAGGAAGGTGATGACTCCATTGGACATTTGATCCTTTGTTCTATCAAGACAAACGCAATGCAAACATCATGTCATCCATATAAGTACTTATTTATGTCCTCGTAAGATGGATAAAAGTATTTTTAGGGCTATTATAAGTTTATGCACAAACTAAGTTTGACCTGAATTCCCAAGAACGGGAGATGAAGGTGGCCTATGTCAGCTTCGGTCAACCCCTTAGGAAAATTTATCCTTTCCTTCTATGTATGAACTATGTGATGACCTAAATTCTCAAGAATGAGATATTATGTCGGCTTCGGTCAACCCATTAGATTTTCTATATATCCTTAGCGTAGTCTTGAACTACGTTTGACCTGATTCCTACTTCAATGGGATACGTAGGCACCCCAATGGCTCGGTCATATAACCCCAGGAAATGGTAACTGGGGTAGAATTTTCGAGAAGGAATCTCAAAAATTTACAAGAAAAGATCAACATCTAACAAAGAGAATGAAGATCATGAAAGACTTCATATCCACTCGAGATGATATCATCTCACACTACTTTAAACTGGGGCAGAAATTTTAAGGAGGTCCTCAAAATTTCCACTAATATATTGAAATATATTTCAAATTCCCCAGCACTAGAGGTTGAAGTTGAGATTTGAGAATCACAACCTGTGATAAAGTCTAAGAAGATTGAATATTTGCCAATGATAAAACTTCTGATAGAGAGCCTCGACAATGTTGAATCCCTAGCAATCCTCCGTTAAATGTCAGACATTGTCAGAATCAACAGAAATATGGTCGTTGAGCTAGCACATGACATGACTGGCAGAGATTTTCTAAAGTTCTGCAGGAGTTTCCATAACTATTTTCTAAAAATTAAGACTACTTTCAAAAATTTATATAAATCTTTTACTTAGTGATTGCCCAGACATCAATTAGGATGGGGAGTCAGGGGTGGAAGTCCTAACACGACTGAGTACCCAAAAGATAGTGCGGAGCAAATGAAGAATCAAAGAAAGTCAACACAGAGTACCTTCACTCAAACTAATCATTTTTCTATGGATGCAGGGACCAATACATAAAAATGAGAGTCTCTTTCAAAAATCCACGAGTAAATTGGGAGCCACACCAGAGCACTAATGCTCAAGGGCGGTATTTCTGGGTAGCCCTAAAAACGGGTTTAATACCCATTTATTAAGTACCTTTTAAATTGTCCATCTCATTTCTTGAGATCATGGAGGACAAACAAAAGTGTTGTGCCTTCTTTAAAAATATTGTATTTAAAATTTTTCTAAAAAAATAGTTGCTAGAAAAAGAAACTTTGTGTCTACTAATCGTCTACCTTGAGTACAAGTACATATAAAAAGCAAGACGCTGACTAATGAACTTAGGGGAAACTGTTTTTAAATTACCGGAAGAACCATTATATATCATTGCCAAGAGAGCCATTACATATCATTATCAAGAGGGCCATTGCATATCATTGCCAAGAGGGCCATTGCATATCATTGTTAAGAGGGCCATTGCATATCATTGCCAAGAGGGCCATTGCATATCATTGCCAAGAGAGCCATTTCATATCATTGCCAAGAGGGCCATTGCATATCATTTCCAAGAGGGCCATTGCATATCATTGCCAAGAGGGCCATTCAATATTTGTGGACATACGAGACATAAATGCTGGTGTCAGGATATCATAAGCATTTTATATCTGTTGACATATAAGACATAAACACTGGCATTGAGGATATCATAAGTATTTTATATTTCTTTACACGCAAGAAATAAACACCGGTGTTAAGGATATCTCATCATTTTATGAATCAGCATCTGAATGCATTAAGAGCACACAATTTGAAGGGACGCCTTCAAGTCGGTGTCTAAAAATGGATGATATATGAGATTTCCTAAAAATTGATAATTTGAGGGTCATGTATAAGTCATATTATTTGAAATAGGATAATGTGAAAGATCACCTATGATTTGATATCTTGTAGGTCATTCATAAGCCGCAACAACATCCTAACTGGATAGTGTGCAAGATCACCCAGAAATTGATAGTATGAAGGTTATTCATAAGTCGCAACTAAATCCTTATCGGAGAATATACGAGATTATCAAATTGATACTTCTAAGGGTTCTTTATAAGCCGCGTCATATCCAAGATTGATTATGTGCAGGATTACCCAAGGACAAACAGTTTGAGAGATATCTATAAGTCATATTTTATCCAAGGTCGGATGATGTACAGGAACATCTGAATGCTAGCGATTAGAAGGATATATGTAATCCATCTCTTATCTAAGGTTGGATAACGTGCAAGATTACCTATAAGCTAGAAATTCAAAGGATATCTGTAAGTCGCCTCATATCCAATATCAAATAATGCGCAAGATTATCCAAAGATTGACAATTTAAGGGAAATTTATAAATCATCGGCTATAACCGAAGAGGTTACCATTCCACATACAACAAGTGATATAGGTAACCAAAAGGGTTGCCACACCAGCATAAGATTACACGGTTGTAGGGATCGTTCTGCATAAAGTATCGTCGGTGTCCAAAAGGGCCACCCCACTTTAAAGACATATTCAACCGACAAATGTCATAATTATACAACAACCAAGAGGGTTGTTGTATTTGTTGTCGCCAGTTATTTCCTTCCAAATAGGTACATAAAGAGATGACTCCGCTTTTTAGGCGACAACTCACGTGGAGATATGGTAAAAGACTACATACCTCTTTCGTAAATTATGTTTAGCACTAACACTTTTTTATTGAAGTATTGTTGAGAGCATCTGAGAGGATGAAAATCTCAAATCAAAAGCACAGGTGTGGACCACTACAGGTAGGACGCAGCACAACGTGGAACTCTTTCTTAGTAGCAAAATGGGACATAGTCTAGAAAAGGACATCAAACTCTCTGGACGCGAGCTAAAGGATGATCGCCAGCACCATCCAACCACACCCCTGTTAGAAGGAATGTGGGTATTTTTGGATATTCTAAGTCTCAGCTTCCATTCTGGGATATTTCTTAACTCATGCCGAGGGTAACCTTCTCTTTCTTCTAAATTCGAGTGATAGGACTCCTAAAGTGTTGGAAATTATGCCCAGCTAAGTTCTTAGCTATGGGTGTGAAGGATCCCACATTCATGGTTAAGAGGTTACAAGCCTTTTTTCTGAAACTCAATTAACTTGTCACTCATCCCAAGACAAAGATCGTCAGAAATAAAAGACTATCTTTTCTACCGATCGAGTCAAACTACAAGCATTCTGATTCCCTGAAATCTTGAGGATATATAGGCCGGGCTCTATGTAGAAAACTCGACTACATTCCAACCTCCCCCCAAATCCCTTCATTTCCTAGCTTCTCGGTTTTATCACAAACTCTAAAATTGAGATAGGTTGTAAATTTTCTTAAAAATTGTGCTTAAAATCAAGCTTTATGAACTACAAGTGGCCTGAATTCTCATGTAACCTAAGATATGTAGGAAAGCTGATATCGAGGTTCGGCCATAATTCCATCAAACTCGTGTGAAGATTAACTTCTTTTGGATTCGAATTGGTGGTCGGACAAAATTAGGAACGTCAACCTCCATTTGCCCAGGGTTACTTGCATCAACCCTACCCAAAGGGAGAGGGTAGTTGTTAACACCTAATTTGTTCCCTCCGCAATCCAATTTAATTTCAAGTTTCTTCAATTTTAAAATAAAATCACAACAATTATTTTGTTCAAATAAATGTTGGTTTAAATTACTTATTCAATTTAATTTTATCATTTAATTAATGGTTATACATTTTTCGCATTTTTATATATACGAGAGTGTATAAATTTTGTTATTTAAATGAACATTTTTATCAAAATTAGATTTTTATTGATTGAACTTGAAAATTAATTCAAATCGATAAAATCTTGGTTTTAAATATGAATTGCTTCCAAAATATTTTATTTGGAGGAATATTTGTTGGATTTTTATCAAATTAAGAAACTCAAGGTTAATTTGTTACTTGATTCATGCCAGATTACGATTCAATTTAGCGAACGAATTAAATATGACCTCAATTGAAATCAAATTGGCCCAATTGTAATGCAATTGACCAATAGATATTCAATATGGTCATAATTTAAATAAATCTTTTAAATTGTAATTCAATCTAAATTCTCCAAAGTTACCATTTCTTAATTGGGATTATTTTAATCCGATTAAATTTAATTTGAGTTATTCTTAATCCAATTAAACTTAATTATGATTATTATAATCTAATTAAATTTAATTAGGGTTAATTAATAACCCAATTAGATTTAATAGGGGTTATTAAATAACCCAATTTTTAATCCAATTATATAATCAACTAGCACAATAACAATTTTAACCCAACAAAAGCAGCCTAATTGCCCCAACACAATAATTTCAGCCAGCCCAACATCCCCCAGCGGCCTAAATCTCCTAACAATCAGTAGCCCATCTTTTTCTTATTTCTCCAATAAACTACCCCCATCCCAACATAATAATCAAATCAGCCCAATTTCATGTCTTGACCCGGCCCATTCCTATATGTCTTTTCCCCTTTCAGCATAACAGTAACATCTATCAGCAACATCACGACAACAATTGAAACACAATAACCTCTCAACTCAACAACCAAAATCCATCCAAATAGACCTATCTCAACCTAAATTTGACCAAAATCAACTCAAAACCCATGAAATCGATGCAACCTGACCCTTCTCCACGTGTCTCACATAAGTTTGTACAAAGAATTTTTGAGAATCTTCTAGAAAGAGGGTTAGTTGGTTCACCCAATGTCCAAATTCCATAAATCTCGGGTGTGGGGGTCACGATTTCGTACATGTATATCACAATTTCATTGGCTCTTCGGGAAAATTTATTTTCCTTAAATCTTATTGGTCCACCAATTTCAAAATGGGTACATTTTATTGATGAAACCCCAAGCCAAAGGAAAAATTCAAATTTCAAATTCAAGATTTCTCCCATTTTCAAATCCCAAAATTACCCCTAATTAGTCTCCTATATAAGAACCCATTTGGGTCACTGTCGGGGGCTGGAAAAAATTCTAGGGGGCTCAATTTTGGTTCAAATACTTCTAAGAAAATTTTGGGATTCGAAAAGACTGAGAGGGGTTTGAAAAGAGGGGAGTAACCTTATGAGCAAAAGAACAGTCTATTCTTTGAGTAAAAATCTTGTTTTGTGAAATTCGTTTTCTAATCAAAGATTCCAAGTCGAGAAAGATGTTTTCGAGTGGAATTTAATCCCGACAAAGCTCGTGATCCCGTTTTGCTGCTCTGAAATAGGTACTACTTCATTCCGTTAACCTCGATATTTCATCTCTCCTCTTCTCATCATTCTGTAGTTGTTATGGTGTTTTGGTCTTCTATCAAAGGATTAATAATGTGTTGGGATCCATTACTGATAGATGCCTTTGATAGTCATAGGTTTCGCTCATAATAGTTGTCGTTATGTCGATATTTGAATTAATGAATTTGCTGCCACTACTTGGTACTGTTAATTACATGTTCTTCACTATAGCGCCCTAAATCTATTATTCTGATCTATGAATTGTTCTTTCTTTTGATTTATGGTATGTGGTTGGAATGACGTTGTTGATGTCTTTTTATTCATACATGATACTCATTCATCTAGATTTCTTTGGGTCATCTCCTTAGCCTAAAAACTCAACTCCAAGTTGTGGACTTTAGTTTGCTATTTAGCTGAAATCTTAGTAAATATAATCATAGACAAGTTATTTTTGGTTCAAGGTCTTTATTTTAATCTCTATATGAATCATTTTGTTCTTGCTTGAAATGTGTTAGAGCTGATTTTGTCCTTCTTGACTGACAATGTCAATGGAGGAACGAAATAAGTTCGCAGACAAATGGTATATTGTCCAATGACCTCTTTACGATGTATGAAGGTTCTTCTCAATCTGTACAGAAGAGAAAGAGGATGAAATAACCCCATTAATTAGTGATATTTCTTGAAAAGTATCCCTAACCCTTTTCAATATGAGATCAAAGTTGTGGCTTGTTTCCTTTATGTGTTGATTTGAAATAGCCTTGAATTTTATTTTATTTTGCAAAGAAAGTAGAGGGAGATGTCATATTGACATCGGGGATCCTCAAACCCTTTCATTGTGTTTCAAAAATCGAGTCTTTGTAATTCATTAAAAAGTTTTAAATAGGCAAAAGGGATAATCGATAGGATATCGTTGAGTCTTGTAAGGTCGATTACAACCGCTAATTAACCCGACCTTTAGCATAACACAGCTCATATACGTGCCTAAATATTTGTATTTTGTATGCCATTTCTTTTAGTTATTTCTTGAAGGGGAGTGGAATTCATTTGACTAATTGATAGCCATATGATATATATTTGCAGTCCTAGCAAGTGTCATTAGCAATTTAGTAGAATATTGGGTTAGTTTATTTCTTCCTATAGATCTTTAATATTGTTGTGATTTGTATTTTGCAAAATTTTTGTAGAACTTGTTTTAATCCATCTTGTAGTAAATGTCTAGATAGTGATTTTACCTACATATCTTTGATTGTTCCATCATTGGTTTGAATTGTTTGGGGCACGTCATAACTCTATAAACTGCGACTTCTCCTCCAAACTTTTTTTTACAATATGAAGTATTTTGTTTTTCTTGATATCTTTATTCATTAAAATTAGTTCACTTTTTTTTTCACCTGCTAGTGATAACCTTAACTGTGTGAACTTCATCATTTTAAGATACTTTTTTGCCTCTCTGGCTGTAGAATGCAAACTGGGTTCTTTTTCTTTTGAAGTCAAAAAATGTTTTATTTTTCTTTGCATTGCATTTGTGCATTTTATATATGTTTCGGGTGTGCATTGACCTTCTTTATTTCTTCCTTTGCATGAACCCACCTTGGAGTCCAATTGGACTTTTTCTCCTTGTATTTCATAATGGGCTAACATGGCCCACTTTTTTGAATCAAGCCCAAAAGAGAATCCAAAACCGAATCATAGCATACGGATACGAGAAGTCGAAAGAGGAATAGTGGGTCAAAATCCCATCATTGAAGCCGCCAAGGGATTAGAAAGTCTCTTTTCTTTTATTTGTTTATTTATTTATATATTTATTGTTGTCGCTTATTTATTTATTTATTCCTTTATTCATAAATTTGGGCCTCGAAGCGAAAGTTGTTAATTTAATATAGGTACAACAGGTTAGGGGACAAGGCTCGAAATGTAGATTAGGATAGGTGAAATGGGTCGAAAGACCAATTAGACTAGGACAGGTCTCATTGATTTGAGTCCAATAGCCTAAATCCTTTACTTTCTCCTCCCTTTCCCCCTCTTCTTCATGCTTGTTTGCCTTATGTGAATTTTGCGAACCTAGTTAAATCCTTAGCTAAGTCACTAAAAATTGGTTTTGCATAAACATCAAAATATTCCTAAAATAAATTTTTTTTCAATAATTAATCTTTTAGAAGTTAATCAAAGACATTTTCAAACAGTGTGAATAACCACAAGTTAGTGGATGTTTTAGGTGCCTAACACCTTCCTAAAACGTTAATAGGAACCGTTTATCTAGAATCTTCAAACTTAAACGATTTTCCTATTTTGAATCGTCTAAGTACTTTTAAAAGGTTTCTTAATTCCTTTTCAAAATTAAGTGGCGGCTCTCAAATAAGTCAAAATTTCTCCGTAAAACAATATGGAATCAAGAAGACTGGCCAAATATTGTAGGTAGAACTCATTGTTCCAAAATAATTAAAACCATCAGTAGCAAGGCCTAAACAACCATTTTGAGGATCGAAAGCAGATCCAGAGTTATTCCTATCAAATGTCTTCCATGCTTCACCATCCCTTAGATTCCTCATCAACCCATCAGGGTTACTACCTAAATCATGCCATCTTATAAGTTCTGTAGTCTTGCGACACATAAATAAACTTCTCAACCTTGGTTTCAATGGAAAGTAACGCAAAATTTTTGCAGGTTGCTTATTTTTTTTTTAGAATTTCGTTTAGACGTGCCACAATGCTTACATGCTTCCAATTCTAAATTACCTTTCCAGAATAGCATACAATTATTTGGACATGCTAGTATCTTCGTGTAATCAAGACCAAGTGTGGTAATTATTTTTTTGGCCTCATAAAAAGGAGGTATCATTGCATCTTCAAATGCATCTCTCAACAAATCTAGTATCATGGTAATTGCCTTGTCACTTAATCAATAATAGACCTTTATATGATGCAATTTTATTAAGAACTTTAGCTTTGTGTACTTTCTCCCTTCATACAGTGTTTCACTTCTATCTTTAAGAAGATCATTAAAGTCACCAGATTCATCCCTACGTCCCTGATCTGATGTTTCTGTTGAGCCCAATAGTTGAGATGTCCCTGCATAATATGGTTGCTCTGTTTGCTGGCTATACTGTCCAAATGCATCATTAATCATTATTTCTATTGGATTTTCGTGATGAGTCATCTCTTGCATAGCAATTTTATCCCCAAAAGACTTCTCACCATGAATATCCCAAATAACATAATTTTGAGGGAATGACTTACAAATCAAATCGTCATACACCTCTTCTCTAGTTTTCCACTTATGAAAATGACATATAGGACATGGAAATTTAATTGTATCTTCCACAACCACATTCTTAAACACAAAATCAAGAAATTTTCTCAACCCAAACTCATATTCTTCTGAGTTTTGTGGCTTTCTAATCCATGATTTATCCATTAAAAAGTAATAAGAAAATTAACATGGATAGTTCACAGTATACCTCAATAAGAATACCCCAAGTGCAGGACCACCTTTAGATTTTGTTGTACTTGTAATCCACTTCAACAACTTCAAAATTCTCTTTCAAATCAAATTAATTCCAAAAACTAACAAATAAAAAAAAAGAATCCAGGAAGAATCTCACAAAAAATACCACTAAAATTCCCCTAATTGGAGTACCAATAAAATTTTTTTATGAAAAATCCCCAAATTTGTTTAGGGTTAACAGTCGAACCTTCAAGATCGACTGATAAACCGGCGAAGATACACCAGCATCCACAACGATGATTATACCAGTGATGGCAGAGCGACAGCGAGAGGGGCTTTATGGGAATTGGTGAAAAAGTTGAGGTTTGGAAGACTATTGGGGGTATATTGTAATTTAATTAGCTTAGTCTCATTGGTTATTTTGGGAGAAATTATAGATGTTTAGAAAAGAATTACCAAATATTTTCATGTTTTATAGGATAATATTGATACTAACATTAATTATAAAAACTTTAAAGTATTTTGTGACAGTTATTAATTATTATATGATATTTTCTTTTCTTTTGATTATTGGGTTATATAGTAATGGAAGTATATACTTGATAAATTTTCAATTTCTCAACACAGAAAGGTCAAGAATTTTTCTTATATACAGTTCTGAAATTGGAAAATAACATTTAGGAATAGCAATTATATCTTTGAGGTTGTAAATACCTTTTTATTTCCTCTATTCATTTATCTTAAGACAATTTTGGTTCTTATTGATAGTTTCGAGATATGGGCTTTGGAGGTATTATTATATAAATAATTATAACTTAAAAATCAAATTATATTATTAAGTAATACCTTTGAGTTATAAAATAAAAATAAAAATATAGTATAATAGTTCTTGAACATGATTGATTTGATAATATTTAGCTCGATTAATAAAAGATGAATATTTTCATATAGAAATCGTCTAACACAAACATCAATAATATAAAAGTTCTACAGTAAAATATTGATGAAAATATAAATTTAAACAACAAATACATTTAACTTTAGTTTTGATCAACGCACGACTTCTGGAAAACTTGTCTTGGGGATTTTGGTATGGTTTTCTCATTCCATTTTAGTTTGGGTGATTGACCAACTTTTCAAGGCTTGACAAAGTGCCATCATGACCCTTGGTTCCTAGATCGTGATACATAATTGTTAGACCATCGTTTATTGCTAAAAAATATTTCTAGAATAGAGTGACCTACTTTGCTTTTTAAGCTAAATTTTTCCTCGGACTTTCTTTCATATCAATGTGTCAAAAGAAGTGTTTCATTTGTTTGAAAAAATATTTTTATCCTCTAGCTATTATCGTACAAATGACCTAAGCACAACAAATCGAAGAGTATGGGTATCACAACTAACGATATATTATCACTGACAACAACCATTGGCCATAGTACTTTGGGGCTCAAGTAGAGCCTTTTTATTGATTAATGTGTCTCATTTGTAACCTACAAATAATACGTTGCTCACACTTTGTGGGATATTTTGATTCCAACAAGTACAATAGCAACACATTTATATTCCAATTAGTAAATAAAACTGTGCTTCCGGTGAGAGGCATTTAGTTTTATAAATTTAGTCATAAAAAATTTACATATTAATATAAAAATAAATATTTAAAATATATATTATATACTAATACCTTTTTCTTGATCTCAATAAATTGAGAGGAAACATAAACTAAAAGTACTATAATCAAATGTTTAAGAATAAAAATACATTAAGAAAAATTAAAATGTTAATAGACAATCTTTTAATTGGATATGTTGTAACTAGAGGCGGAGCTAGAGGGTATTTGGGGGTTCGGCCGAACCCAGTAGCTTTTACGTAGACCATATATTTATACTATAAAATTCAGAAATAATATAAGAAATATATAGTTGTGAACCCACATACAAACATGGGATGCTGGTACAATGGAGTAAAGTTGAGAGTAAAATATCTTCCACTTGAGAAACGTGGGTTCGAACCCCACTAGAAACTTTTTTTTTTTGTTTTTTCCTCTGCATTCCCTTACTTTAATCTTTAATGCTTTGTGCTTGTCGATTGGAATTACTTTAAAATTTATGAGGTGTCCTTTTTTTCTGATACTAATGTAACATTATATGCATATAGATTAAACTCTTGGTTTTGCCAAAGGCTGAGAAAGATTTAGTGGAATTAATCATAGGTCTATATGTTCGAACCCCACTAGAAACACTAGTATTTTTGTTTTTACTCTACATTCCCTTACTCTAATCTTTAATGCTTTGTGTTTGTCGATTGGAGTTACTTTAAAATTTATGAGGTCTCCTTTTTTCTGATACTAATGTAACATTATATGCACATAGATTAAACTTTTTGTTTTGCCAAAAGGCTGAGAAAGATTTAGTGGAATTAATCATATGCTAGATAGCACAGACTTGGTACTCTATTTGTTCTATCCTTTTAAGATTGTTTAAATAGTGCAACTACTTTAAGTAAGACTTAACACCTTCTATTGTGGACACTAACGACTGCTTTAGTGGAATCAATTCATAGGTACTTTGCATTAGTTACTCAAGTATTATATAACAAACGGTTCGAGCGTGTAATATAAAGCAAATAAATGAATTGATTATTGAGAGTATGTCATTAAATGGATGAATGGGTTAATATTACAAGACAATTATATGTCTGTATTTGCATGATTATAGGAGGTTTCTTCATATTTTGCTCCTACTTGCACTAAATCATGGATTTTGCTTTAAGGCAGGGCAGGATCTGGTGCATTTTTGCATTTTTCACCTTCAAAGAACACTGTAGCTCAGAAGGTAAAAACATATACCATTAGGTCATTTTGAAAGGTAAGTAATTGCTACAAATTCATGAGTAGAAACATTTTGAAGATTAACTGTTTAGTAGGTGTCCACTTATGGTAACCTACTAGGTATGTTGTTGTAACTGCTCAGAATGTTTATCAAGTTCCTAGGAAGAGAAAAAATTTGCAATGACAACAAATATCAGTTGTAGAATAGTCTCATAAGCATCCGAAAGCTCTTCTATTTATGCAACAGTTAAAGTGAGGCAATCTGCCCACCACAACTAGATATATGTTCAGCAGGATCAAATAAAAACTCAAATTTTACTGCATAGACAAATATCCATATAAAAACTGGCATATATGAAGATAAAACACTTCAAGAACTAATAAGAATCAAAAATCCATCAGAATATACCTGTTCCACACGGTGAACATCTCTTCTTTTTGGTTTGTCATAACATGATCAAGAGGACAGTACTTTGCCCCTGTCTCCTGATCATGAATAACAGAATGTCTGTGACTGAAAGTACCTTTCTGATAACACTCAAACTACACTCTTGACTGGGTGTAAGCGATCGTCATCAATATAAAACCCAACTAAGTTGGGGTCGCATCCCACAGGGAATACGGTGTGAACTCAAGTTGTTTGCAATTTAATTAACTGATAGTTTAACATTTCCTAAAATGGGGGTTTTAAGTTTCACAAATGATTGTTTTTCACTTTAATTTTGATGTTTCTAACAAAGATTTTAAGAAATAACCAGAATTATGTTCACTAGGGCTTACGATACATGACAGATGCTAGAGGTGACTCAGGATTCTGATGGTGGTTAGGATAACAAGCTATCTTTATTGATGATATGCTCAAATGTCTCTCGACCCATTTAAGTGTCTAATTTCCTAATCCTCTCAGACCTAGGGAATTTCTGTTCACTGTCCAGATTTTACCTCAGGTTAACCAACCTTTTTATAGCGCTGATTATTAAACGAAGTATTTTTAAGTCCCTGTTGATAATTCACTTCCTACTGTATATGATTTCTTTTTCAAGCAAATCAAAGTAGGTGTGTCTACTGTTTGCAACCAACATACGTTAATTAAAATCTTAGAATTATTAAGAAATCCTAACACCTATTAAATCTTGAGTGTTAGCACATCATCATGACCTAGCCCTAGATCCCATAATTCAGGTTAATGGAGTTTAGCTACTCATGATGCAAGGAATAAGTACACAAATTGAATCCATAAGTGATAAGATTAACTTACAACGATGATGAAAATCAAGAAGCATAACTTGAATTGAACTACGGTACAAAACTCCCAAAATATTTTAACTAGCGAGAGAGAAATATCGTATGTTTTTTGAATAAAGATGAGTCAAAAAATAAATTCCTCCAGAAAACCCTAAAATAAGGTTTTAAATAGTTTAACGTAATTAAGGAAATAAAATCAAAGTTACAACTTTTCCTCGAAATAGATGAAGACATCCGTGATGGTTTATCATGAGTATGACGGCTTATCACGGATTTCGTCAGCTCCTCTGCACTTTTGGCTTTCGCTACCTAAGGCTGACGACGACGATGATGCCTTATCACCAGCCTGACGACATATCATGGATGTCGTCACAAAACTGTCTTCAACTTCCATATTCTGTTTAAGGCTGACGATGCTCCTGACGCCTTATCACCATCCTGACGCCATATCACAAAGTGTCGTCACAACTTCAACTCATGCCAAATCTTTAGTTAAGTCTGACGACAACTGTGATAGCCTATCACAAGGCTGACGATTTGTCACAGGTGTCGTCAGCCATACTTCTCTTCAAATTCCTCCAGATTTCAACTTCTTTGCTTTCATTCTAGTTGGTTTTCTATCCCATCAGCTTAAACTGTAAAATCAGACATAAACAAATCAAAAAACAACAAAAGTTGCTTAAGACTTCACAATTATTCTTTGTTAAAGGTCTTAAATATGTTAGCAATTGGTCACACATCAACACCCTAAACATAAAACAATTTCTTGTCCTCAAGCAACTCAGCCCAACTAAGAGAATACATAGTATATTCAGCAACCAATTTTCTCTTTTAAGCTTAAAACATAGTTACCACCTCCAAGGTCAATCTAATTAAAACCAACTGTGTATGTTATTGAAGAACAATAATGTAACACAAAGGACTCAAGTGATGGCATCAATCTTAGCCACAACAACCATTCATATACCAATGTTGCACTATCTAAACAAGCAAGTAGCTAGCAACAATACCATTGTGCACTCATAACAAAGAAATACCCCTCCTCATATATAATAAACTAAAAATGTAAACGTAGGGATCATCAAAAGACTCTCACTCTCAAAACGAAGTTCCAATCAATTTAATGTCTCCTTGACACTATACTAACCTCTTGGGGTCTCACTTCTTAACCCTTTTTTTTCTTTCTTGATTAAAGCACATTCAATATGGGTGCGGTCTTTTCGACAATCATTTCTTCTTTTTGCACAACTTTTCTTCTTTTCTTCGTTTTGCGCTGCACCCCACTTTTTTTTCTTTGCTTTGATTTTATTCTACCATTCTTCATACTTATTTTTAATCACGCACCCCTATGATAGCTACCCTTAACTTAGGCTATTTGCCTAAGTCAAAGTACACAATGTCCAAGGAGGACCAGGGCCAAAATAGGTTTATTGTGATACAAATGGAAATGTGATAGGTATAATAAAAAGAATAGGCATTTAGGCTCAAAATCGGGATCAAGGAATATCATTCACACATGGAAGGTCATTTAGGCTAAAAGTGGACTAATATCAAAATTGCCTATAATCATTTCCTAACTCCTATCCTACAACCTAGGCAAGACTAATTGGGCAAGTTCTAAATTCAATCATACAAAGGGAACTCAGTACACCTCACACACATATTGCACACAAGTATATCACACATCGCTACTTATCTGGTTTATGCAATTATTTTGCAATGATTATAATATCGCTAGAACTAATTCCAAAATTAAGATGCACAGTGGTTACAAATAGATGTAATTCACACAGTTACCAGATAGATAATTGGAGAGATATTTATCATTCCAAGAAAAATCAACAAAAATATGTCAATTGCCCTAGATACTTATTTTTCCTCCAGTTAACCACAACACACCGCAAAACAAACACAATACGCCTAAACGTACCAGCTCTACTAGGAATAAGACTCCGAGGAAAAGAGGCACGACAACAAAAACCCCAAGAGGACATCAACACCCATAAGTAGTCCCACCCTCAACTTATAATCATGCATTGTCCCCAATGCGTCAAACCAAACAAGAGAGTTAGAAACATACCTATGGCACCATGGGTGCAAAGATATGATGTCAATCACATAATACGAATACAAACAACAAAATACCTTGGGTTGCCTCCCAAGAAATGCCTAATTTAGTGTCGCGACACGACTAGGTTATCTTGACTACTCAGAATTCATCAAGATACCTTAAAAGTTCTTCATACTTTATCCCTCCACTTAGACGATTTGAATTTCACCAACAAATTAGAGTCCATCTTCTTGCCTCGATCATAGGGGGTAGTACAAAAATTAAGAAGTCGAGTAATGGATTGAGCGTGGTAAACCACTCGACCTTAAAGTGAGGTGTGTTTTTTATGTTGCTTGTCTAATGTAAAATCAAGAATATAGGATTCTTGTTCCTCAGTTTCACACTCTTCTACTATTTTAAATGATTCCACAGACAAAATATCATCTAAATATAATGTAGAAAAATGCTTCGAGTGAGGCCTAACTAATTTTACTTCAAAATTTACACTATTTACTACACACTCACTTTTTTCACCGTCTCAATGTCAATCTCAAGATCAAGATGAGAATTGAGTGGTTGTGATTCTTGATTTTTCTCATCAAATTGGCTAATGTCCCCTCATATTATTCTTTGTTTAGCTACTGTAAACATGGTGGGAGTGGTAACTCTTTTAGCTTTGCCCACAGCTGTTCTTGATTCTCTAAGATTCATTTCATCAATTTGTTCGCTTAAATTGTGACATCACATATATCTTCAGTATGATCACTTTGACCACAAGCCAAACACCAAGTTACAGTAAGTAGGACAGTATACACATCATATTAGGAAGGTCCCATCCATGCACTTCCAGGTAAATCTGGATAGCAAGCCTCAAAATATGGTCCCCCATAATAATAACAAGAATCATCACAAGAATTGTCATCACTCAAAAAACCATTTATCTAGGCTGACATCTCAAGAAAGGTGTGAGACAAATAAAAATATAAGAAAATAAAATAAATAAATAAATAAAAATAAACTAGACAAATATTTACAAGTTTGAATTCAAGCAAGTAAACTAAAACTCCAAACCAACTCAATATCCCAAATTGTTCTCTAGAAATGGTGCCCATTTTGATAACGCTCAAACTACACTCTTGAATGGGTGTAAGCGATCATCATAAATATAAAACCCAACTAGGTTGGGGTCAAATCCCACAGGGAATATTGTGTGAACTCAAGTCATTTGTGATTTTATTCACTAATAGTTTAACGTTTCCTAAAATGGGGGTTTAAGTTTCACAAATGATTATTTGTCACTTTAATTTCAATGTTTGCAATCAAGATTTTAAGAAATAACCAAAATTATGTTCACTAGGGCTTACGGTACATGATAGATACTAGAGGTGACTCAAGATTCTCACGATGGTTAGGATAACAAGCTATCTTTATTGATGATATACTCAAATTTCTCTCGACCTACTTAAGCATGTAATTTTCTAATCCTCTCAGACCTAGGGAATTTCTGTTCACTGTCCAGATTTTACCTCAGGTTAACCAACCTTGTTACAACGTTGACTATTAAACGAAGTATTTCTGAGTCCCTGTTGATAATTCACTTCCTACTATATATGATTTCTTTCTCAAGCAAATCAAAGTAGGTGTGTCTACTGTTTGCAACCAACAGATGTTAATTAAAATCTCAGAATTATCAAGAAATCCTAACACCTATTAAATCTTGAGTGTTAGCACATTGTCATGACCTAACCCTAGATCCCATAATTCAGGTTAATGGAGTTTAGCTACTCATGATGTAAGGAATAAGTACACGAATTGAATTCATAAGTAAGAAGATTAACTTACAACGATGATGAAAATCAAGAAGTATAACTTGAACTGAACCACGGTATAAAACTCCTAAAATATTTTAACTAGAGAGAGATAAATATCGTATGTTTTTCGAATAAAGATGAGTCAAAAAATAAATTCCTTCAGAAAACCCTAAAACAAGGTTTTAAATAGTTTAACGTAATTAAGGAAATAAAATCAAAGTTACAGCTTTTCCTCAGAATCGATGATGACGTTCGTGATGGCTTATCATGAGTATGACAGCTTATCACGGATGTCATCAGCTCCTCTATACCTTTGGCTTTCGCTTCCTAAGGCTGAAGATAATGATGACGCCTTATCGCCAGCCTGACGATGTGTCATGGATGTTGTCACAAAACTATCTTCAACTTCCATCTTCTATTTAAGGCTGACGACGCTCCTGATGCCTTATCACCATCTTGACGCCTTATCACAAAGTGTCATCACAACTTTAACTCATGCCAAAACTCTGGTTAAGTCTAACAATAATTGTGATAGCCTATCACAGGGATGACGGCTTATCACAGATGTCATCAGCCACATTTCTCTTCAGATTCCTCTAGATTTCAACTTCTTTGCTTTCATTCTAGTTGGTTCTCTATCCCATCAGCTTAAACTGTAAAATCAGACATAAACAAATCAAAAAATGACAAAAGTTGCTTAATACTTCGCAATTATTCTTGGTTAAAGATCTTAAATATGCTAGCAACAGCTCACACATCACTCTCTCAACATCCTGACCACTCAACCTAACATGATTTCCTTCTGCAAGCAATGTTGTAAAAGCAAGAGCTTCTCTCACTACCCAATCAATGCCTTCCCCTATCTTAATCATTTTTTTACAATCATCAAAAATCCTTTTTACCGGTCTATTTTAGTTTGACAAGCTATTCAAGGTGTGTGGAACAGATATGGTTATTTTGAAGGTCTATTAAAGACGAACAAAAAGTCAATTTAATTAGAGTTAGTGAAGTGCTGTAACTTGACATTACAATCTGAATATCTAATATTAATGAAATGATAAAAATTGCAAAATCTAAACAAGGGCCACAAATTTAGATATCTCATGCCCTATATTATTTTCAACTGGACCTTCTCTGTTGCTCCATTTAATGTCAATATTGAACTCCTGACCAAAACTGCAAGTTCTTTATGTGTTCCATGATATCGTTACATCTTACCTAGTGTTATATCTTCTTTCCTTGAATATAAATATGTGCGGTTGGGAGTTAAAAGTGTCTGAACTATAGGCTATTACAATTTAGTTCTAAGGAGGGAATGATATACGCAGACCTTACCACAACGTTTGTAGGGGATAAGATTCAAAGAGGATAACCCCAAAAATATAAAATCAGTTTTATCAGTAAGCTGGTAACATTCATGATACTGTAGATCAACATATCCTGATGTCCCTTGAGGAGCAGTTGAGACATGAATAGCATCATTCGAGGACAGTCTCGAAAGCCTAAAATCTGTAACTTTGACATGATAATTGTTGTTAAGGAGTATGTTTCTAGTATTCACATCACGCTGTATTATGTCATAAGCATAGAGGTAAGCTAATCCACTTGCAGTTTCTACAATAATATTCATCTGGAGAGGCCATGGAAGAAATCCGTCCTTTGCTCTATCCCCATCAAGTGATCTGCCACTGTTCCATTGGAAATGCATTCATAAATAAAGGAGTAGTTCATGTTTATGCTTTGATGTGAAACCATAAAGAGTTACGAGCTTAGTGCATCGAATTACCCTTGTAGTTCCCTAATAACCTCTTCTCAACAAAGTAATCTTCACAGACTGGAGAGAACTGGAATCTAGTAGCCAATATAAAAGGTAAGTTAAGGAGAATATGTGGATTGTGGAAATTCAAATATTAATTCCTATACACTTTATGAAGGTTCTGTAATAGCATACCTTAGTTATTAAGCCATAGTTAGATCAGTTAGACTTATCCAGCATGCAATTGATGAGTTTTTGACCTTGCTAGGGCCTCTAAATTGAACGTAAAGAATGGAAAAAAACTAAAATTTATCGATAGGTGTACAATAGGAAGAAAAAGAACAGTATAGCTCAATATGAATATTCATGATTTATCGGTTACCTCAAGACTACTCTTTGGTTGAGTAAGGTTAATACAACTCCAAAAGAAACCTAAACAACTACCCATTATATTCATAATGATCGCTAAAGTTACTTTAGGTAATACAAATGCTGGTGAGGAGAAATGGGAGGTTTCTAAAACCACGCCCAAGGCGGAATTTGTATGCCCACCTGCAAGGGAATACAGAAACTATAACATCATTGGCTGCCTATATCAATGGGAAAAATAAGTGGACAGAGAGTGGGAAGGTTCTTTTCTGTTTAAGGCTCTATTTCGCTGGAAGTAACAACTAGTTCAAGATGAAGTACATTTCAAATAATAATTATGTAAACCATTTTCCTAAATTTAGTTGAAATTGTACGAGTTTGTGGAAGAAAATGGTATAGAGAGGCAATCTCTATTCTGCTGGGTACAATTTTTTTGCAACAAATAGCAATTCTTAACTTCAGAAATTAGAAAAAAAATGTAAATCATAACAGGGAATATATTGGCTTCATCCATGAGAAATATGTGTCATTCAGAAGTGATCAAATAGGGTACTGCTTAAATAAGTCTCAGGCTACTAAAATCAAAATAGTAACCTATTATCAATGTGATCTTTTTCATGCTTGACAAGAATTTAACAAAGTAGTATATGTGGGAGTCTTAATCCTATAAAGAATATACCTCTATGGATATAGATCATCTTTGAGGTTTACTAAAACCAGCCAAAGCAGCAGAAAGATACCTGATGAAGATCTCATCATATGACATAATCACATGGATGCTAAATATGGCCAATAGATTAAAATAAAGATAATATTACCCAACAAAGAAACCAGAAAAATAAAATGATGCAATAGATACCACAACCACCTCAAATTCACTAGCTAGCACATTCTGAGCTCGGCTGAGTAAAGGTAAATCAGAAGAGAATGACATGCCAACCATGGAAGATCTCAGGTGACCAATATTTTTAGAGAATATATTGAGACAAAAAGGAAAAAAAGATAGTGTGACAAAGTGATAAAACAAAAAAGGACAGTTAAGTAAACAATCAGTTAAAAATAATTTAGGATCAACAACTAAACTTGGCAGAAAAAAGGGATGTAGCTAAGAGACAACCAATGTTGATTTCCTTGTTTAAATCCACTAAATTGGAAGTTTTCCAACAATGGGAGGGTTCAGATGATCTGAATATGATCAAAGTTCTTGTTGACTTTTTGAGGATATATAAATAGGAACTAATCATGACAGTAGTTCTGGAAGTATGATGAAGTTACCAAGTAACGTGTACTACTGTAGCACGGACTTCATCTATAGAATTTTGATCAGTATTTCATATGAAACATGGATAGTAGGTTTTATGCAAGGATAGTTATAGTCATTGTAGGATCCAACTTAGATGGTGGCGTAAGAGAAAACTTAATGAGATCTTTGAGAATAAGTAAATAATAGAAATTAAGATTTGCGGTAATTGCTTAGGTTTAGGTTGATATGAAGGCATTTTTGACAAATTTAAGTACTAAACATCAAAATAATATAGTTACCGATCAACTTCAAATTAAAGTAAGTATTGAACATCAAAGCAATGTAAGTACTGAATGTCAAACTAATAAAGGTATTGTACATCAAACTAAAGAGGTACTAAATAATAAACTAATGCGGGTACCGAACATCAAACTAATGTAAGTATTGAACATCAAATTAAAGTAGGTGTTAAATATTGAACTAATGTAAGTACTAAACATCAAACTAAAGTAAGGACTAAACATTAAACTAAATTACGGTAAACACAAGTCTTGTCCTGACCAAGACTTGGTTTGGTTCTTTGTTAGAAGGCCTTGTTTGGATTACTGTGGATATTAGGTGATGTTGGTTGGTTATTTATCCAGTCATCGTTTATATTCAAGTTTTGAATTTTCTTGATCTTTTTGCATACTATCTTTTTATATATTCAAAATTCATCCAACCCTGAGGTTGTTGTGTTTTGTTTGTTTTGGTAAGGTGCAGAGGATATCTCTGATCCACGTGGGGCTTGAGATATCATCATAACTAGGCCCAGGTTCAGGTCATCACAAATATGGTATCAGAGCCTAGGTTTGGTGTCATTGGGTGTCCAACAAATCCATGTCAAGTAGAGTCTTATTTAAGGGTATATAGTATGCCACATTTATAAGGGAGAGGCTACAAGGCATTTAGGAATATTTCCATTTTCTTTGTTCTATTTTTAAGATATAGAATCTAAGGTCTTGAATCTTCTTTAATTTTTGTATGTTTGTTTTCTTAGGCACCCCAAGCTGGCGTGTCTAATGTGGAGTTTCGCCATTCAATTCATTTGCTTATCCAGTTGGTGGCCTCCCAGACTGAGCGAGTTGCTTCTATTGCTCCATCCTTCGAGGCCACTAAAGTTGGCCAATTCATGAGGTTCGGTCATCCTATTTTTAATGGTTTAAATATTGAGGAAAATCCTTACAATTTCATTAATTAGATGGATAAAATATTCCAAGTAATTCATTCTATGGATGTGGAGGATGTAGTATTCTTAGCTTATCAGTTGAAAGATGTAGAATACCAATGGTATGAAGAGTAGGAACAGTTTAGGGGTGAGGATGTTGAGTTTGCTTTATAGGATGACTTCTCTAGTTCTTTTCTTAATCACTTCTTTCCTCAAGAGTTAAGGGAGGTAAAGGCCGAGGAGTTTGTAAATTTAAAACATGGCAAGATGTCAGTAAAGGAGTATGCCTTGAAGTTCCAACAGCTGTCGCGTTATACTCCAGAATTAGTGTCTAGCATGAGGGATAGAATAAGGAAGTTTGCCTCTGGGTTATCCCATGAGTTGATCTTGGAGAGCTAGGTTGTCTTGTTGAATAAGGATTTGGACATTTTTATACTTATGGTATATATGCAACAAGTGGAAGAAGAAAAGAAGAAGTAAGTAAAGATGAGTGAAAGACATAGTAAGAAGTTTCACTATTCAAATTAGGGTGAAGGTCGGCAGCATAGTGGAAGAGATGGTGGAAAATGGTCCAAAAAGAAGTGGGTTAATTCTGGTTCCTACTCTATGGCTAGTTCTCCTTATCTAAAAACATTAGGTAATCATCATTCTTAGTATGATAGTGGGTTTAAAGCACAAAGAGCCCAGTCATAGGCTAGTAGGGCTCAGTCAGCTCCATCGTATCCTTCTTACAGATTATATGGTCAAGTGAACCGTGTGTTTGTGAAGAAGGGAGGAACAATTTTTTTAAATGTGGTCATATTGGTCATATTCAAAGGGATTATCCTTTTAAGGTTGCTTTTAGGGAAAATAATAATATTTTTGCTACTTCATCAGCTCCCACAAGAAAAGGTTCTACTTCTACTTTTGGCTCCAATACTAGTTGGAATCGTCTATCCACTCGTGCCATTTACTAGGATTCTGAGGCGTCCCCTAATGTTGTTACTGGCATGCTCAAACTCTTTTCTCATGATATATATTGTCTAATTGATCCCGGGTCTACTCTTTCTTATGTGATCCCTTATGTGGCTATTCATTTTTAGTTTTGCTATTGAATGTATTTCGGACCCTTTTTCTGTATCCACCCCACTGGGTGACTCCGTTTTGGCTAGAAGGGTTTATAGGGGTTATGTGGTATCAGTCTATGGTAGAGAGACCTTTGTATATCTGATAGAGTTAGACATGCTAGACTTTTATATAATTTTAGGGATAGATTGGTTGTATTCGTACTATGCATCTCTTGATTGTCTGACTCAAAGGGTCAGTTTTTGATTCCCTAATGAGTCAGTAATCGAGTGGAAAGGTAGTTCCCTAGTGCCTAAGGAAAGGTTCATCTGGTATCTTAGAGCTTAGAAATTAGTTTCTAAAGGGTTCCTCTATCACTTAGTACATTTTAAGGATTCTAGATCCGATGGTTCTTCTTTGTCGATTGTCCCAATGGTTTGAAATTTCTCAAGGTGTTTCCTAATGATCTTCCTAGTATTTCTCCCGATACGAAAATTGATTTTGGGATTTATGATTTTTTGGACACTCATCCTATCTCTATTCCTCCTTATAGGATGGCTCTAGGTAAGTTGAAGAAACTCAAAGAGCAGTTGAAAGATCTTCTTGACATGGGTTTTATCCACCCTAGTATGTCTTCATGGGGTGCCCCTATTTTTTTTGTGCATACGAAGGATAATTTCCGTCGAATGTGTATTGATTATCACTAATTGAATAAGGTGACCGTGAAAAATAAATACCCTCTTTCAAGGATTAATGATTTGTTCGATCAGTTTCAGGGTGCTAAGTTCTTTTTGAAGATGGATATTCGGTCGGGTTACCATCAGTTGAAGATTAGGGAGGCAGATTTCCCTAAGGCTACTTTCCAAACTTGGTATGGACTTCTTAAGTTTTTGATGTCTTTTGGTTTGACCAATGCCCTAGCAGCATTCATGGATCTTATGAATCGGGTTTTCAGTTAGTTCTTGGATTTGTTTATCATTGTCTTTATCGATGATATTTTGGTATATTCTTAGAGCGAGGAGAATCATATTGATCACCTTTGTCTTGTGTTGCAGACCATAAAGGATCAGTATTTATATACAAAGTTTTCTAAGTGTGAGTTTTGGTTGGATGGCTATAACTTATTTGGGTTATGCTGTTTCAAGTAAAGGAATCATGGAGGATCCACAGAAGGTTGTGGTGGTTAAGAAGTCGCCTAGACCCCGACTCCAATCGACATTCGGAGCTTCTTGGATTTAGCACGTTATTTAGAAGGTTTTTGGAGAGTTTCTCTTCTATTATTGCCCTATTGACTAAGCTAACTCAAAAGAAAGTGATATTCTTGTGGACTGATGCATGCGAGGGTAAATTTGAGAAACTGAAGGATAAGTTAAATTTGGCTCCAATCTTTACTCTACCTGGGGGCACTAATAGTTTTGTTGTCTATTATGTTGCATGCCCGGTAGGGCTGGGTTGTATGTTAATGCATCATGGCAAGGTGGTTTCATATTCTTCTAGACAATTGGAAGTTCATGAGAAGAATTATCCGACCCATGACTTGGAATTGTTAGTTGTGATTTTTGCACTAAAGATCTGGTGGCATTATTTTTATGGGTCCATGTTGATATTTATTCTAATCATAAGAATTTAAAATACGTGTTCACTCATAAAGAGCTAAATTTCAGGAAAATAAGGTGGCTTGAGTTGCTAAAAAACTATGACATGAGTCTCTACTGTTATCAAGGTAAGGCTAATGTGGTTGTTGATGCTCTTAGCAGATTGTCCATGGAAATCTTATCTCATGTAGATGAACAAAAGTGGGACTATTTGGATAATCTTGAAGTCTGTCTCTTGGATTCTGAGGATGGTGGTGTGATTGTTCAAGAGGTGGCAAAGTCATCTCTTGGTGCTGAGGTAAAGGAGAACTAGATGCTAGATCCTATTTTGATGCAAATCAAGGATGATATAGGTAGCAAAAAAGTGATGGTTTTCAAGATTAGTGATGATGGTACCTTGAGTTACAAAAATAGTTTATGTGTTCCTGATATTGATGGGTTGTGAGGAAGAATTTTGGACAAAGATCATGAATTACATTATATTATTCATCCTATTTTGATAAACGTGTGTCAGCAAGTGAAGGTGGAGCACCTGAGGCCTGGTGGGTTGACTCAAGAGATTAAACTCCTGGTATGGAAATGGGAGATAATTAAAATGGGTGGTTTGAGGTTACTGAGAATATGTTGTTTGGCCCTGATTTGGTTCACCAATCTATGGAGATTGGGAATTTTTGAAGGTGTCCCCCATGAAGGGAGTGATGCAGTTTGGAAAGAAGGGGAAGTCCATTCCTCGTTATATCGGCCCGTACTTGGTTTTGAATAGGGTTGGCAATTTTGCATACGAATTGGAGTTGCTTTCCAGTTTGAGCTCTATTCATCCAGTGTTTCATGTTTCGATGTTAAGAAAGTGTATGGGTGACCCTTCGATGATTGTTCCTTTAGAAAAGGTAGGTATTTTGTATTCCTTTTCTTATAAGGAAGTCTTGGTTGAGATTTTGGATTGGCAAGTCCGCCGGTTAGGGACTAGGGATGTGGCTTAGATAAAGGTTCTTTGGAGGAATCAAAAGGTTGAGAAAGATACGTGGGAAGCCGAGGAGGAAACAAATTCCAAGTATTCATTATTGTTTCCCATTTTAGATAATCGTGCTTGAGGCATGTGTATTCCTTTACATATTTGTTTTCTGACTTTGTTAAAAGCAATGGTGATTTTCTTGGAATCTTTATTTTTAGTCTTTGTTAAAGGTAAGAGTAGTTGTATGTGGACTCAAATTGTGATAATAAGTTTCTTGTCCAATCATTCAAAGATGAATGATCCTAAGGGGAGAGTATGTAACACCTCAAATTTTTGGTCCTTGAAAATTTCAAAAATTTTAACCTCACTGTCCTGACTACGACTCCCCCGATGAGTCATAAGGAGTATTAATGGGTCATAGAGACTTGGTCCTAACTTAATCAGAACAATTGGCTTAGTAATCTGCTCTGAGTACGAGGGGCTCTCAACAAGTCATCAAGACTTATTACAGGTCATAAGGACCAAGTCGTAAGATGTCTAGAAAGTTTAGCCTAAGACACTATCTTTTTTACGACTTCAGGCCACAAGTCATAAAGACTCATGATGAGTCGTTATGTTTCAATCATAGGGTGTCCAGCGTGTTATCCCGACTTGTTACTGTCTTCAGTACGAGATGTGGTTACGAGTCGTTAAGTGTGGTTATGAGTCAGTGGTATGAATCATAGCCAGACCAGAATGTGGTCGTGGTGGTTCTTTCTTGACTATAACTCCTTGTGAAGAGTCGTAATGTATTCTTATGAGTTTTATGGTGACCCGTAATCACTAACGACTAAATTTTAGTTTTTAAATTAAGGGCACTTTGGAAAATTCTCTCCTTACCCAATTAAAACCCCACATCCATAAAGCACTAAAGGGGGTTATATTTCATCCTTAAAGTTCTGAAACACTTCGAAGGCTCTCTCAAAATTCTCTCAAGCAGTTATTCTTAGGGTTTCCAAGAAGTAGGTTATCCAAGGGCTCAAGGGTTAAATTCTTTTTGTGAAACTTGGTACTGCAGGCATGTTAATCTTCCTTCATTGTTAATTTGTAAAAAGCATATGTTTTAAAGTATTGTTCATGAGATACATATGTTGGTTTGAAATCAAAGGTTGAGGGTTTTGAAAGCTTATTGTTGAACAATATTTTTCCATGGTTTAAATATGACTATCCATGATTTGATTATGGTTTTGAACTTGTGGGTGCATGGGTATAGTGGATGAACTAGGGAATTGTGATTTTCCCCAAACTTTTGACTTTTAAAGTGGTTATGATCCCAACCCCTTACTGTGAAATTGGTTTTTAATTATGAGAAATGTGGGAATTTGAATTATCCTTGAACTATTGCATTGTGATTTTGAGTTTAACCTTATAGGGTTGTGTAATTCCCTAATCTAATGTAAAATATAACCAAGGGGGTTGTGAATTCCCCCAAGTGATGATAATTGGTGTGGCATGTTGATTTTACCTTGCAAGTGTAATTGGTATGACGATACCAACAATATATGCCTAAATGTGTATCATGCTTTAATGAATGATAATGTACGCGCCAATTATTTTAATTGGGCTTTTATAAGGTTGTGTAGTTGAGTCGTGAAAATGTAGGTCCGAGAGACCAATTTTGGAAACCGTAGTTGCCGACACGGGGGTCGATATGACCGAGAGGTTCGAGTCCCCCTTATTATTATCTATTGATTGGGAGGTTCGATTCCTCCACATCTTACTAGATTATTTAGTGCTCATGTTACCTTGATATGTCGGGAGGTTTGAGTCCCCCATAGTACATATGTATACCCTTTGGTTCGTGCAGCCACACATACTGAGGCCCTACCAGCTGGGGGAGAGTGCAATGCCCCGTATTAATCTTAGCTCAATTCATCCCCCAGTATATGTACAAGAGGCTTAGAACCTAAAAATTTGGCCAAGTGTTGGAGACTTAGTTTTATATTTGGCCTCTAAATTTTGATGACTTTTAAAGTGACCTTCCTAACCCTGAGACGTAGGTTTCTAAGTTAAGTCATGTTCAGGGGTGTTAGGAGCATATATCGGATAAGTTTTTGATTTATTGAATGAGGTTTAGGCCACGTTTGGATTTTGAAAATAGTACGTCATCGAGATTGAGGCGTATTATGGTGGAATAGCGATGGAGGCCTTCGCGAGTCGCGGTGAGGGTCCAATCGGCATTCGAGTTACAAATTTTAATTTTAGAAGGGCAGTCTCATCTTTTCCCATCACCCCAATACGTAAAAAGCATGGTATTTGAAGACTCCAAAAGAGTATTTGGTCATCTTTTACATAAAATCTCTCAAAAGAAAACCATTTTCTCTCAAGAACAAACCCTATCTCCTTCAAGATTCAAGCTCAAGCTTCAAGAAATTACAAAAAACATCCGCAAATTCTTCAATTAAGGTATGTTAGATGTCATTCATGGGTCCTTGCACCCATGACGTTCAAGAATCTGTTTTAATATTTAAAATCATGACTTTCACATTTTTTCATGAATTTTATCCATAAACTTTCATGAATTCCAATTTTATATCATGTTTACATGTGTTTTTGTTGAAACTAGCCTTTGACCTATTTGAAGAATGAATGTTAAATCCTTAACCCATGATTTTTGTATTGAAATTATGTTATCATTCCATGATTTAACTATTCCCATGCTTTAAATTTATGACTCTCATGTGTTTGATGAAATGCCTAAGAGATGAGTTTAGAACAATGACTACTTATTATGCTTTTGAAACTTTAGTAAGTTCTACTGATAATGTGATCGAGTCTTGGGAGTTATGAATACCCAAAAATATAGTTATTTACTTATTCACAGTATTTTTAGAATGGTTCGTAAACATTAGAGTATTATCAGTTCATTCAGTGATCATATCAGTAAGCTTAGTTCAGTCCAAAAATCAGAGTCAGTCCAGTTAAGAGTAGGATTTAGCACCGAGCGAACCCAAGGATGGGGGCTTACTTATCAGTTAAAGGTATGACTTTTAGTATCAGTCCCTGCGTTCCAAAACTATGTAGCCAGGTAGGTTGAGATGTTAAGCAGCTAGTTGAGGGTTAATGCATATCTCACTAGAGCACCTGCCAGTAGAGAGTGACTCTTTAGTCCTTTAGGACTTCACTTTTGTAGATCCACACATCCAGTTTTAGTACCCCGTGGCAAGGTACTTATACCCTTCTAACTGGGTTGACAAGTTCGACCCCAATTATCTCATATTGGGGCATGTTATTAGATGATAGCTCCTACAGTTTCAGTCCAATATCAGTTTGGAAGTCAGATCAGGTTTAATTGACCATAGCATATAGTCTATCAGTTAAATCAATACTTAGATTTCAGTATTTTGGTTTACAAACTATTTCCATATTATGTTATATACTTGGTCATGAATTCTCAGATTTTACAGCCTTCACACATACTATGCATCAGTTATCTCATGCTATTCATTTAGTCGGTTATTATTTATACACATGCATCCATGCATATCAGCCAAACCTCATTTAGGATACCAGTACATTCAAAGTACTGGCCACATACTCATTTCTTGCACTATGATATCTCATATCATAGGTTTGCACGCTCAGGTTCCTACCACACCTAGATATTCCAGCACCTCAATAGTGGTAGTAGTGGTGAGTCCTCATATTTTGAAGATCGATTATGTTTATTTCAGCATTTCAGTTCAGTAGTCAACCAGAGTTAATTAGGGACTTGTCCCATCAACTCCACAGTCAGTCAGTTTGTCATTATTTTTATTAGTTTTTAGACAAGTTGTTTCAAACTAATGCTTCAGTAATGTTTTATTACTTAAAAACTTAAGGTAAATTTAGTTATTTTCGCATATGAGTATCTTTTGCTATCAGTTTTATTCAGTGCTCACAACAGGTACCAGCTCATGGGTTAGCTTGTGGTCACTTGTGACCGTAAGCACCATGTGGCATCCAGGGTGTACTCCTTGGATGCTACAAACTTAGTATTAGAGCCTAAGGTTTTTAAAATATCCTAGGGAGTCTGAAAACAGTGTTGAGTAGAGTCTTCTGCATAGGTGTAAAGCGTGCCACACTTATGGGCAAGAGGCTACAAGACGTTTTAGGAAAAGTTCCCCTTCTTTAAGTATTCATGTCATGCAGATGAGCATGAGCTCAATTTAAACCCTATTTTTAATTCAATCTTCTTTCCATCTATAGAATATGCTTCCCAAAAAGACTAACAGAAGAAGGAACAAAAATCAGCCTGCACCTTCGCCTATTAAGGATGATCCCCTGAACGAGCATATCTCTTATGCCAAATTCAGAGCTGCCTTCACTACTTTAGCCCACTCAGTATCAGCTCAAACTAATCAGCAGGATACTGTCCCAGGTATTCCAATAGCTAATACAGTTGCATCTAGGATTCAGGACTTCACCTAAATAAACCCTCCTCTGTTTTAAAGATCAAAGTCTGATGAGTATCTGTAGGAGTTCCTTGACATGGTTCAGAATATAATTGACATTATGGGTGTGACCCCTAGCGAGAGTGCAGAGTTGGGTTCTTACCAGTTGCAGGATGTAGCTCACACCTGGTGACAGCACACGCGCAAGTGTACGTGGTCTTATCAAGTGGAGTGGCCTAATTAAAGCCAAGTATTGATCCCACAAAGACTTTATCTAACAACTATTCTGTTCTAGTTCACAATTTCAATTCAATTGATGCTATCATAACTAAAAGAAAGTTTATGCTTTCTAATCTAAATAAAAGTAAAAATGTGTGAATTAAAGTCTTGGAACAATCAATAGGACAAAACCCAGCGTTAAAGCACTTCAAACAATCATACTATGTTATTGTACTTCATTCGTTAACTTTTTTATCTTGGTTGTTGATTCATAGGGTTAATTTCATGATTATGGTTTCCCAACCAGTAATCCTTTACCTAAGTTAAACCTTATAATTTCATCGCTGAGCGGGGATGTAATGGTTCACTTAAGTTCTTTAAGCTATCATCCTACGTTTGAATCAAGTAAGGCCTCTAAGTACATCCTTGTCCTAGATACTAATTTCAATTCCTTGTTTCATACAGAAATACAAACCATACTTTGTTTATTCCCATGTTCTATCTCCCTATTCCCTCTCCCGAGATCAAAAGATAGACAATTTATGTATTCTAAGGGTCATGAATCCTTAAAATAGTTATAACAATAATAAACAAACAACTAATAATTATAAGTAAATCAAACGAACTTAATTTTAAACAATAGTACTCATGTTCTTGGCTTTAACCCCGGACAGAGCGTTTTTAGCCACTCATAGTCATAATAAATATCCGAATAATTGTATGAATGATAAAAACCATAAATAAAGCTAAATTAAAAAAATAAAAGCCTAAAAAGAAGTTTTGGTAGCATCCAATGTTGCTCCAAGCGATCTAGGGGTTCCAAGATGATCAAAACATATTTTGAGATGCTATATTTATAGTAGACACATCACAAATTGACTTGGATTAGGTTTCCACGTTATTCTTGTTCAGCAAGGCCAATTTATCCTGATTTGAGTGCTCATCGCTGAGCGGTATTAAGCTGATAGATATTACACCGCTGAACGGTGTAATCGCATTGAGCTCCTATTTTTAGAAAATTGCGATTTGATCTATCACTCTTGAGCAGTGGTTTACTATTTTTTACCCCTTATGAATCCATTGGTGGGTAGAACATTCCAGTTAATTCTCTATGTGCAAACACTCGCCCCATACATTTCAGGTGTCCAAATTGCATCTAGCTTGTGTCTTGTACTTCTGTGGTCATTTTCAAGCCTTTTTATGTTGTTTCCACTTGATTTGAAGCTTTTATATCCTTCATATATCATAATAATCCATTCAGTAATCATCATATAAAATTAAAAACAATAATTTAGGGCTCAAAACAATACAACATCCTCAATGATGAACTGGAAACACGAGCTAAGCATAGGCTAAATTCATATTGAGCTTAAACTTATTGTTTTGACTCTATTTTTTATCTAATTGACCCTTGAACATTATCACCAAGTTGTTTCACATATAAAAACATAATAACAACCTTGGTAACTAATTAAAACACATTATAATCCAACACAATAGACTAGACAACCACCTAACTCAAGCTAGTAACGCTAGCTCAACTTAAATCAAAACTTGTGTGAAAGCACCATTAAACATTTTAAAAACATACTTGAACACTTGTATGCACATTTATATCATTACCAACACATTAAGAACATGAATCATCCTCAAAACAACGCTAAAAGGACTAGAATAGTGACACTAGAATGCATAAATACACCTAACATCACCTGGTATAAAAAGTGAAAGGGGGATGGAGGTACAGTGTAGGGCCTGTTGAATGGGAGGAATTCACTACAAAATTTTTAGATAGGTTCTTTCCCTTGGATTTAAGATAATCTAAAGTGCAGGAGTTTATCAATTTGAAGTAGAAGAACATAAGTGTGAAAGAGTATTCTCTTAAGTTTAATCGACTGGATAGGTATGCTACTAATATGGTGTCTGATGATAGGTCAAGGATGAGTAACTTTGTTTCTGGGGTAGCTGATAGCAAGTTCAAGGAGTTTAGGACCGCAATGTTGATTAAGGAGATGGACTTATCTAGTTTGATGGTCCATGCTCAACAGATTGAGGAGCAGAAATTTAAAAAAAGAGAAAGGGAGAATAAAAAGGCTAGAACAAGTAGCTTTAATTTTGATTAGTTGAGGTTGGAGGGTGGTAAGCGTCCTCAATTCCATTAGAAATCTTTAGCCCCAGCTCTGTCTTTAGCTAGTGCACCAGTGCCAAAGTTCAATAATGATAATCGGGATAGGGCGCCAGGCTCTAAGCCCCAGGAAAGTGTGAATAATGGTCATACAAATCCTCCTTGTCAGAAATATGGTAGAAACCATTAGGGTGTGTGTAGAGCTAGCAGTGATGTATGCTTTGGGTGTGTCAATCCAGGCTATAAATTCAGGGATTGCCCAAATAGTGGTCAGTAAAGTCAGTCTAGTCGTCTTCCAGTTCCATCCGGTCACCTGACTCAGTAGGGTATCGCTTAAATCCCAACCAGTGGTCAACGTCCAATTAAATTGTATGAACTTCAGTCCCGATAAGATCACGAAAGTTCTCCTAGTGTGGTTACTAGTACATTACAGGTTTTTCATTTACATGTTTATGCTTTGTTAAATCCTAGAGCTTCTCTTTCTTTTGTAACCCCCTATATAACATTTAATTTGGTGTCAGTCATGAGACTTTAGCAGAACTCTTCTCAGTGCACCCCAGTAGGTGTCTCTATTATAGCCAGGCATGTATACAGGAATTGTCTGATTACAATATCCTAGAAAGTTACCTCAGTTAATCTTGATGCCATTCTCAGTACAGATTGGCTCCACTCATTCTATGCTTTAATTGATTGTAGAAATAGAGTTGTTCATTTTCAATTTCTGAATAAAGCAGTCCTTAAATAGAGGGGTATTATGTTATCACTTAGGGTTTAGCTTATTTTGTACCTTAGACTGAGAAAAATGATATCCAAGGGGTGTGTCTACCATTTTGTTTGAGTCAAAAACTCCAATCCCGAGACTCCTAGTATCGAGTTAGTTTCAGTAGTGAGGGAAACAATATGTTCCCTAAAGATTTTCCCAAAGTCCTTCTCAAAAGGGAAATTGACTTCAGAATAAACCTTCTACCAGACACCCAGCCTATCTCTATTTTTCCCTATAAAATGGCTCCAGCTGAGCTTAGGGAGTTAAAGGGTCAGTTGAAAGGCCACTTAGAAAAAGGATTCATCAGGCCCAGTGTTTCCCCATAGGGTGCTCTGGTCCTCTTCGTGCGTAAGAAAGAAGATTCTCTTAGAATATGCATCGATTACCATCAGTTAAACAAAGTCACTATCAAGAATAAGTATCCACTCCTCAGAATTGATGACTTGTTCAATAAAATTCAGGGTGATAGTTATTTCTCTAAGATAGACCTCAGATCCAACTATCATCAACTTAGAGTCAAGGAATATGATATACCAAATACAGCTTTCAGAACTCAGTATGGTCACTTTGAATTCCTAGTCATGTCCTTTGGTCTAATAAATACCCTAGAAGCTTTCATGGACATGATGAATAGAGTGTTCAAGCAGTACTTAGACATGTTCATCATAGTTTTCATAGATGACATCCTTGTCTATTTCCATAATGAAACTGATCATGCAAATCACCTCAAAATAGTATTGTAGAATCTTAGAGCCCATTATTTACTTGTAAAAATTCAATAAGTACGAGTTTTGGCTAATATCATTAGCTTTCCTTGGCTATATTATTTCCGGTGATGACATTAGAATTAATCTTTTAAAGACCAAAACAATGAGAAACTGGCCCTGACCCATTTCTCTGTTAGATATCTAGAGTTTCTTGGGTTTAGCTGGCTATTACATACGGTTTGTTGAAGGATTTTTGTCTATGGTGTCCCTTGTGTCCAGATTAACACAGAAGAAATTCAAATTTCAGTGGTCAAATTCTTGTGAGAAGAGTTTTCAAGAGTTGAAGGCTTGACTCACCTCAGCACCGGTTTTGATGTTGCTCGATGTTTTAGATGGATTTGTTGTTTATTGTGATGCCTCCAGAGTTGGCTTGGGTTGTGTTTTGATGCATAGGGGTAATATTATAGCCTATTTCTCTAGATAGCTTAAACCTCATGCAAAGAATTATCCAACCCATGACTTTGAGTTAGCAGTTGTTGTTTTTGCCTTGAAAATTTAGAGGCATTATCTATATGGGGAACATGTTGATGTGTTCATGGACCACAAAGTTTGTAGTACGTATTTTTATAGAGAGAGTATTTTTCATCAGAAGGGGTGGTTAGAATTATTGAAAGATTATGATATGAGTGTTTTGTATCATCTAGGCAAGGCCAATGCAGTAGCAGATGCCCTTAGTATATTGGCTATGGATAGTGTTGCTCATATTGAGAATGATAAAAAGAAGTTGGTTCAGGAGGTACATCAGTTGGCTAGGTTAGGCGTTCATTTGGTTGACTTAGTTGAGGGTAGTATGTAGGTTCAGAATAGTTCAGAATCTTCTTTGGTTGTCGAAGTGAAAGAAAACCAAAATAGGGATCCAGTCTAGTTAAATTAAAGAAGTCAGTCAGAGATCAAAAAGTAGAGGTTTTCTCCCAAGGGAGAGATGATGTGTTGCATTTCCAGGGTAGACTGTGTGTGTCATGTATCGATCTTTTGAGGCAGCTAATTTTCATAGAAGTTCATGGTGCGTGTAACTCGATTCACCCAGGGGCTACTAAAATATACCATGATTTGTAGGAAATCTATTGGTGGAGTGGGATGAAGAAGGCTATTGGTGAGTTTGTCGCCTAGTGTTCTAATTGTCAGCAGGTTAAGGTTGAGCACCAAAGGCCTAGTGGCTCTATGCAAGAGTTCAATATACCCACTTGGAAATAGGAAGAGGTGAATACAGATTTTATGATAGGGTTGCCTCATTCACATCTCTAGCATGATTCAATTTGGGTTATTATAGACAGATGACCAAATCTGCTCATTTCTTGCCAATCAATACCTTTTATTCAATCGAGGACTATGCTAAGGTCTGTATTAGAGAGTTGGTTAGGTTTCATAGAGTTCTGTTATCCATCATTTCAGATAGTGGTACTCAGTTTGCCTCTCACTTTTGGAAAGATTCTTAGAAGGGTCTTGGTACCCAAGTTCATCTCAGTACAGCCTTTTACCCTCAGACAGATGGTCAGAGGACCATTTAGACCTTAGAGGACATGTTGAGAGCTTTTGTTATCAACTTTGACGGTAGTTAGGATGATCACTTGCCATTGATTGAGTTTGGTTACAATAACAGCTATCATTCCAGTATTTAGATGGATCTATTTAAGGCTCTCTATGGGAGGAGATATAGATCTTCTATTGGTTGGTTTGAGGTAGGTGAGACTGCTTTAGTAGGTCTAGATTCAGTGTTTGATGCTTTGGAGAAAGTTCAGTTGATCAGGGAGAGGCTTAAGACAGTCTAAAGCCATCAGAAATCCTATGTAGATGTGAGAAGAAGAGATCTTGAATTTGAGGGTGGAGATTTGGTATATTTGAAAATCTCTCTCATGAAGGGAGTAAAGAGATTTGGTAAGAAGGGGAAACTTAGTCCCAAATATGTAGTCCCTTACAGGATATTGAGTTCTTTAGAAAAGTAGCTTACGAGCTTGATTTGCCTGCAGATTTAGCATCAGTGCATCAAGTGTTTCATATGTCCTCGTTGAAGAAGTGTATTGGTGACCCAGCTATGGTTTTTCCTTTAGAAAGTATAGATTCTTAGGATAGCCTTTCTTACGAAGAACTCCCAGTTTAAACCCTAGATAGTCAGATTTACATACTAAGGAACAAAAAGGTTCCCTTAATCAAAGTTCTTTGGCAGAATCAATCCTTTGAGGGAGCTAATCGGGAAGCAAAAACAGACATACGTACCAAGTACCCTCACCGTTTCTCCATAAACTCAAACTCAGCTCAAGGTAACAGTTTTACTTAGGTTATCTCTTTTCCATTCTCAATTCCAACCATATAGTCATCTCAATGTCATTGCATGCATTCATGAATCAGTTCAGACAGTCACCATGTTATAGACTCAGTCATGTAATCATGTTTTTAGTTATGCATATTTAGTATATAATCTTAGTACCTCAGTATTGCTCAGCTTAATCACTCTTATTCGAGGATAAATGTTCCCAAGGGGAGGATATTGTAGTACCCCGTATTAGTCTTAGCTCAGTTCGTCCCCCAATACATGCACAAGAGGCTTAGAACCTAAAAATTTGGCTAAGTGTTAGAGACTTAGTTTTATTTTTGGCCTCTTAATTTTGATGATTTTTAAAGTAATCTTATCGACCTTGAGACATAGGTTTCTGAGTTAATTCATGTTCAGGGGTGTTAAGAGCATGTCTTGGGTAAGTTTTGGATTTTTCGGACGAGGTTTGGAACACTTTTGGATTTTGAAAATAGTACGTCACCATGATAAAAGTGCATTGTGGTGGAATAGTGATGGAGTCCTTGTTGAGTCGTGGTAAAGGTCCAATCAGCATTTCAGTTATGAATTTTAGTTTCAGAAGGGCAATTGCATCTTTTTCCATCATCCCAATCCATAAGAAACACGAGATTTGAAGCCCTTAAAAGCACATTTGGTAATCTTTTACACAAAACCTCTCAAAACAAAATCACTTTCTCTCAAGAACAAACCCTATCCCCATAAAGATTCAAGCTCAAACTTCAAGAAATTACCAAGAACTTTCACAAATTCTTCCATTAAGGTATGTTAGATGTTCATTCATGGGTCCATTCACCCATGAAGTTGAAGAATCTATTTTAAAGTTTAAAATCATGAATTTCACATGATTTCATGAATTTTGTCCATGAACTTCCATGAATTCCAATTTTATATCATGTTTACATGTGTTTTTGTTGAAATTAGCCTTTGACATATTTGAAGAATGATATTTGCATGTTAAATACTTAACCCATAATTTTTGTATTGAAATTTTGTTATCATGCCATGATTTAACTATTCCCATGCTTTAAATTTATGACCCCCTAAGAGGTGAGTTTTGAACAATGACTACTTATCATGCTTTTAAAGATTTAGTATGTTTCTACTAGTAATGTTATCGAGTCCTGGGGGTTATGAATACCCTAAAACTTAGTTGTTTACTTAGTCTTAGTATTTTCAGAATGGTTTCGTATACATTAGAGTATTATCAGTTCATTCAGTGACCATATTAGTAAGCTTAGTTCAGTCCAGAAATCAGATTCAGTCCAGTTGGAAGTAGGATTACCCAAGGATGAGGGCTCACCTTCCAGTTGAGGGTGTGACCTTTAGTAGCAGTCCCTGTGTTCAAGAATAACGTATCCAGATGAGGTTAAGATATTAACCTGCCAGTTGAGGGTTGGCACATATCTCACTAGAGCACTTTCCAGTAGAGAGTGACTCTTTAGTCCTTCGGAACTTCACTTTAGTGGATCCACACAGCCAGTGTTAGTACCTGTGGCATAGTACGGACACCTTCCAACTAAGGTCACAGGTTGGATCCCAATTATCTCATATTAGGGCATGTCAGTTAGATGATAGCTCTCACAGTCTCAGTCCAGTCTTATTCAAAAGTCAATTCAGGTTTGATTGACCGAAGCATATAGTCTATCAGTTAAATCAGTACTTTGATTTCAATATTTTAGTTTACAAACTATTTTTGTATCATTTTATATGCTTTGTCATGAATTTTTAGATTTTACCACCTTCACGTATAATATGCATTAGTTATCTCATATAATTCATCCAGTCAGTTATTATTTATGCACATGAGCCCATGCATATCAGCCGAACCTCATTTAGCATACCAATATATTTAAAGTACTAACCGCATACTCGTTTCTTGAGCTATGATGTCTCTTATCATAGATTTGGGACGCTCAGGTTCCTAACTGCACCTAGACATTCCAGCGTATCAGAAGTGATAGCAGCCCTAAGTCCTCATATTTTGAGGATCAATTATGTTTATTTCAGTATTTCATTTCAGTTTAATAGTCAACCAAAGTTAGTTGGGGACTTGTTCCATCAACTCCACAATCAGTCAGTTAGAGGCGTTTAGATAATTTTGGACAATAAGTTAGTTTGTCATTGCTTTTATCAATTTTTAGACAAGTTATTTTAGACTTATACTTCAGTAATGGTTTAGTACTTAAAACCTTATGGCGACTTCAGTTATTTTTGCATATGTGTATCTTTTGCTATCAGTTTTATTCAGTGCTAACAGCAGGTACCAACTTATAGGTTAGGTTATATTCACTTCTGACCGTAAGCACCATGTGGCGTCTAGGGTGTACTCCCTGTTCGTTACAGAGAGTTAGGCCCATATATCCCGTGGGTGACTTCATATGTTATGACGATTGAGCTACACAATCCAGGCTAAAGTTTTAAAGAGCATGTTAAGCCTTATTCCCTATCCCGGCATATGATAATATATATATACATAAATATATACATACATACATATATATGTATCTATATGCATTTGATTATGTGCATTGGTTTTGAATGATTTTGAACTGTCGGTCATGGCATTATGTTATCCTTATCCTTAAGTTACATGCTAGCGTTCACCCCACTAACCATCTCCAGGCGTAGTATCTCCATGCAATGTAGGCATCGGAGCTAATTCTACCTTTCTTGAGTAGAGTTAGATCGGTCAGCTCGGTTCATTGCGTTATGGTGAAGTGGTGAGATTTTATCCCGTGGAAGGCTTTGGTATTTCACTAGCTTTCATTCTTAGATTTGAGTTGATAGTTACTTTCATTATCATTAACATTATCATTTTCATTCTCATTGTTATCTTTTAGAAATGGAGACTTGTCATGACCAAGACTGGTTTTGGTTCTTTGTTAGAAGGCTTTGTTTGGATTACTATAGATATTGGGTGATGTTGGTCGGTTGTTTGGCCGATTATCCATCGTCGGTTATAGACATATATTGCATATTCTTAAGCTTATTGCATGGTATCTTGTTATATATTCAGAATTCATCTGACCTTAGGAGTTGTTGTGTTTGGTTTGGTTTGGTGCAAGGGGTGATCTCCGTACACATGGGACTTGAGATACCCGTCATGTCCAAGCTCGAGATTGGGTCATGACATATAGATTCCTAAAAATATGGGGAATACATTTTTTGAAATAAAGTTTTGATTTTGCCCTTTTTTTGGAAACTCATTTCAGGGGTTCGTTTGGACCCCGAATTAAAAAGTAGGCAATATGGGTATTGTTGGTTTTGTTTTTTCATGTGTCGATTTTATATTTTTTTGTTTTAATTAACTTTCAGATCATTTGTGAAAAGTAAGATTGTGGGTTTAAAGCGTAGCAGATCAATTTTGGCATTCAAGATAGGTTATGGCTTAACTCTGCAGACTGAGCTAGGTAGTTAATTTGTATACCAAAATTTATGCTAAGGGTGAAAAATAATCATGAAAAATGGCTATTTATATGTTGTGCCCTTGTGGGGGCCTATATGTGTTGTAATTATTGAATTTTGGGATATTATGTGATATATGTGACCGTGTGGGGTCTTATGTGATATTAATAGCCTGGAATATATGTGAATAATCATATTATGTTGTTAAAAAATGCCTATTGTGGTACCTTTGGTGTATTGTGATATATAAATACTTTGTGGACATGAATTATGGAGGACATATGAACTATGGATGGTAGAAATAATGATCGGATGTTGGCTCACGTGGTGGTGAAAATATAACATTGTGGTTATATATATATATATATATATATATATATATATATATATATATATATCATGTGAATTGGTTATGGAAACACTCATTGTGATTGGTCATGAATATTGCATCATCATCCTTATGTGATCACACACATCATTTCACTTATTTGTTATATTGTTTTATATATAGTTGTTGTCACGTATGTGCATTAGATTTGTATTTGGTGTTATGTATGTGCTATGGAAACACTGTAGATACTGAAAACACTGGAAATACTGAAAAATATTAGAAATATTAGAAATACTAGCAATACTGGAAACACTGGATATTGGTATTGGATATTGGATCTTATAAACCTTTTTCAAAGGATTATGCCAGAGAAGAGTCGTAGATATTGGTGGTATATGAGTTAACGAACCCCCCACTAAGAAGGATTGCCTCCGTAGATGTATACAGGGTGGTATGTGGGTTGATGAACCCTTCATGGGTCCCATATCAGGATGGCTTACCTCCGTGGGTGTATACGAAGGTTGTGTGACAACCTCGTGCATCATCATTAGCAGCCGTAGCAACAACATCTTATACATTGCACTTGCTTTATCGTGTTGATGTTGTAATTGAGTTTCTATATTGACTTGTTATATGTATACTTACTATATATCCTATTATTTATACTTGACCATCTTGTATATACATTTTCTTATCTGTTTCTACTTGCCTGTGATATAACATATACTTGTGTTCTACTTGGTGTGCTATTGTTATTTTTGTGATATATTGGAACTGTTAGTGCAAGCGGTGTGGGCTACCATTGTGGGATGTTTTCTGATTGCAGGTGATATGGCCTTAGTGTGTATTTTGTGTACTTTATTTTCTACTTTGCTTGGTCGGTCTATAATACCTACTGAGTACAAGTGGACCATACTCACTCCTACTGTGCCCTTCTGGTGCAGATTCAGGTTCGGGTGCATCCCATACTGCTTGACTCGGGCGATTATTGGAGCTTTCAAGGTAGTTAATGATTTGCAAGCATTCGAATATATTTTGCTACCTTTCTTTATAGATTATGTCTTTACTTTCATTTTGAGACAGAGTTTATCTTGTATTTGGATAACTTATGTATTTTCTTGGATTCGAGTTGTATTTAGATACGTTCTTATAATGTTGACATCTGATTTTAGGAGTTATGGTTGAATTATTATGTTTCTTTTCATATGTATTATACTTGTATGGTTCAACTTCATTCTAAAAGTCTTACCTTGGGGTTATTATTGTCTTTTTTCTTTGTGTATTAGTTTGGGTGATAGGCTTACTTGTCAAGGTTCGCCACGACAAGTGCCATCACGATTCTTTGAATTTTGGATCGTAATAATAATTTTCTTCCTGCTAATATGTCACAAATTATTCCATATAGATATTTTAAGTTTTTATATTCATGTAAAATTCAAACAAAATTAAAAAAAGAGTAGATCAAAATAAATGTAATAAGATTCATTTTTCGATAGCAATAAATTTCATTTCTTTTGTGTTTTTAGTTGTGACCACCAACAACAAGTACAAAGTTTGAATGTATTTTTTGTACATGCTATGACAGTTTGATGTGGAGGAAAATTTAGGGGTGGGGGGTAGGGTAAGGAGATGGGGAAGAAAAAAAAGTTTTGAATTTTTTTAAAAATATTAATTTAATTTATTTATTTTTGTGAGGGGGTGTGAAGCTATGGCAAGGGTGCGATCGGGTAAGAATATTTTTTAAGAATTTTTTTAAAAATAATTTTTAAAAATTTGGTTAAGGGAGGGAGAGGGTTGGTAGATTGGGGTGAGGAGTAAAGAGGTGAGGGTGGGCTAAGAAAAAGTTTTAATTTTAAAAAAAAAAAGAATATTTTTTTAGGGTAGAGGTTTGGTAGGGGGTAAGAATTTTTTTCGGAAATTTTCTAAAAAAAATGGGAGGGGGGGGGGGTCAAGATACGAGGTAGGGGGCTTAAACTGAGAAAGCAACAACTAACAGATAATATAAAAAATAAAATAGAATTATGTAATATTAAATAAGGACATAATTATAAAAGAATAAGGAAATAATGAGATACCACCAAATTGATGGTTACATAAAGTGATGGTTTTCATGATTACCATACCATGAATTCAAACCATATCATGCCATACATTTTAAGAAATAATAATCAAATTACCATACCATGGAAACCACCATCAAAAAGTGTTAAATGATGTAAGTGCCACGGTTGATTTTCTTTTACCCCAATTTCTAAATTTTCATCGTAGCCAACCTAATATAATATTCAAATATTCCATTTAGATCTAAACTCGAAAACCCACGTTTTATATACTAGTTTAATCACACATGTCTCGCGCGTGTAACGTTTAATTATTTAAAATTAAATAATTTTGTCTATAGTAGAGATTTTTAATGAAGTATAAAAAGGTCAAATCACTTTTCAAAGATTTTTCACACTTTAATATAATAACAACAACAACAACAACAACAACAAACCCAGTGTATTCCCACCTAGTGGGGTCTGGGGGGGTAAGATGTACGCAGTCCATACCTCTACCTCTGATGAAGTAGAAAAGCTGTTTCCGATAGACCACTTTAATATAATAATGTAAACAAAAACACATATTTTAATGTAAGCATATATATATATATATATATATACCACCAGAAGTTTCAAGTGATTGATAGATCATCACTTTTGTGTTTGTCATGTAGTACCTTTTTTCTTTGCTGTCAGAGGATAAGAAAGACGCATCAATTTAAATCATATTTGTGGTACAATTATTTTTCTTTTTTTCTATATTTAATTTTTTTTCTTGTTTTTAAAGTTAAATCTTTACAAAATAATTGATTACATTCTTATTACGTTGATTTAGAATTCTTAAATTAATGAAATAAATATTAATTGTCATTACTTCTGATGACTTCTAATAAGAAAAGGTTTTCCATAAATATATTTAATTAATTTTCAACTCATAAATATTAGGAAAAAAAAAGTGATAAGACAATTTTGTCTAAAGCAATGACTTTTAATGAAGGGCAAAAAGTTCAAACAACATTTCTAAGTCCCTTCACACTTTTAATAAATTATAGATTTAATTATTTTTATTTTAACATGATAAAATCTTGAGGTATTTTATTTAATAAAATTAAAAAAAAAAAAAAAAATACACAGCAAATATACATTGCAATTTCTTAGCCTAAAAGTGCATTGCATTTTATAACACAAACCTGAATTTGGCCCATAAATGTAAAGTAACTTTTTTTTATAATATTGTACGCATTTCATAGTGGCGGAGCAAGGATTTTTGCTGAGGGTTCAAAATCTAAAGAAAAACCCACCTAAGGGGGTTCAAGATTTACAATTTGTACACAAAAATTATTTTAATTATGTATTAATAGTATAATCTTTCGCCAAATGGGGTTCGGAAGAACCCCCTATTACTAGGCTGGCTCCACCTCTTAGCATTGTACATTGTATTGTATATTGTGGCATATACAATAAAGTCTTTTTATTCGGTTATTTTCTTCTTCCTTTTCATTTAGTACACACATATACAATGTTGATACATTGGTTAAACATTATATACATATACATACATATTTATATAGTTATGTATATTATTGCACAATTGTATATATACACACAATATACGATATTATGCAAAATTATAAGAGGATGCATTCATATACAATATCAGTCTATATCATACACTAGTATACAAAATATCGACTTCGTCCCTTCCTTAATTTCAAGCATCAGATTCAGTCAAAAACGCACTAAAAACTACAACAAATCACCCAAAACTTTAGATTTAATTTCCTCTATATGTGACCGTTCATTTGTAGCAATACTCACTCAAAGTGGAGCTCATTACGAAAACAGTGAAACTTTACTCGTTTTTCTTTTTTCTGGAGTATTTTTTGAAATTTAATTCAGGTATTCTCTAAATGACATCAAACTTTAAGTCTTGAGGTCCTATTGATGTTTCCGATCACTTGAAACCACATCCAATAATGTATCCATAACAAACTCAACAACACTTATTTCAAAATTAATCTCAAATTTCATATGTTAATTTGACTTTTATACTCAAAATCTGGATCTAGTTCATACTCAAAGCTTCAACTCTACAATAGAGTTTCTTAAATCAATCAAATTTCAAATACATTACACATAAATTTAAAACTAAAATTATGAAAAGAAAAAAAATAAAGAAGAAGAAGAAGAAAATCTCTAAAATAAAAAAAGTTGTATGGAATATTCAAAAATATACAATACAATATACAAATATATACATTATTATATAAAAGGGATTACGTCTTCCTCCTCGAATCCAATCACTAAATTCAACCAAAAACACATCAAAACTACACTAAATCGTCTAAAATTTTACATTTGGGCTCCTTAATACATAATCGATCTTTTACAATCATATCCACCTAAAACAAAGCTTATTTACAAAAATTTAATTGTCATATTTTGAAGTTTGGAGCTTCAATAATAGCTGAAAATTCAAAAATTTTGTGGTATAACTGTGAAATTGTAATATAAAATGATCAGGTTTCACCATTTGTAACAAATTTCATGAATTATAATGAAATTTTGTGATACAATCAGTATTTTTAAAGGCAGAGACATAAGACGAGGCGTTTTACCTGGTACAAGGCGATGCGTAAGCCCCGATGCAGTAGGACGTAAGCCCCACAAATTCTTTAATTTTAATATATATAAATTAATATATTTATTTTAAAAAGAGATAAATTACACAAAAAATATCAAAATTATAAAAATTAAGTGAAATATGTATCTAAAACTTCTTCAGCAAAAGAAAAATAATCAAAACCATATGATACAACTAATATATAAAGTCAATTTTCATATATAAACTATTATATTTCCTTAAACACACAAGTTTGTGTAAAAAAATAGGACATAATTAATCAGCCCCCACCTTTATTACCCGATCAATATATTTACACACACATTAATCATGTATTTTATTTTAAGTAAGAGAGCCAAAAAATTAAATAACTTAAAAGCTTGTCACTTTGAGACTTGAAAAGAACTAAACGAAAATAAATGAACTAGGAAGAAGAAAGAACATCCAATACCTTCTTGAGTAGCGATGCCGTCGGCAACCACCGACAAATACATTTAAAAGTGAGGGTTTTAAGTTTACTTTTGATTTGTGTATTTAAGTATTTACCAATTATATTTTAGTATTAACTCGAAATTAGATATTTAATTGGAACAAATCTTTTTACTATGTAAGCTTTTCTAGGCTTATACCTAATTTACACCTAACGCTTAGGCGATTGCCCTAATGCTTAACGAATACCTCAAATTTTAGGGCGTTTCACCTTTCGATATTTTTGCCTCCCAAGATGCCTCGAGGCATTTTTTACTATGCCTCACCCTGATGCGAGTCACGTAACTGTCTTTTAAAATATTGTCTACAACTATGAAATTGTAATAAACATCTAAGGTTAGTTTTCAAACTGTTCGAGTCCAAAACACTATCCGAAGAGATTATTCAACTATGCAAATTCAAAAGCTTATCAGAAGTTTTCGGTACATTTCAAAATACCTTAACAATGAAGATGAGGATTGGAGAGGTGTGTGTGAGAGGGAAAGTAATAATTTAATTAAAGATGTAAAATAATTAAAGATGTAAAATAACTTTCTTTTTCCATAGATACTGAATCATTTTTGATAAGAGCATAAAAAATTGGTGATAATTTACAATGTAAGATTATCACATACCTATTTATGTAATTTTTCCTTCTATTTATCCAATGAAAAATAGATAACCATTAATATTTTATCCAACTCCACAAATTCAGCTGCCGAATACTATGGATCGTGGAAGTAAACTCAACCCCCCAAAAGCAAAAACCATCATTATTTTCAAGTATCAAATACATATAGATACACAAATTAAATCAATATTATTTTGTTCCTCTATACAACCCTAATATCGATTCAAACAATCCTAATTATCTTTCTTTAATGGCCATTCTTCCATTGCTGGTTCTAAATCTCCTGCCTTAATTTTTTTAAAAAAGGTGGATTAATAAACCAGCAATGGAAGAGCCACAATCAACACCACCACCACCTACTCTGCCCACAACTCCCTTATCCCTCGTCAAGCCTTCCTCAAAAAATGATAAAAAATGCCCCGTAAAAATAGTTAGAGCCTTTCAAAATGTGATCCGGTCCTTCCCAATTATTATGCCCGTATGTAAACTCCCTTCTCTTCCCGGTGGCTGTTTACCCGAAATAAAAATTGGTGTGTCTGGCACATTATTCGGATACCGAAAAGGCCGTGTCAGCCTTTCGATTCAGGAAAACCCAGGAACTCTGCCTACCTTGGTCATCGACCTATCCATGCAAACCAACACATTACAAAAGGAAATGAACCTTGGAATGGTGCGCATCACGTTGGAATGCGAAAAAAGACCTGATAGTAACACGAAGCTTCTAGAGGAGCCATGTTGGACTATGTTCGTAAATGGGAAGAAAAGTGGCTATTGTGCGAAAAGAGATGCCACGGAGGAAGATCTCTATCTCATGGAAGTACTTAAGGCGGTGTCTATGGGAGCAGGCGTCCTGCCCCCAAAATCCGACGTGGAAGGACACGCGGATGATGAGATGTCGTACATGAGGGCACATTTTGAAAGAGTAGTGGGATCAAAGGACTCAGAAACCTTATATATGTTGAGCCCAGTTATTAAAAGTGAACCTGAATTGAGTATTTTCTTTGTGAGGATATGAATATATTTTCTCAGATAAAGGGTTATATTTTGTAAATTGATTTGCTAGTGTTGTAGATATCAATTTGTATCTTTGTAGGTAGAGGAATTGAAGAATTTGGTGTACAGGGTTAAAGCATTGAAAGGTTCTTAGGATTATCCATTGTTTTTTTCAAATTTCCTGTATTGGTTTCTTGATCAGTACTTAATTCATTCAAAGTTTTGATGATTTTTGTTTATTGGGAATCTATGAACGCTAAATTGTTAGTTCTTCCTTTTACTTTGATCAGTTTTCCAGTTAATTAATTTAACTCTAAAGGGCTGTTATCAATCTCCTCATATTATATTAGGAATTCTTGGATGATTTGCTTGAATTTTGTTGTTTCTTCCTAAGGTTGTGATAATGTTTCCCTATTAATTTGAATTGATTGAGTACCCACTAAATTCAAGGTTTGTACTTGTAAGTTGAAAAGTTAAATTTTGGTTTTTGCTTGGTGCTTAGTATCCACAAGCCCGATGATTATGACGTGTATCATACTGAGGGCTTGAACTGGAATCTAGTTTCAAGTCAAAAGTAGATGATCCTATTCATATTACCACAATTCTGATTCGTGTAAATTTTGATTTTAGTAATGCATTGGAGAATGATTAGGATAAGTATGTACAAATATAAGTAAAAGTTTTATAAATTCTCAACTTTTGAATACTTCAAAAATTTAATATTGTGGTATTATCTCTTACTTTTAATTTTTAATTAGTGCATTATTTATTGAATGTTATTTTTATTGTTTTTATATTTTTTAAAATATTTATTAGTTTAATTTGTAATATGAATAAATTAAGAAAAGTCGGTAAAAGTATTAGAATTTTTTATCCCGAAAGTGATAGGTGTAGTAAAAATAAATTCGTATCGATTTCGGTAAAGGTAGTTCAAATACTAGATATACCCATGTGCCTCTGGTATCAATTAATGAACTCTTTGATAATGAATAGGTGTAGGTGTTCACGATATGCATTATTTAGAAGCTCAAGAAAATTATGATATAGAAGAAGAGAATAAATAAGACGTAGTTGATTTAAACATAGATGATGATGCTATTGATGATATATACACCCAAAGTCGGTAATACTAATGTTAGATCTGAATCGATTAATCTTTCTTCCTGTCTCCCTATAAGATCTAGAGAAAAACTAGTATTGTGTGAAATTTTTTTTCTGAACTAGAAGGAACTACTAAGGTCTAATGCAATATTTGTCAAATGATATTATTGGACAATAAATTTTTTGAGACCAAAAATAATAATCGAAACAAGAAAAATACTGCAACAATCGATTTATTGATTTCAACATGAGTATTACAATCTTTATGAATCCCCTGATTCGCCTTTTCAACTAAAAATTTAAGGGTTTCGAGCTTGATCTTGAACTTAAACTTGAACTTGAACTTGACGGATTTGATCTTTGACTTGTGCTTGAATCCAGGGACTTTGTAGCTTGTTCTTGAATCTTGCGGTCTTGATCTTGAACTTGATTTGAGGACTTGATGAACTTAATCTCGACTTGTACTTGAATTCAAGGGTCTTTGAGCTTGTTCTTGAATGTTGTAGTCTTGATCTTGAAGCTTGAACTTGTTCTTGAATCTTGAACTCTTGATCTTGAAATCTTGAGCTTGTTCTTGAACCGTGAACTCTTGATCTTGAATTTGTAGAGAAATTTTGCTGCTTTTGATCCACGAGTTCTCTCTTGCTTCTTGCTAGACTTGTTGGTGCCTTTTCTGAATTATGAAGCCCCTATTTATAGTTGTAAGAAATGAAGAGTCATGATAAATATGAACTTCCTTTGACCAATCAAATTTAAGTGACATGGTCTTGATAAATATGAACTTTCTTTGACCAATCAGATTCAAGTGACATGACACTTCTTATGAGCTTTTAATTTTCTACATCATTTTGACATGTGACATGGTCCCATTGGCTCTTCACTTGATTTGGAATGTCACGTCATTTGACATGTGATACCAAATTGGACATCTAGAACATGATAACATCTTGGGCTTTATAAAGTGAGCTTAGTCATTTGTAGCCCAAATTAATGGACTAGCCCAATAACATTTAAACTTTAATTAAATCCTTGCATGTTTGGACTTAAATTAATTTAATTATATTAATTTCTAATATTTATTTGGGACTAATATATTTTTAAATTTAATATAATTCAAATTTTGTATGGATTTCAATTTAATTGCTCACAAATTTCCCCTTACTTCAAGGATTATCGAAGTATTAATTTATTTAAACAGAAGACGAATCTCGAAGTACCATCAAATTGAATTTAGATCGAATTAATTTATGTATCGGATCGCATGCACTTTCAACATACATATGTTTTAAAAGGAATCATTTGATAATGATTTCAATTTAATTGCTCACAAATTTCCCCTTACTTCAAGGCTTATCGAAGTATTAATTTATTTAAACAGAAGACGAATCTCGAAGTACCATCAAATTGAATTTAGATCGAATTAATTTATGTATCGGATCGCATGCACTTTCAACATACATATGTTTTAAAAGGAATCATTTGATAATGATTATGTTTGCCATTATACATTTCATATTGGGAATGTCCAATTATTCTTTGCATTAAATGATTATGTTTCCTGGCCCATTATATTTTAATATTTCAAATCAGTTGTGTGAAGCTTGTCTTCTTGGAAAATATATTATCCCGTACTTCTACCTAGCTTAAAATCGTCCTAGAAATGTTAAAGACTTGTTTTAAAGATGAATCCACTTTTATACATGTGGTATTTTTAATATTTTCACTTTTTATCATGTGGAAAATTGAATAATCTTTTTATCAATACCAAATTTGCCTAAATTCGATACCTGGGCGAAGAGTTAGAGCCATTTTAGTAAGACAGTATTCCACCTAAGCCATCAACGTGTTTCGGAGCTAGCCAAAATGGTAATCATCAAAATCCAGTGAACCTCCGTGATTATGACACATCGCACCAAGGCTCAATTCAGGGTTGTCAAATTTCACGACAGCGTCGCTCGAGCCAGGGGTCCAGGTCGGGGAATTTTCATAGAATTAAAATACGCATCCATGGGTTAAAAGGGTCAATTTTTCACCCCCTATATATACCCAATAACACGTGATTTATCCATAATTCACCCAAAATATATTGTTTCTCTCAATTTTCTCTCAAGAACAAACTAGGGTTTTCAATTGGGGATTCGAATCCAAAACTCAAATTCAAGAATCTCTCCATCAATCTTCGTAGAATTAAGAACTAAGGTATGCATAGTATTTATTCATAGATTCCTTTCGTCCATGAAGCCCAAGAATCAAGTTTTAAACTTTGAATTATGATATTCATACTATGTGTTAATTATATTCATGTGGTTGTTGTTGTTGTTGTATGATTCCCAAGTTGGAATCTTAATGATTTTTTATGAAATTACGTTAGTATATGAGTTTAAATTCATGAATTAAGTGGTTTATGATGTGTTAATTGATAATTATACCTATTCCCTAAGTAGTGCATGTAAGGTGTTTGATAAAATGCCTAGAAGACTAGAAATCATGTAATATAGGTTCAAATATGACTTAAGTGGTGAATTCATGTTTTATCCTTGTGGTCAAAGAACTCCCATACTATAAATGTGCCTTGAAAATGTTTGTTGGATTGCTCATGAATTAGCCTTATGAAATTGTACCATGTTTACATGCAATCCTATTCATGTATAAGTTTGTGATAACCATGTACTTCATAAAATCCCTAAATTAATGTATTATGAATTATTGATATTGGTCATATGTTCAAGAAGTGTCATGTACTATTAGTTTTATGCCATCGAGTCCTGCGGGTACTTGTACCCGATAATTTAGCTGTGTGACTAGAGCCAGTGTCATGTTTTCACGATATTCTCAGTCAAGCCATGATTCTTAGAATCCAGTCAATCTCATGACTCAGGAAAACTCAGTAAATTTACTATCAGTCTAGTCCTACTCAGTAATCTCAAAGACCTCAGTGGTCTCAGTAACATTAATACTCAGTAATCTCGGTAAACTCAGTATTCCTAAAAATCTTATTAACTTCAGTACTCTCCACCAGTCCTTAGATCTCAATAGCATTTCATCAGTCAACGAAACTCAGTGAACTCAATTTAGCTCTGTTAAAAACTACCATTAGTATCAGTTCAGTGTCTATTCAGTTGGGAGTAGGATTCAGCACCGAGTGATCCCAAGGATGGGGATTCACCTGTTATTCAGTAGAGGGTGTGATCCTTAGAAGCAATCCTTATGTTTCAGAACTATGTATCCAGCGTAGGTTGGGATGCACCTTATGTATTTAGGGATTTATACATCTTATTTGAGTTTCCTACTAGGAGGGGTAGACGAAAGAGCTCCCTGTCAGAGAAGGTATACTCACAACTTGTCTTTACCCTTGGCATGGTACTGACACCCTTCTAGCTGGGGTTACAGGTTGGACCCCACTAGTTTATTTTTGGGGGATGTCAGATGGTTACCCCTCACAATATCAATTTCAGATCCAATTTCAATAATAGAACTTATTTTTGTTCTACAAAAATCCAGGACTGTCAGATACAGTAAAATCAGTATAGTGTGGAGCCCAGCTAGTTTCATTAGTATCAGGACTGTCAGATTCAGTCACTCATGTTATCAATATTTAGACTCAGTAATCATGTTATCACGAACTCAGTTAATAGTATATTAATTATACGAAACCCATTTTATCAGTATTTAATTTTAGGACTATCAGATAAAGTCAATCAGACCAGTTCTTCATAATCAGAACTATCAGAAACAGTCATTCCTTTATTAGAAATATGACATTAGTTCCTTAGTATTCAGTAGACTCAGTCATTCAGTATCCCAGTATCAGTACTTAGATATCAGTAAATCCACATTATCAAAATTCATGAGTCAGCGTTATCACGATCTCAATTACAGTTATGTATTCATGTATGTATTCTCATGTTCATGTTATACAGTCAGTTATTATTGTTTATGCATATGATCCCTTGCATTTAGCCTACCTCACTTTCATACCAGTATATTCAATGTACTAACGCATTTGCGCTATGGTATTTTATACCATAGGTTTAGAAGCACGAGATCTCGAGCATACTTAGTAGATCAGATGTTCAAAATCCAGACTAGCAGTGAGTCCTCATTATTCGAGGATAGCATGATTATTTTATTACTTTATTATTTCACTAGTTCGGAGTTAGTTGGAGACATATTCCATCAACTCCATAGTTTGTCAGATAGTTTAGAGGCTTTTAGACTACAATATGTTTCAGACAGTTTATTTCAGTTTAGGGTATTGTTATACCCCATTATAGACATTGTTTTATATTTAGTATTAGTTTAGTTTTGAACCTTATGGTCTTATAGCTTATATTCCACATATTTACAGTATATTATTCAGTGCTTAGTTATAGATATTAGTCATGGGTTAGCTAGATGTCCTTCGGGGTCATGAGCACCGTGTATCATTTCGGGTACCAGGTTCGGGGCGTTACAAACTTAGCATCAAAGCCTAAGGTTCAACAGTATCCTAGGAAATCTGAAAAGCCACATCTAGTAAAGTCTTGTACATGGGTGTGTTGTGCACCACACTTATGTGCAGGAGGCTATGAGATGTTTTAGGAACAATTTCCTTTCTTTTAATATTCATGTCGTGCCAGTGAGCATAAGCTCAAAATTTTCTCTCAGTCTAATCCATTCTCCCTTTCATTTACAGAACATGCCTCCCAAACGGACTAATGAAAAGAGAACGGGAAATCAGTCTGCACCTCAGCCTGTTCAGGCAGATCCTCTAGATGAGCATGTCGCTCATGCAGAATTCAGGACTGTATTCACTACTCTAGCCAATTCAGTCACAACTCAAAATGAATGACCAGCTGCTTTTTCGGCCAACCTAGTGTCCAATTTAGCTGCAACCAGGATTCGAGAGTTCACCCAAATGAATCCTTCCTTATTCTTAAGTTGTAAGTCCGAAGAGGATCCACAGGAATTCCTTGACCAGGTTCAGAAAGTCACAGACATCATGGGAGTAACTTTTGCTGAGAGTTCAAAGTTAAATGCTTATCAGCTATAAGATATATCCCATACGTGGTTCAAGTAGTGAAAGGTAGACTGGGGTATAGATGTGGAGCCCGTAGAGTAGGAAAAGTTTGCTACAGCCTTCTTAGATAGATTCTTTCCCCTAGAGAAAAAAGAAGCCAAAGTATTAGAGTTCATCAACCTCATACAAGGTAGCATGAGCGTAAAAGAGTATTCCCTCAAGTTTACTTAGTTAGCCAGGTACGCTCCCCAAGTAGTAGTAGACAGTAGATAAAAAATGAGTAAGTTTCTGTTTGGGATATTAGGTAGAGTGGTTAAGAGTGCAGAACTGCGATGTTGATTAAGGAGATAGAAATATCTAGGTTTATGGTCCATGCTCAGCAGATTGACGAGCAAAAACTTAAGAAGAAGGAGAGGGAAAATAAGAGGGCGAAAACTGGTAGTTATAGTTTTTCTCAGCCAGGGTCGCAGGGTGTTAACCTTTCTTAGCATAGACAGAATTTTCCAACCCCAGTTCTATTTTTAGGTAGTACACCATCACTAAAGTTTAGAAATAACCGTAGAGATGAGGCGCCAGGCTCCAAGGCCCAAGGTAGTGAGAGTTGGGTTTTTACTCATCCACTTTGTGAAGAGTGTGGTAAGCATCATAAGAGTGTGTGTAGAGCTGGCAGTAATGTGTGTTTCAGATATGACGAGTCAGGTCAGAAGGTTCGAGACTATCCTAAACCCGATCTTCAAAGTCAACATGGTCGTCCTTCAGCTTAGTCCGATCGCCCAAATCAGCAGGGTGCCAATTCTAATGCTATCAGTGGGAAATGCCTAAATAGACTCTATGCACTTCAGTCCTGATAGGATCAAGAAAGTCCTCCTAATGCAGCCACTGGTATGTTATAGATCGTTTATTTATATATTCTCGCTTCTTTCGATTTTGGAGCTTCTCTTTCTTTTGTAACTCCTTGTATATCAGTTAACTTTAAGGTCATACCAAATGTTTATAGGACATTTTTCAGTCTCTACCTCAGTGAGTCGGTCTAACACAGCCTGACAAGCATATAGTAACTGTTTGGTTATGATATCTCAGAAATCCAGGCCTTCAGGTTCTAGTAGTAATACCAGTATGAGTAGTAAATCAATAAGGGTAGGTGATTCCCGACCTATTCCTATCACAATGTGAAGTTTTATACTTTAACCCTCCTGATACTTATGCATGCTTCATGTCACAATTCCATGCACCCAACTTATATTCTCGCATTTTCCATAAAATTAGTGTGTGATTTAAGTTCCTAGTATAAGGAGTTTAAGCTTACTCTGTGTTACGAGTAAAGTTCCATGAGTACAGAAACATCAGACTCATGTCATGCAGCTCATGACTCATGCACTCATGTCATTCTTTACAGTATGCTTAGCCTACACGATTTATGAATTCACTCTTAGGGTTTAGTCAAACTCAGATTATGTCATGTATACTCTCAGTTTAGATACCTTGGTGAATTTGTAGTGTTAATGTTTTGTTCTGCAGGCCTCAGTTACAATATTATTCAGTAGTCAGTATCTAGTAAAGGACTTAGATAGTCCTACAGAACCATGGCTTTCAGCTATCAGTTATTTAGCCATCAGAATTTAGTGCTCCCATACCAGTCTAAACCTCTGTTATAGAAAACCAGTATTCAGTCCCAGTTACAGTCTTAGTTATGGTTACAGTATCAATTACCGTCTTAGCTACAATCTCAATCCTAGTCCTAGTTCAACCAAATAAAAAAAATCAGTTCACTTTCAGGATTAACCAACCATAACATATATCTATCAGTTACTCAGTCATTAGTATTTCAGTACCTCAGTTACAAAATATTTCTGAATCATGTCATACGCTTGGTGTCGCAATTTCAAGTAATACTGTTTTCATAAATTCATGCCCAATCACCTCATGTCACTCAGTCATTCCTTACCTTCTATTCATAATACTCTACAACCTCAGGCTATCCATTCAGACTAAGTACAGTTCAGTCTTATATGCCAACATTTATCTATAAGTCATTCAGTTAATCATATAAATTAGTAAATTTATGCATTCATGCTTAACACCATTTGAACCTTTTCAGCAGTCTCAGTTGCAGTGCATAAGGTTTGGTCACTTTATCTTAGATGATGTTTCATAGGCTTTGCCTCCTAATACAAGAACCCCAACCATGTAGCGATCTCCCATTCAGATGTCCTATGTAGACCAGGATAAGATTCATTTTCTCTCTACAGTCATTAGAACCCTATAAAAAAATTGTAATAGAAATACTTCGATTGAGTATGAGTTTTCAGCATAAGTTAGTTCGCAAAGCTAGTACTTTACTTTAGCAGTCAGAACGGACAAGTTCAGATGGTGTGGTTTCCTCATCTTTCCACCTAATCGAACTATTTGGAATCTCATGAATGTGATTATTCTAAGATGGACCAACTAGGTAGTTGCGTGTTCAACTTGGTTCATGTATCATGCCTTAGTTTCATAGAATCACAGTCAAGTCAGTATTCTTCTAGGGACCAAGTGTCCCAAGGAGGATATACACTTTAGTTCCCTGAAACTTTCATGACATAAACATGTTGCTCTCTTCTCGTAACGAATCTAGTTTGGAGTAGTGGGTACCCATAGGTTGATCCTCTAGCTCCAATCCTGGTCGTATGCCACATATTCAAGGTACTTAGTTCAGATCACAATATTCAGCTCATGTATCACATTCGTTCCCATGTTTCCGCTCATGCATATTTAGTAATTAAGGTTAGACTCAACCCAAGGTAATAGCTTTTCTTAAGCTTATCCAGTTTCATGTTCAGGTTTTAGTTATAAATGTGGTATTCAGTTCCATGTTCAATTTTTATTTCAAACTTGGTATCGTTACCCCTACCTGTTCAGTCGCATGTTCATGAGTCAGTTTAGTCATGTATTCACGCATCAGATATGCGTGATCAGCTTATCAGTACTCTCAGTTATGCATTCATGTATCAGCTCATTCATAAAATCATGCATCAGATATGCATGCTCAGTATCAATCTCAATAATATTAGTCAGGTAGTCATGTTTCAGCTGTTCATGTTCAGTATGTACTTCAGGTTATTGCTTCTCCCATCTAATCAGTCTCATTCGAGGAAGAATATTTCCAAGGGAGAGATATTGTAATACCACATACTTCTACCTAGCTTAAAATCATCCTAGAAATCCCTAAATTAATGTATTATGAATTGTTGATATTGGTCATGTGTTCAAGAAGTGTCATGTCTTGTCAGTTTTATGCTATCGAGTCCTGGGGGTACTTGTACCTGATAATTTAGCTCTGTGTATAGAGCCAGTGTCATGTTTTCACGATACTCTCAGTCAAGCCATGATCCTTAGAATTCTGTCAGTCTCATGACTCAGGAAAACTCAGTAAATTCAATATCAGTCTAGTCTTACTCATTAATCTTAGTGACCTCAGTGGTCTTAGTAACATCAGTACTTAGTAATCTCGGTAACCTCAGTATTCCCATAAATCTTAATAACTTCAATCCTCTCCATCAGTCCTCAGATCTCAGTAGTATTCCACCAGTCAACGAAACTCAGTGATCTCAGTTTAGCTCCACTAAATAATACCATTAGTATCAGTTCAGTTTAGTTAATCAGTTCAGTGTCTATTTAGTTGGGAGTAGGATTCAGCACCGAGTAAACCCAAGGATGGGGACTCACCTGTTATTCAGTGGAGAGTGTGATCCTTAGAAGCAATCCTTGTGTTCCAGAACTACATAGACAGCATGGGTTGAGATGCACCCTACGCGTTTAGGGATTTATACATATTATTTGAGTTTTATACTAAGAGGGGTTGATGGAAGAGCTCCCTGTCAGAGAGGGTATACTCACAGCTTGTCTTTACCCGTGGCACAGTTCTGACACACTTCCAGCTGGGGTTACAGGTTGGACCATACTATTTCTATTTTGGGGCATGTCAGTTAGATGGTTACCTCCCACAGTCCCAATTTCAGATCCAGTTTCAGTAATAGAACTCAGTTCAGTTCTATAGAAATCCAGGACTGTCAGATACAGTCAAATCACTATAGTGAGGAACCCAGCTAGTTCCATTAGTATCTAGACTATCATGTATAATCACTTATATTTTCAGTATTCAAACTCAGTAATCATGTTATCACGAACTCAGTTAATAGTATATTAATTATACGAAACCTATGTTATCAGTATTCAATTTCAGGACTGACAGATACAGTCAATCAGACCAGTTCTTCATAATTAGAACTGTAAAAAATAGTCATTCTTTTATTAGTAATATGACATTAGTTCCTCAGTATTCAGTAGATTCAGTCATTCTGTATCCCAGTATTAGTACTCAGATATCAATAAATCCACGTTATCAGAATTCATGAGTTAACGTTATCATAATCTTAGTTATAGTTACGTATTCATGCATGTATTCTCATGTTTATGTTATACAGTCAGTTATTATTGTTCATGCATATGAACCCTTGCATTTAGCCTACTTCACTTGTATACAAGTGCATTCAACGTACTGACATATTTGCGCTATGGTTTTTAATACCATAGGTTTAGAAGCACGAGCTGCCGAGCATCCTTAGTAGATCAGACGTTCAGCAGTCAGACTAGCAGTGAGTCCTCATCATTCAAGGATAGAATGATTATTTTATTACTTTATTATTTCAGTAGTTCGGAGTTAGTTGGGGACATATCCCATCAACTCTACTATTTGTCAGACAGTTTAGAGGCTTTTAGACTACAGCATGTTTCAGACAGTTTATTTCAATTTTGGGTATTGTTATACCCCAATACAAATATTGTTTTATATTTAGTATTAGTTTAGTTTTAAACCTTATGGCTTTATAGCTTATATTCTGCATATTTACAGTAGATTATTCAGTGCTCAATTATAGATATCAGTCATGGATTAGCTTGTGGTCCTTTGAAGTTATCAGCACCGTGTATCATTCTAGGTACCAGATTTGGGGTGTTATAGAAAATATGCTATTAGGCTACCTTTTGTGTTCCCCTCACTGGTTTGTCCTCTCTTGGGTGTGCTATTTGTCCCCTAACGTAAGTTAGAGGCCTCGGGGCACATGGCTACCTCTGGAACGTCCAAAATATGTTTTTAAGTCTCCTAAGTGAGGAAAATTGATGTTATTTGATATATTTCATGTTGGGGCACTTAACTAAGACCTAAAACACTATAAAATCATAACTTAATCATAATTTTAACATACCTTTGGTGCTATAAACAAATTGGAGAGAAAGCAAGCAAACAATGGGCACAAATTAGGGTTCTCTGTTCTCAAACTTTACATTCTGGTATTTTTTCATTATGAACTAATTTATGGCGATTCTTTGTAAGACTTTGAGTGGCTAACCACCTTAATTCTATGGTTGAGGCCAAGAACATAATTACTTATGCTTTCATTTGAGTTTTTTAAAGTTGATTATCATTGTTTGGTTATTAATATGTTGTTATGCTTATTATTCTTGGATTCATGACCCTTAGGACAAACTTATATTTCTATTATGAACCCAAAAGTAGGAATAATGATTAGAATATGAGATATATGGAGTAGTCTTTTAAATAGAGAGGGATTGAAGTTAAGATTTGTGTTTAGGATAGGAATATACCTAATTTGCCTTACTTGGATCATATATCAAATAAAATATAAATGTATTTAACTTAGTTCTCACATTTTCACTCAAGGATGTAGTTGTGGGACTAAGTTAGATATACAATTAAAGGATGACCATTTTCTAATTATGTTATTAACTCCGTGAATTAACAACCAAGGTAATTAACTATACTAATGAGATTGTATGTCTAAGTAGGATTGTTTGTAGTGCCTTGACCCTAAATTTCTCCCTATTATTGTCTCTAACACTTTACATTATTGTAATTATTACTATTTATTTTAATTTAAAACCTCAAACTCTTTTGGTTACCATTAACACTTATTTAATCCTTTTTAGTAATGCTATGATTCGATTATTGCTGAGCACAACTCCCTGTGGGATTGATATTTTGATTTTAAAGGCCACTTTACAACTTGGGTGATCATGTACACTTGCATGTGCACTAGGATGCGACAAATTTTTGGCGCCATTACCGGAGACGTAAAAATTGGCAACTGTCTTAGTTTTAATTTTGCTATTTAATTTATAAGTGCTAATGAATTGATCTTAGCTTCTAAATTTGTTGGTTAAAGTTTAAAACTTAAGTACGCTGGCAAGGGAAAGGGATTTGATTGACCCATATCATGAACCTTAGTAGTGGCTTACATTAGTTGAGGAGAGAAATAGTACTTCACTATCAAATACGTTAAATTCAGCAAGAAAAATCTGTTCTTGCACCAATGACTAGAGATTAACCAGCCCGCAGGACAATACACAAAGTGGCAATCCCACTCACAACTAATGTTTCCTCTTCCATCCGCAGATCGAAACCTGGAGGTAGATTCAAGCTTAAACAAAATATGGTTCAGTTACTGCCTAGTAGCGGGCAATTCAAAAGCTTATCACATGAGGATCCTCAAGTTCATCTACAAAAATTCTTGGATATCAGTGATACTTTCATCCCTACTAGAGTCTCCACTGACTATGGGAGACTCATTCTCTTCCCCTTCTCACTTTTTGGGGAAGTAAAGAAATGGTTAAAGGCAGAACCTTCAAATTCTATCACTAAATGGGATGATCTAGAAAAAAAGTTCATCATCCGATTCTTCCCATCTGGCAAGACTGCAAAGTTAAGAAGTGAGATATAGAGTTTTAAGCAGAAGCCAAATGAAAACTTATATCATTCTTGGGAGTGGTTCAAATCTCTTCTTAGAGATGAAAAATTATATCATGCTTGGAAGAGGTTCAAATCTCTTCTCAGAGATTTTCCACATCACCAATAGACCAATGAGGTATTAGCTCATACTTTTATTGAAGCTCTTGAGCATAACAAACATTTTCATTAGATTCATCTATAGGTAGGAAAGCTTTGGTAAAAATGTATAATGAGCTTTACACTCTTCCGAATAGAATTATACAAGTTAATCCTGATTGGTATGGTGATATTTCTAGAAGTGCGGTGAAAAAATCTGCAGTTATGATTGAAGTGGATACGTCATAACTTTGGCTGCTAAATTGCCAGACTTGCAAAACCAAATAAATGACATAGTTTAATATGTTGGGTGTGAACCAACCTCAGGCTTAAGTAAATGCAGTTTAGCAGACACCTTCTTCATATGAGATTTATAGTATTAATGTTCACTCTGTAGATTTGTATGGAGCAAATCCAGATAACTTTGAAGGTCATGCACAAAAGGGTGATCTGCCTCGTGATAATGCTTACAATCACAAGTGGCAAAGTCACCCAACTATTTATGGGGCAACAATCAGATTCAGACTCATAAGTTTCAATAACAGAAAACAAAATTGAAGAGACCTTAAAGAAGATTTTGGTCAATCAATAACAAATAGATGTTGAGATAAAATCAGCAACTTGCTCAAAAGAACTTAGAGACACTGTTGGGGAAACTAGCTCAGACACAGAATGCAAGACCTCAAGGTAGGGTTGTTCAAAACTAAACTGTAACCGTTAACCCAACTGCAAAATTAGCTTATTGGCTAATTGGTAATGAGTTATTGGATTAATGGTTGGAGAACGGATAAATTTTTTATAATTAATGGCTTATTGGTGCGGGGATGAATTACTCAACTTTCTTATCGGGTAAACCGTTAACCTATTAAGAGTTATTATAATTATATTTTTACCCCTAGATATATAAGTATCTTTTGTTAATTCAAAATATAAAACTCCATTTATTATTCTATTCACTTCTTAGTTTAGAAAATAAAATGCCACTTCTTACGACATCTAACCATAAAGTGCAGTCAGACTCCCTAAAATATAAAGAAAATTTGAAATTAATTCTTAAACCAAAATATAAATTATTCTTGACAACACAAAGGATCGCAATAAAAATGAAACAACTCAAATGTGTCCTTCACAAAGTTTGATATAAAACATAAAAATTCAAATAATATTAAAGTTTTAATTTCTTTCTGTCAATCCAGTAATTAAAAATATTTTAACATACATTTTAGGTCTAGAAGAAAATTCTTATTTGATTCGATTTTAACCTATTAAATAACTACACGAAAAAAACTCAAGAAGCCTTAAATATTGATAAATAGATTAATCATAGTATACAAACAACTTAGGCGGTGAAAAAATTTGTAATACCCCGATCGTTTCTTAAGCCTAAATCCATCTTTTGAGTGAATATGGATAACTTCCAAAGTGATTGTTATTTATATTGTATTTTATTTCCCTAAATTCCACTTTCTATCATGTGTAGAATTGTATAAACTTTCCATCGACATAAGATTCACCCAAATCAGACACCCGGTGAGGGAGTTAGAGCCATTTTGTAATAACCCGAGACTCTAACCAATAGTGCAACCATGAATCAAGATCATTTGAAATAAATTATAGTACTTTAGTTGTTTTATAATAAAGGGTGATGTTTATTAAGGCCTCAAAGATGTCCTACCGATTAGGTGAATAAAAACATTCGTTACCAATTGAATTCTTGGGAAGGATTTTTATATATCCAACTTTAAATGATCATATCTCTTGTTATACTATGAATCATTGATCTCCTAACCTAAAACAAGATATATAATTGAATTATCTTTCCAACGATACCAATTTTGTCAAAATCCAATATCGGAGCAAAGAGTTATGCTTATTTTACTCTAGCGTGTCAGCCTGGAAACTTCATGATGACCTTTTGTGACGACTTGTCACAAGCCTGATAGCTTGTCACAAAATGTCGTCACCTTAAGACAGAAAGTCACAAAATCCAACCTTTTGTGACAGCTTGTCACAAAATGTCTTCAACCTTAAGCCAAAAATCATAAAATCCACCCTTTTTGTGACGACAATTCATGACGGCATATCACGGGCCTGGCGGCTTATCACGGATGTTGTTAGCTATTTTTTTTAGCAATTAAGGGACGTTTTTACAAGGGCATTTTGGTCATTTCTACCCATTTTGGTCCTATTTATATCTAAGAAGAGAAGAGAAGTTCATTTTCTCTCATTTCTCTTCCAAGAAAGATCTAGAACTAGGGTTTCTTCCAAAATCCTAAATCAAATATTCTACAAGAAAATTCAAGAATCTTCCAAATATTTCACCAAGTTGTTCAAGAATCAAGTTCTCCAAGTCAAAGGCATCAAGAACTTAGCTCAAAAGTGTGAAGAAGAGTTTCCAATCAAGCTTGTTCATCTTAAAATCATAATCCAAGGTATGTGGGGTTTGAACAAGAACACTTCTTTCATTCTTGTGCTCAAAGATTTAATTTCTACTATTGAAATTCATAATTTTGCAAAGTGGGTTTACACCCAAATTACTTTATTAATGATTTATGATATTTGAGCTATTCAAGATTGATACATATGACTTTCATCATTTTATTTCTTAAATTAAGAATTTATGCCATGAGTTGTATATTGTTATCATGAAATGAAGATTTCTAAGTGATTTATGATAAGTGTCATGATTTACGTTTTTCTATGAGAAGTTTGTCTATTGAATATGTATTGATATTGGTCTTGAGAGTCAAGAATGAGTTCTATGATATTTTCTTGAAGATTTTCATACTTGATATGATTTGATAAGCAAGTGTACTTGATGATGAGAAAGATTATTTTGAGATTGAGTCTAGTTAGGAGTCCACAAGTTGATCATGATTTATAAATGAGATATATATTTATATTTTGGTCCTCATTATAGAACCTTGAGTTGATTAAGGTGGATTTCCTAACGCGTTCTAAGCTTAAGTCTGGGAGTAGTATTTAGCACCGAGCGAAAAGTGTGAGTTCAGCGCATCCTACTTTTCCAGAACTACGTGCCACCGTAGGATTAAGATTAAGGGCCAAAGGCCAAGACAGTGGTCACTAAATTTAAGGTTCTACTCTGATGGCAAGGATAGAACAAATCTCCCCAACGTGGGAAAGATGTTGGACTCTATTTAAGCTCACATAGTTTATGTCGGTTATAAGAAACTCCCAAGTCCATAAGAGTTCAAGTTTCATGAGTTACCGAGTCACTCTAAGTCATGAGTTAAAGAGTTTGAGTTGAGTATAATGGTTTATGAGATATATAATGCTTGCATTACTATTGATGATTTCCAAGGAATATATTTCAGTAAATTCAAGCAAAGAAAGTTGTTATTGCATGGTTTCCAGCTATTGCATCTCCCATGTTCAGATTGGCTCAGAAAGTGGTCAAGTTCCAGTGGTTAGATACTTGTAAGAAGATTTTTTGGGAGTTAAAGATTCAACTCACTATAGCTCCAGTTCTGACTTTACCAGATGGTTTAGATGGGGTTGTGGTATATTGTGATGCTTCTAGAGTTGGTTTAGAGTGTGTCTTAATGCAGAGAGGTAAGGTCATAGCGTCTGCCTCTAGACAACTTAAGCCCCATGAAAAGAATTATCCCTTTCATGATCTTGAATTAGTAGATGTAGTGTTTACCTTTAAGATTTGGAGGCATTATTTGTATGGGGTACATGTTGATGTGTTCACAGATCATAAAAGCCTGTAGTATGTATTTTCTCAGAAAGACTTGAACCTACATCAAAGAAGGTGGTTAGAGTTGTTGACAGACTACGACTTGAGTGTTCTGTGTCATCTGGTCAAGGCCAATGTAGTGGCTGATGCTCTTAGTAGGGTGTCTATAGGTAGTGTTGCTCACGTAGAGGATGATAAGAAAAAGTTAGTTTAGGAAGTTCATCAACTTACCCAACTAGGTGTCCGCTTAGTCGATTCAACAGAGGGTAGTGTATAGGTGCAGAATAGTTTGAAATCATCACTGGTTTTTGAAGTTAAAGAAAACCAGGATAGAGATCCCAGTCTAGTTAAACCAAAAGAGTTAGTCAGAGATCAGAAAATTAAGGTTTTCTCCCAAGGGGAAGATGGTGTGTTACACTATTAGGGTTGACTATGTGTGCCATGTGTGGATAGTGTGAGACAACGAATTCTTGCAAAAGTGCATGGTATGCGCTTCTTGATTCACCTAGGGGCCACCAAGATGTACTGCGACTTGTGGAAAGTCTATTGGTAAAGTGGAATGAAGAGAGACATTGCAGAGTTTGTAGCTAAGTTCTCAACATGTCAGCAAGTAAAGATCGAACATCAGAAGCCTAGTAGATCTATGTAGGAGTTTAGTATTCCCACTTAGAAGTGGGAGGAGGTGAACATGAATTTTGTGATGAGCTTACCCCGTAGTCGTCATCACCATGATTCGATTTGGGTCATTATGGATAGGATGACCAAATCACCTTGTTTCTTTCCAGTTCATACCTCTTATTTAGCCAAGGATTATGCCAAGCTCTACGTTAGAGAGTTGGTTAGACTGCACAGAGTTTTGTTGTCCATTATTTCAGATAGAGGTACATAGTTCACCTCTTATTTCTAGAAAGCTTTCCAGAAGGTTCTTAGTACCCAAGTTCACCTCAGTAAAGCCTTTCATCCTCAGATAGATGGTCAAGCAGAAAGGATTATTCAAACTCTAGAAGATTTTAAGATCATGTGCCATTGACTTTAAAGGTGGTTAAGATGACCACTTTCCTTTGATTGAGTTTGCGTATAATAGCAACGATCATTCCAGCATTTAGATGGCTCCGTTTGAGGCGCTATATGGGAGAAGGTGTAGGTCTTTCATTGGTTGGTTTAAAGTGGGTGAGGCTACTGGAAGAGCCTGACTTGGTATTTGATACCTTAGAAGAAGTTTGGTTGATCAGGGAAAGGCTTGAGACAGCTCAGAGCCGACAGAAATCGTATACAGATGTACGAAGAAAGGATCTCAAGTTTAAGATTAGTGATTTTATGTATTTCAAAATCTCTCCTATAAGCGGAGTAAAGAGGTTTGGAAAGAAGGGGAAGCTCATTCCCCGATATGTCGGTCCTAACCAAATTCTCAACCACTTTAGAAAGGTAGCCTACAAGGTTGAGTTGCCTTCAAACTTAGCTTTAGTGCACCTAGTGTTTCATGTCTCCTTACTAAATAAGTACATAGGTGACCCAACATTTGTAGTCTCTATAGAGGGTATAGATGTTCAGAATAGTATCTCATATGAAGAAGTTTCAGTCAAAATTCTTGATCATCAGGTTCACAAACTAAGGAACAAAGAAGTTTCTCTAGTCAAAGTTCTTTGGCAGAATCAGTCCGTTGAGGGAGCTACTTAGGAAGAAGAAAAATAAATACAGACCACGTATCCTTACCTCTTCACCGTCAACTTAGAACCAGCTCAAGGTAATTTTTTTTTTAAATTTACTCAATTCCATGCTTAGATTACCTTTAAAAACACTATATCGATTCCAGTTACATAACATTCTCATATTATTCATACCTTCATGAAATAACTCAGTCATGTTTCATGCCTTCAGAATTCAGTCATGTATTTTCAATATGAAAACTCAGTATTTAAGTAATTTCAATCATGAAATCATGCTTCAGTTATGCATGTTCAATATGTAAACTCAGTCTATTAGTATTTGCAGCTTGGTCAATCTCATTTGAGGACAGATATTTCCAAGAGGGAGATATTATAAGACCCTGCAAAATCCTAGATTAAACCAGTCCTCTAGAGCGTGAAAAAATGTCCCAGACTTAGAGATTTCAGCTAAGTGGTTATATTTAGAATTATTTTTAGCCTTATTATTTTGGCGATCTGATTTTACAACTCTTATGACCTTAAAATGTTGATTTTTGGACTAAATCATGATCAGGTGTATCAATAGGTCACTTTGGGTGAGTTTTGGATTTTTCTAACCTCGTTTAAAGCATGTTTGGGTGATCAAAGTAGTGGGCCAATGCGATCTCGATGTGTCACATCACCCATTGTGTTGATGAATACTTTCCCTAGAATTCGTGCAAATTCTAGTGAGCCAACGTAATATCGATGCATCACGTCATCCATCGCATCGACCCCATCGATGTGGTGCATCGGTCTGCGCATTGTTGGGAAGATTTTTAGTAATTAAAAATCCATATCCAAAGGAGTAATTAGGTCATTTTTCCTACCTTATATCAGCCCCTAAACACGATATTTAGCCTTTCTAAAGGCATAATTCACTCATTATTCACAAATCCTCTCAAGAACAAACCCTAACCCATTAAATTCAAGATTCAAGTCCCAAGAAATTGACCACAACTTTCAAAGAATTAACAATTAAGGTATGTTAGCTATTCATCCTTGAGTTTCCTTCCACCCTTAGAGTTCAAGAACCTCTTTTTAATACTACAAGTTGATTGCTTTCATGGATTTCAGGTTGAATTTTATTTTATTCATGAATATGATGTTATTTGGGTTTTAATCCATGAATTATTACAAGTTTCATGTTAAGTAATTTCCATGTGTGTAGGGTTATGTGGATTTAGGTTAAAAACCCCTTGAATATATGAGTTAGGATTGTGATCATGATGCTTGCATATTGGTTATTATTAAGTGCATAAATTCATGTCTCTCAAGTGCTAAAAATACCTTGAATTTTTGAGTTGAAGGGTGACATCATGATATAATAGTATATGCATAAATTTATGCCTCCCAAGTGTTTGACAAAAGGTCTAAATGGAAGCATTGTTAACAAGCTACTATTGTTATGCTATTATAACCATGCCATGTTTTACTTTCAATGCTATCGAGTTATGGGGGTATTTAATACTTGAAATCTAGCTATTTACTTAGAATTTTTGTAGCTACAGAATAGCTTAGTGATGTCACATGCATTAGTACTCAGTCAGTTACAAAACTCAGTGTATTCAGTCAGTTAACAGAACTCAATGAACTCAGTACAGTTCAGTTAGACAACACGATCAATAACAGTTCAGTCAAGCCTAGTACAGTATAGAATCAGTTCAGTGTCTATTTAGTTAGGAGTAAGAATCAACACCAATAGTGTTAACTCACATCTGTTGTTAGTATCCCTTGGCAAGGTGCTAACACCCTTCCAACTAGGGTCACAGGTTATACCCCAACTCAGTTTATAATCTGGGTATGTCGGTTAGGTGAACAATCCCATAGGTATAATTACAGTTTCAGTTTTAGACTCAGTATAAAACCTTAGATCAATTTTTAGAATTAGGACTATTATTTAAAGTCACCCAACTCAGTATGGAACTAAGTTCGGTTCCACAGAATCAGAACTGCCAGAAACATTCACCTAGTTATCAGTAATTCAGTTATCCGTAATCTCAGTTACAGTAAAGTAATTTCACATGAAGCATTTCATAATCAATAATTACAGTAGTTTTAGATATACATGTACTCTCATTCAGTTATAATCATGTTACTCAGTCAGTTATTGTTCATTCATATGAACCCTTGTATATCATCTCACCCCACTTAGCATACCGGTACATTCAAAGTACTGACTCATACACTTTATTTTACGCTTGATGTCTTATATTATAGGTTCAGACACATGGGTTCCTGACCATACTTAGCAGCCTAGACTATCAAAAACAGATTTAGTGGTAAGCCCTCATAGTTGGAGGACAGAGTTATCATTTTAGTATTTCAGTATTCAGTATATTTAGCAGTCGAAGTTAGTTGGGGACTTGTCCCATCAACTCCATGTTCAGACAGTTAAAGGCTTTCAAGCTAGATTATTTCAGACAGATGTTCAGTTTACAATATTTAATATCAGTATTCAGTTTTTGTTTTAAGTTATGAACCTTACAACAACTTCAGCCTAACCTCCGTATTTATTTCAGTATTATTATTCAGTGTTTACAGTAGGTACCAGTCATGGGTTAGCTTGTGGTCCTTTGGGGTCGTAATTACTGCATGGCATTTGGGGTGCACACTCGGGGCATTACAAACTATTTTGTATTTGTATTTTATAATTGACTATATATTATAATGGATTATATTTGTATTATGATTTTATTGTTTTTGTATATTTAGGTTATATTTGGATTTGTATTCTATTTTTGTCGATGCCTTTTTATTGTTAAAGAATTATTTTATATTTATATTTGTAAGTTTATTGCATACTTTATTTAACCATGACCATGTACAATTTATCATTTGTATTTGTATACAGATAAGTAAATGCATCAATTGTATTTTCTTTATTCTAAAATATATAAATATGTAATGTATCGTTTGATAAAAATATACCGTTTTATATTTGTATGCGAAAATTGTCATTCGTATTTGTAAATAAACAAAATATCACTTGATACAAATGCAATTACAAACAAATAATTTTACAAATACAAATACAATATGTATTTGTATATATTATATTTGTATAAAAATTTGAATTGTGTTTATTTGTCTCAATAAATACAACTCATATTAATAAATACATAAAAGTATTCATAGAAAGAAAATCAACAGTTCCTTTTCAGTAATTAAAAAAAATACAAATGATATAGTTTCTTTTCAGTAATTAAAAAAAATACAAATAATAGTTAACATTTATATTTTATAGTTCGCACTTGTATGTGTATGTTATAGTTCACATTTATAGTTCTATTTTATAGTTCGCACTTGTATTTGTGTGTTATACTTTTCATTTGTATTTTTGTTTTATAGTTCGCACTTGTATCTATATGTTATAGTTCGCTTTTGTTTGAGATGTTAAGATGCCAGTTGAGGGTTGACACATATCTCAATAGAGCACCTGCCAGTATATGGTGACTCTTTAGTTCTTCGATACTTTACTTTAGGGGATTCCACATAGCCAGTGTTAGTATCCGTGGCACGGTACTGTAACCCAGTGTTAGTATCCGTGGCACGGTACTGACACCCTTCTAACTTGGGTTACAACATGGACCTCGATTAGCTCAGATTGAGGTATGTCGCTTAGATGATACCTCCCATAGTCTCAGTATAGTATTCAGTGTCTTTTCAGTTTAGGTTTTCTTGACTAAGTGTACAACCTTTCAGATATTTGGTTTTATAGCTTTCATTCTTTTAGATTACAAATTATCTCAGTGACATACTAGATATACACTTAGTACTACATTCTCAAATTTTTATAGGTTTCATGCATTCATGCTCAATTATATCATGTTGTTCAGTTAGTCCTTACCTATATACATAGTACTCCACAGTTTTTGTACAATTATTCAGACTAAGTACAACCTAGTCTTACATGACCAGTATTCAGTTATCAGTCATTCAGTTAATTAGATAAGCTTAGTATATGTCAGTTTCCAAAACATAGTTTCAGACCCAATATTCATAAAGTATCCATGTTTTTCTATATCCCAGCTTCAATTCTACTTATATTATAGAAGTAAAGTTTTAAGAAACTAAGTGTAGTGATTCACCATCTTATTAGACTATGTTTTTTTCTTATTTTTTAAGATATTTCAACTTCAGTCTCTTGGCGAGTCTACTTACACCTAGTCAGGCATGTTTTAAGATTACGTATGAAGCTAGTTTTACTTATTGCATTCACCCCTGCTTACTCAGTACATTCCAAAAGTACTGATCCACATATACGTCTATGTGGCTACATTGTTTCATAATGTAGGTACCAGCTGTAGCCCACATATTATGATCATACAATTGTAGTTTCTAGCTAGCCGGTGATGAGTTCTCCTATTTTGAGGACTCCAGTCAGATGTTATTCATGTACTTTATTATTATTATTCATGTGTATTGATTAGTGGTAGCTGGAGGCATGTCCCAGCTATCTATAGTCAGTATAATAGAGGCTTCATAGATGTCAACTAGAGTCAGTCATGTAATTTTTGTTTCTTCCTTCAGATTTATCAGATTGTAAAACTTTATCAGTTGCATACTATTTTAGATTTTCTGTAGGATTATGTTTCCGTACAGCAGAACTTGTTATTTAATGTATTATAATCTAGTTGCTTAATAGTATACCAGTTAATGGGTTATCTTGGGATCACTTGTGTTTCCTAGCACCGTGTGGAATCTAGGGTGTACTTCTGAGGCGATACATTAAATCCTCAACAATAACCTACGTTATCTCTACCTACTGAATCATCTTTAGAAATTCTAGAACCTCTAAAAAGAGTCTATCCCCGTTGAAACTACCTCAACCATTAAAATTTTTGTTAAGTCAACCATGGTAAAGGATTTGAATCTAGGTTTTGGTTTAGCAATTAAACAAGAAATCCCTCAATTAGAAGTTCTTTCTTACTTAGAAGAACCAAAATGACCTGAAGACTCTCAAACTCCTATTTTGTCTGAGAACCAAAAAAATAAAACTCTCAAAAACTCTACAAGTACTTGGTTCTCCTACTCCCTCAAAGTTAAACCCTATTTTTGCTCAGCTGTGGAATGAAGAAATACTTGTAAAAAGATCTGATCTTTACAGCAGTGTAAATTGGATAACTGAAAACATACTTCTACTTGTGAGTGATCCTCTTGGCATAGAAGAATGGGTAGTAAGTAAAATAGATGATAGTTCAAAGAAAGGAGAATTTATGCTGCCTTCGAATGAGGAAAGGAAGGCAGATAAAGATAAACTACCCTTGAGGTGGTATATGAAAAAATAAAGGGGAAGCAAAGGCAAAGAAAAAGTGGTTGATATAGGTTCAAAGGTTGCTAGATCGTATTCTACTAGGGAATCTAATATGAAGCTGTTAGTTGATTCTGTGAAGGCTAGAAAGTCTTCTACTACTAAGAGAAGAAGACTAAAGAAAGCTACTGTAGTGGAGGAGGAGAATGTTGAAGTTGTAGAGGTTAGAGAGGATGATGTCATTGATCATGATGTTACTGCTGCAACTGAGAAAAGAAGACAAGAAATTCATATCTCATGAAGGACTAGGTCCTTCTATTCAAAGTTTGGTAGCCCTTTAGGAATGGAGCAAAAAGAGTTTGCTGTGCAAAAAATGAAAATATATGAGGTACCCAGTCCTAAGAAGAGAAAAGTTATTGAAGTGGAACCAAGTAGTGATTCCAAAAGAAGAAAAAATGAGAAGAAAAGAAGTTAGCATCTAGATAAGCAAGGAATGCGATCTTGAAAACCCTGAAATTACTATTAGGCAGAATTTTTGATCCCAGGATTTATGAGAAACCTGGTATGGTAGAGTTGGTGGAATATATTAAACACTAAGGATGGATACACCTCTTCGAGGAACTAACTCCCATGGTTTTTTGAAGAGGAAGTAATATAATTTTATTATATAATGGATTTCTCAAATGATGGATTAAGCTTGACTGCCCAAGTGCAAGGAAAACAAATCAAACTGGATGAAGAGTCACTAGGAAAAATACTATATTTTGCTGTTATAGGGGCGAGGACTGTTGCAAAGCAACAAGCCTCAACTGAGTTCATGATTGATGTTTCTAAGGTAGGAGGAACATAAATAGATGGTGTGAGAAAGAAATTTCTCACAAGTGAGTTCGAATTAGTGTTTGAATTTGTGAATAAGGCCTTTTGCCCAGGTCAGAGAAAAGGACCAATGCATCTGTTGTTGATCTATTTCTAAAGAGAGTTTGAGCAAATTTGAGCTGATAAGTCTGTCTGCTTTTATAATAAAGCAGGTGAATAAAGTGATTAATGAGAAGGAACAAAGACATGGGATATTGTATCGTTACTTTTTGAACAAGGTATTTGATCACTTTAGAGTGATTGGGACTAAATAAATACTTGGATCAGTCAAACAAAAGTTTAGTTTGGAAACATTGGTGGAAAATGAATGTATAGAAGGAAAAATGGGAATTGTGTCCCAAGTGTCAGAGCTATTGGATGCTCAGGAAAATCTATACAAGGAAATAAAGAAGATGAGGAGTAAGTTGGCTGCTAAGGATGCTGAGATAGTGCACTTGAAGATGCAGAATTAGAAGTTATCCTCAAAGGGAACTGGTGCCACAAAAGCACTTGCAGCAGAAAATACAAACCTCCAGAACAAGGTTGCAGAACTCACTCAGGAGGTCCAAGGTCTGAATACAAATGTTAAAGACCTCACTAAGCAATTGATAAATGTTCATGCTCCATAGAGTTCTAGAATAAAGATGTTAATGAAGTCCTTCTCCCATAAGCCCTCCTCTACCTACGTCCTATCATCTCTGCATCAGTTTGTCATACCTATATCAGTTTCCAGTTCTTGTTTCTACAGTGGCTTTTGATGAATTAGAATTTTTATATCTATTTTGGTATGCTTGTAAACGTACTGATCTCACTTGAAAATGAATGAATACTTTTGATTGTGTGTTTCATCTGTCTCTTCTTTATTTACAATGTTTGTTCTTCATGATAGTGTTGCCTAGTGTCCATGAGTTAACTAACTTGTGCTTATTTTGCTCTTGGTTTACTGTTATCACTTTCGAATGATGCCAAAAGAGGGAATATTGAATTCATGTGGTAGGGACCAGGTACCAGGTGCAAATGTATTGAATATAGGTAATAATGATGGCATATTGACGGGGGGAAAATATTGAATTGTAACACCCCGTATTTTTGTGCTAAAATTTTAACCGTCGTTCCTACGTATATAAACACTAACGTGATTTACATTTGAATATATGTGTCATAATCATTATCCTAGTAAGAAAAGTGCTTATAAGGTGAAAAATATTCATAGAAAGAACTTAGAGCAAAGTTGAGTCGAGAACGTTTTTAAAGATATGAGTTTTTGTATTCGATCCTATAAGGGTCAACATTAAACGAGTGTATCTACCATAATATATTGATTCGGATGTCTGACTATATATCAAATGAAAGATCTTAGAGTCATATTGTAACGCCCTGAGATCCTATCTCGAGATGTCACACGGTGCTTATGGACCCGAAGGACCACAAGCTAACCCTTTTTTGATATCTGTACCTGTACACTGCATAATATCTGAAAAAATACGGAAACTTGCCATAAGGTTCAACATATCTATACATACTCAAAACTGAAAACTGAATACTAATACATCCATCTGAAATGCATCTAACTATCTGAACTGTGGAGTTGATGGGATATGTCTCCAACTAACTCCATCAACAGAAAATAAACAAAGTCTGAAACAATAGTAGTAAACTGAGACTCGTTCTCAAAAGAAGAGGACTCACTGCTACTGCTACTGAATGGGACCAAACTATTGGGGATAAACTGGATCCTGTGCCTCTGAACCTATGGTGTTAAATAAAACACCATAGCGTAAATGCGTCTGTACAAAAATGTACCGAGTATGTAGAGGGGTAGGGTAATGCAAGGGTTTATGCATGCATAATATGTAAATCGAATAATCATGAAAATGCCGCATAAAAACACATATATGAATGCACAAAACATGAACACAATTATTACAACTCTAGATACTGAAACTCAGATACCACTTTACTGCAGACTGAACTCACTACTGATACTGAGATACTGAATCACTGACTTATCTGATACTGATAACTGAGGATCTGGATGTGCTCACATCAATGACTAAATTCTTGGACTTACTGCTTTTGACTGACAGGATTAGAGATCAACTTTCTATCAGATGATTTTTGGAAGCTTTATCAATGATAAGAAATATGATTATATTTGAATCTGATAACAAGAATACTCAATAGTAATCTGATACTGTGATCAAGCCTATCTGACAGCATATCTCTGAATATAATATCAAATAACTATATGTGAGACCAAGTCTATCTGATGGGTTGGCCCATAAATCAATAGAACTATCTGAGTTCCTCATAATGATAGATGACTGTATCTAACAGTCCTGGTTTCTGAAGACTGATTTTCAAATTGAGTCTGAATCTGAAACTAAAACTGTGGGAAGTAGTCACTTAAACGACATGCCCCAACCTACCACATATGGGGTCCAACCTGTTCCCCAGTTGAAAGGGTGTCATTACCACGTCACTAGTAAAGATAACTCTATAGGACCCTTATCTAGCAGGTCCTCAAACAAGAACAGTGGAGCCCTCATCTAGCAGGTCAAGTAACTTCATCTACCCTCATCTAGCAGGTATGATGTCTCTAATCCATCCTCAACTAATAGGTGTGATGTCTCAACCTACACAGGCTATGTAGTTCTAAAGCACAAGGATTGCTTCTAAGAATCACACCCTCTACAAGTAGGTGAGTTCCCATCCTTGAGCTCGCTCGGTGCTAGTTTCTACTCCCAACTGAAAGACTCAAAACTGTATTCTCAACTGAACACTGGCTGAACTGAATCTAACACTGATTATATTACTCAAATGGTCTAATTGAGTTACGCTGAGATCACTTAGTTCCATATCTGATGGAAAAGATATAGAATCATAGTATCTTACTGAAGATACAGAGCATGAATAGATCACTCAAATTGCTTCTGAGATTAGGATTGAATCACTTGAATACTATTAGAACTGAGATGATTATAGGTCTGAGTCTAGATTAATAGCGATATAGAGATTACAAACATAACTGAGATTACTGAGCTTTATTAAGCTTCGCACTTGTCTGAGGATATAGAGTTCTATAGTTCCCTAAGTGCTGAAAATCATGGCTCAATTGGAATTATCGAGAAACTGACATGGGCTCTAGACAATAGCTTTATCTTCGGGTATAAATACCCCTAGGACTCGATAACATAAAAGTAAGACATGATCATTATTCATCACAAATCATTCATGCATTATCACGGTCATCCATTCATCACTACAATCATTCATTCATCATTACAAGCATTCATTCATCATTACAATCATTCATGTATCATCACAATCGTTAAAGCATCACTTCAAGTAGTTGGGAATCATAACATACTTTTTATCTCAAGATCCTTAGGACATCGTATTAAGCATTTAGGAAACTTAGACCTCTATTCATCATCACAACCGCAAAAGGGTCACTCCAAACCTTTAAGGATCATCAACATTGGTTCACCATCATATACTAGCCTAGGGAAGACATGCTATTAGATTATACCCCATTCAACGAGATCTTACATCAAGTACTTCATACCTATATCGGTCTTGTCATGTATTTGGATATCACCTGATTTGGGAGAAACTTCATACTAACATGTCACTATTTACTTTCCAACCACTTGACATGTATTAAAAGCTTAGCATATATCAAAGAGCACAAAATCGGGGAATTTACAACCACCATATCTCGACTTGTTCACTAGGGTCTTTCAACAAGTACTAGACATGACCGATTTTACACCTACTTGGGGATTTCATGCTATCTTGGCACATTTCACTCACTAAGGCATTTTATCAAACGCTAGGCATGCATGGACTAGCTTATAATTTGGGGTTTCCTATTCAATATACTATAGTGGCCCTTATGCTTTACCTAAGCTCTTTATCAAACCTATGGGGAACGTTCTTCACTTATTCAACCATTTTTACACCCAAAAGTCATGAACACATCACATGGAAAAACAACTTCAAGAGGGTGTATCACAAACATCACATGAATTCCATATACTAGGGTCAAAGCTCATAAATTTTGTAGGCAACATAAATTAAAACTCAACAACACATTAAACATGCATTTCAACTCCTACAAATCATTTACAACTCATAAACATAAAAATCTTTCCATTTTAAGAAGGGTTCTTGAGCTTCTTGGATGAAAGGGACCCAAGAATCAACATCTACATACCTTAACCTTTGAAATTGGATGAACTTTAGTTCCCAAAACTTTATCCACGCTTAAAATAAATAAATTCTTCAAGCCCACACTATGATGAACTTGATTCTTGAAGAAACCTTGAAGAATTTATGGATGAATTTTGGAAGATTAGGATTCTTGAATGAAACCCTAGATATTGTTGAGAGAATTGGAAAAGAAAATGATGGAATTAGGTTTTGAATGAGGGTTTCTCATATTTATAGAGGCTGAAAAAGGTGGAAAATGACCAAAACACCCTTGCAAAAATGTCCTTGAATTGCTGGAAAAATATACTTGACACCATTCGTGACAGGCCGTCAGGTCCGTGATAGACCGTCACGAATGGTCGTCACAAAAGGGGTCCAAACTCTTGATTTTATGCCCAGGGCTGACGATGTTGTCAGAAATGTCATCAGAATGTGACGACGTCGCCAGAAAGGCCGTCAGAAACGTGATAGCCCATCAGTAACGTCGTGACCATTTTCTAGCTTGACATGCTGGAGTAAAATAGGCATAACTCTTTGCTCCGATATCGAATTTAGGCGAAATTGGTATCATTGGAAAGATAATTCAAATATATATCATTTTATATATGGAAATCCACCTAGTTATTCATATACAAAGAGTTATGGTCGATTTAAGTTGACCTAAATTTTGATGGTCACTAAAACTTGAACGATAGAAAAGTTTTTAACTCATTCATGGGTTAGGGGACCTCTATGATCTTAATTCATGCTCAAATAGATTCCCACACAATTCAAAGTATTTCACACTTAGGAGGATATTTTTAAAACATTTTGACTTGGATTTTTGATTTACCAAATACGCTCTAAGGCTCAGACTGGAAGAGGATTTTGCGAGGCATTACATTATATTCCTCTTGAGAACATTAGTCCTCGAATGTCATTTGATAGACTGAGAATAAGGATCAGAAAAACTTACTCAATAAATAGAAACACATCAAATTAGGACTACGCAACTGGAATGACTGACATATAGAGTTCTCACACTTGGCATGCATATATGATGCATGGAATACTCGACTGATAATACTCATAGCTGAATTCTCATAATACACATGCATATATGATGCATGGACTCACAACTAGGATGATCTCATGAATACAAGACTGAACACACACTGACAAGATGAACTCTTTCTACTAAATACGCATATCTAATGCATAAATGTTTGGCTAAGCTGACTTTTGAAAGCATGACTTGACAATGAAACAATGATTGATGCTAACTTTATAAGAAAACTACAAACATGCATCGAGACGAATCTAATGGCATGCAACATCATAATACCATGGGGTATCTCCCCCTTGGGACTCTATGTCCCTCTAAACACACTTCGCTAAAATACTGGAGCGGTGCACGGGGCACGTACAGACTGGGTCATAATTGACCAATCAAGATCTGAAACTTATACATGACTCATGCTAACATTTAAGTTCAAAATGAGAGCAAAGAATCTATCAATGCATAACATAAAGATGAAAGGCTCATAACATACCTGGGTTAATTTCAGGGGATCTTTCCTAATCAAGGCGAACTTGAAGTGCATACAATCTATTATGAGCTGAAGGAAGACTATGCTGATTTTGGGGACCTAGTTTAGGAAAGTCTCAAAATTTGTGACCGGGCTTGCCACATCTAAAGTACACATCACTATCGGCTCTACATACACCCTTATTATTCTTACCACATTCTTCACACAACGAGTAGGTACGAACACCACTAGGACTACTCTGGGCTTTGGAGCTTGGCTCTCCCTCAAATCTGACACCCCAAAATGTAGGTGCGAGTACACTAGCTGAAGATGGAGCTGGAACTAAAAATCTCTGACTATACTGAGAACTACTACCACCTTGAGACCCTGATTGTGAGAAACCACGACTATCTGTTTTGGCTTTCTTACTCATTCTCCCTCTCTCCTTCATCTTATCTGTCTCAATCTATTGCGCATGAATCATTATCCTAGAAATATCTATATCTCTATTAAGCATGGCAGCTCTACACTCTTTCAACACATCACTTCATACACCAGTCAAAAACTTACTCATACCCACTTTAGGGTCAGCTATCAAGTCGGGAGCATACTTAGCTAATTGGTTAAACTTAAGAAAATACTTTTTCACTATCATGGAGCCTTTCCTTAGGTTCATAAACTCTTCTACCTTAGCTTCTATCATTTCTAGTGGGAAAAACCTATCTAGAAAGGCACTCTAAAACTCTAGCCAAGTCACGGGAGCTGCATTCTCCCCTTTACTTTTCTCCCATATCATTACCCAATCATGAGCAATATTTTTTAAAATATAAGATGCTAACTCAACACTCTCCTGCTCTAACACATGCATAATCTGGATGATCTTCTTTACCTCCTCAAGAAACAACTGTGGATCCTCACCACTACTGACCCAAAGAATTCGAGCAGGTTCATTTTCATGAAGCTTCTAATCCTGGCTGCAATAGAATTCCTATCATGCTGAGGTGGGACTGCATCCTAACAATTGCTATAAACATTAGTCACCACCTGGGCTAGCGCCTAGAAAGCTACTCGAAACTCTACATATGACACACTCTCATTTTTAGGATCTACTGGCTGAGGGGGCTGATTATCAACCTTATGGACAAAGTCTCTGCAAGGAGGAATACTCTGTAAATGAAAGAGTGAAGTGGATTAGACTGATGATCAAATTGAGCTCATGCTCACTCGTATAAAATGATCACTGAAAGAATAGGAACTGCTCCTAAGAACATTCTGTAGCCTCCTGTACATAAATGTGGCACGCTACACACCCATGTACAAGACTCTACTAGATGCAGCTTTTCAGACTCCCTAGGATACTCTTGAACCTTAGGCTCTGATACCAAGTTTGTAACGCCTCGAGATTCCATCCTGAGATGTTACACAGTGCTTATGGACCAGAAGGACCACAAGCTAACACTTTTCTGATATCTATACCTATACACTGCATAATATCTGAAAAAATATGGAAACTTTCCATAAAGTCCAACAGATCTATACATACTCCAAACTGAAAATTGAATACTAATACATCCGTCTGAAAAGCCTCTAACTGTCTGAATTGTGGAGTTGATGGCACATGTCCCCAAATAACTCCGTCAACAGAAAATAAACAAAGTCTGAAACAATAGTAGTAAACTGAGACTCGTCCTTGAAAGAAGAGGACTCACTGCTACTGCTGCTGACTGGGACCAAACTGCTGAGGATAAAATGGATCCTATGCCTCAGAACCTATGGTGTAAAGTAAACACCATAGCGCAAATGTATCAGTACAAAAATGTATCAAGTATGTAGATGGGGTAGGCCAATGCAAGGATTCATGTATTCACAATATCTAAACTGAATAATCATGAAAACGCCGCATGAGAACACATACATGAATGCATAGAACATGTACACAATTATCATAACTCTAGATACTGAAACTCAGATACTACTTTACTGCAGACTGAACTCACTACTTAAACTGAGATACTGAATCACTGACTCATTTGATACTGATATCTGAGGATCTAGATGTGCTTACATCAATGACTAAATTCTTAGACTTACTGCTTTCGACTGACAGGATTAGATATCAACCTTTCTAACAGATGATTTCAGAAGCTTTATCAATGATAAGAAATATGATTATATCTGAACCTGACAACAAGAATACTCAATAGTAATCTGCTACTGTGATCAAGCCTGTCTGACAGCATATCTCTGAATATAATATCAAATAACTGTATGTGAGACCAAATCTATCTGATGGGATGGCCAATAAATTAATAGAACTATCTGAGTTCCTCATAATAATAGATGATTGTATCTAACAGTCCTAATTTTTGAAGACTAATTCTGAAACTGAGACTGAATATAAAACTAAAACTGTGGGAAGTAGTCACTTAACTGACATGCCTCGACCAACCACATGCGGGGTCCAACTGTACCCCAGTTAGAAGGGTGTCATTACCCCATCACTATTAAAGATAACTCTATGTGACCCTCATCTAGCAGGTCCTCAAATGAGAATGGTGAAGCCCTCATCTAGCAGGTCAAGCCACCTCATATACCCTCATCTAGAATGTATGATGTCTCTCATCCACCCTTAACTAACAGGTGTGATGTCTCAACCTACGCTGGCTACGTAGTTATGGAGCACAAGGATTGATTCTAAGAATCATACCCTCTACTAGTAGGTGAGTTCCCATCCTTGAGCTTGCTCGGTGCTAGTTTCTACTCCCAACTGAAAGACTCAGAACTGAATTCTTAACTGAACAATGGCTAAATTAAATCTGACACTGATCATATTACTCAAAAATTCTGACTGAGTTACACTGAGATCACTTGGTTCTATATCTGAGGGAAAAGATATCGAATTATGGTATCTGATTTATGATACAGAGCTTGAATAGATTACTCGAATCTCTTCTGAGATTAGGATTGAATCACTTGAATACCATTAGAACTGAGCTGATTACAGGTCTGAGGCTAGATTACTAGTGATATAGATATTACAGAGATAACTAAGATTACTAAGCTTTATTAAGCTTCGCACTTGTCTGAGGATACAGAGTTCTATAGTTTACTAAGTTATGAGAATCATGGCTCAATTTGAATTATCAAGAAACTGACACGGGCTCTAGACAATAGCTTTATTTTTAGGTATAAATACCCCCAGGACTCGATAACATAAAAGTAAGACATAATCATTCTTCATCACAAATTATTCATGCATCATCATGGTCATCTATTCATCACTACAATCATTCATTCATCATTTCAAGCATTTATTCATCATTACAATCATTCATGTATCATCACAATCATTAAAGAATCACTTCAAGCAGTTGGGACTCATAACATACTTTCCCTCTCAAGATCCTTAGGATATCACATTAAGAATTTAGGAAACATAGACCTCTATTCATCATCACAATCGCAAAAGTGTCACTCCAAACCTTTAAGAATTATTAACATTGGTTCACCATCATATACTAGCCTAGGAAAGACATGCTATTAGATTATAACCCATTCAACGAGATCTTACATAAAGTACTTCATACCTATATCGGTCTTGTCATGTATTTGGATATTACTTGATTTGGTGGAAACATCATACTAACACGTCACTATTTACTTGCTAACCACTTGACATGTATTAAAAGCTTAGCATATATCAAAGAGCACAAAATCGGGGAATTTACAACCATCATATCTCGACTTGTTCACTAGGGTCTTTCAACAACCACTAGACACGACCAATTTTACACCTACTTGGGGATTTCATGTTATCTTGGCACATTTCACTCACTAAGGCATTTTATCAAACACTAGGCATGCATGGACTAGCTCATAATTTGGGGTTTCCTATTCAACAAACTATAGTGGCCCTTACGCTTCACCTAAGCTCTTTATCAAACCTATGGGGAACGTTCTTCACTTATTCAGCCATTTTTACACCCAAATGTCATGAACACATCACATGAAAAAATAACTTCAAGAGGGTCTATCACAAACATCACATGAATTCCACATACTAGGGTCAAAGCTCATAAATTTTATAGGCAAACATAAATTAAAACTCAGCAACACATTAAACATTTATTTTAACGCATACAAATTATTTGCAATTCATAAACATAAAAATCTTTTAGTTTTAAAAAGGGTTCTTGAGCTTCTTGGATGAAAGGGGCCCAAGAATCAACATCTACATACCTTAATCTTTGAAATTGGATAAAATTTAGTGCTTGAAACTTTATCCACACTTGAAATAAATAAATTCTTGAGGCCCACACTATGAGAAACTTGATTCTTGAAGAAACCTTGAAGAATTTATGGATGAATTTTGGAAGATTAGGGTTTTTGAATGAAATACTGATATTATTGAGAGAATTGGAAAAGAAAATGATGGAATTAGGATTTGAATAGAGGCTAAAAAAGGTGGAAAATGATAAAAATATCCTTTCAAAAATGCCTTTGAATTGTTGGAAAAATATACTTGACGCCATCCGTAGCAGGCCGTCAGGTCCGTGATAGGCCGTCACGAATGGTCATCACAAAAGGGGTCCAAATTCTTGATTTTCTACCCAGGGCTGATGACGTCATTAGAAATATTGTCAGAATGCGATGACCTCATCAAAAATGTTGTCAGAAACATGATAGCCCGTCAGCAACATCGTCACCATTTTCCAGCTTAACATGCTGGAGTAAAATGGGCATAACTCTTTGCTCTGATATCAGATTTAAGCGAAATTGGTATTGTTGGAAAGATAATTCAAAGATCTTTTTGATTTAATATATGGAAAGCCACCTAGTTATTCATATACAACTAGTTATGGTCGATTTAAATTTACCCAAATTTTGACGGTCACTGAAACTTGAACGATAGGAAAGTTTTCAACTCGTTCATGAGTTAGGGGACCTCAATGATCTTAATTCATGCTCTAATAGATTACCACATGATTCAAAGTATTTCATACTTGGGAGGATATTTCTAAAATATTTTAACTCGTATTTTTAATTTATCAAATACGATCTAAGTCTTAGACTTGAAGAGGATTTTGCGAGGCATTACACATATTTCCAACGCATCTAGTTTCACCTTAATCCGATAACGGAGTGGAAAGTTATGATCATTTTTCCTCAGCATGTCCGTCTGTCAACAAGGTGACGACTTGAGGTGATAAGCCATCAACTAAGTGATGACTTATTAACCAAGTCTTTAACCTTAACCAGAATGTTATCAATTCCAGCTACAAAGTGACAACTTAAGGTTATAAGCCGTTGCCTAAGTGATGACTTATCAATCGAGTCGTCACCCATAATCAGAATATGATCAACCTCAGCTACAAAGTGACAACTTGAGTTCATAAGCCATCAACTATGTGACGAATTATCAACCAAGTCGTCACCCTTAAATAGCAAGGGCCCAAATCAATCTATGGGTTGATGACTTAAGTTGATAATCCATCAACTAGTTGATAAGCTTTCAACTAAGTTATCAACTAAAAATTTCAAGAATTCTTCTTTAATTTTGTAGGGGTATTTTGATCTTTTCCTTACCTCAAACCCTACCCCTTCCACTACTTAAAGCATCATAAGGCATTATTTTCCCTCATATTCAAGTAATTAACACACAATTTCTTCTACCACTCTCAAGAATAATAGGATTAAGGTTTCTTCCCAAGAACAAGAAACACAAGTTTTATTTCCCCAAGAATCCAAGAATTCATGCATCCTAGTTCAAGAAAATCTTTAAGAAACATCAAGAATAGGGTTTCCTTCACAAGTTCATCATTCAAGTCCCAAGATTCAAGATTTCTTCACAAGCCAAGAAAAATTAAGGTATGTGGGGTTATGAACAAGGGTATCACCCTTATGCCCAAATTGCATGATTTTAAGATTTTATTTAATTTTTTTGAAGTAGGGTTCATACCCAAGTATGTATATTCTTGAAGCATGTGATTTTCATGCGATTTAAAGTTTTAAGTATATCAAGAAGTGCTCTTTTATGTTTAAACTTATAAATTAATATTATCTGTAGAAGTATTTTAAGATTTATATTGAGCATGATGTTTGGCTATGAATGACCATGAGTTTAAATCATGGGTTTTAAGCCCTACGTACATGATAGCTCACATGGTTTATATCGGTTAGAAGAACTTCCCAATAGAAAGAGTAAAAGTACAACTTTCAGAAACTAAGTGTTGTGGCTTAAATATTTACACAGTGTGCTTTATTATTCATGATTTATGATTTTTAGTTTCAATTATTCAAGCTCAAGGTGAGTCATTTATACTTGGCATGCATCATTTAAAAGTTTATACAAATACTGAGTTACTTTTTTACTTATGCATTCACCCCCACATGCTCAGTACATTTCAAAAGTACTGATCCACATATATGTCTATGGGCTACATTGTCTTTTGATTCAAGGACTCGAGTCAACTTTAGTTTGAGTAGCACCTTATTTTTCTTCATTCAGTTGTATTGATTCAGGATATCTGGGGGTCATGTCCTGGATACCGATAGTCAATACTAGTAGAGGCTTCATAGACAGTCAGTAGAGTAGTGTATTTTATTTCAGCTATATTTGTATAACCAGAGTTGTAATCGTTTTACTAGTTTTGTTTTGAACATATTAAGCTAAAGACTTATCTTCCGCTTATTTCTTTTAATTATATGTATTTAAATCAGTTTTTCATGAGTTATGCTAGTATAAGAATTAGCTTGGGATAACTTGTGGTCCTGAGCACTATGTGGCATCCAGAGGGTAGTCTCAGGGCGTTACAAGCATGCACTGGTCTAAATACGACTCATATCTTAAGACTTGTAACAATTTATTTTGACATAGACACCACTCGTAAACTGGACAGAAGCTTAAGAGACTTACACTACTGATATTACAACTCTAACTATACGACTCGTAGTCGTAATATTACCATTAATAGGCCTTTCCACTGAGCTATTCACTACAGAACAGTAAGATTTGTATAGTCTCCTTACGACTCTTAGGGTCGAGTCATACCCAAGGCAGAACTTTAATCATTTCACATTGTCTTGGTTACAACTACATCATACGACTCATGATGAGTCTTTACGACTTAAGAAATGAGTCGTAGGTTCCACAGTGGCCTTGAAAGAACAGGGTATTACAGACTACCATAAGTTTTCTAATTCTTTTGGTGCACCTTAATCAACACTATAAGATTATACCAACCCCAACACTCACTTAAAGGTCATGCAGTTACAACTATCTTTTTTTTACTAAAAAGTTACCCTCACCCCGACTTCTAAATATAAGACATCATACCACTAACCTCGGAATAATCTTACTACTCGTAGGTCATAACAATCCAATTTATACTACCTCTAAGATAGAAATACTATATCAATATTCAAATACGTATCCTACTCTTAAGTGAGACGTCTACAATAAAGTTCTTGAAAGGGACAAACTGCACATTACCTCAGGTTGAAAAGTATGATTCATGAAGTTAGAAGTATACACTTGAAACAATACACCTTGGTGCACTAATGGACTTCTTTCAAATCCTTGATCCATTTTATAACTTTTGATAACTCATTCGGAAAGGACCACACTATTAAGAAGCTAAGCATTTTCATTTTATTGCCTCGGGGATAAGACATATTCAAAAAAATTAAAGAAAGAAAGGAATTTGGATAACTTCAATATGTATAACACAATTGCACGATCTAGAGTATGAAAGAATGAGAAATATTTCCTAAATGCTCTATAGCCTCCTGATTATAAGTTCGGTGCACGACACACAAATAAGCAAGGCTCTACTAGACATGACTTTGTAGACAACCAATGACCTAGAACCGTGCTCTAATACCAATCTTGTCGCTGGCCAAACTAGCGCCTAGTCATGACGGGTATCTCAATCCCACCCTAGATCAGAGACTCCCCCCTTAGCCTAACCTCAAGAGAAAAATAATAATAATAATAATAATAATAATAATAATAATAATAATAGTAATAATAATGCGGAAGCCAACTCAAAATATAACAAAGAGATGAATTAAGAGTCAAACAATACCCCAACCTACACTTGTCCACAATAGCCTCTAAAATAAGAATACCAAATCGGTCGGTCATGCCCCCACCCATGACCAAAAGAATCCAAAAAGATTGTCTAAAATATAAGAAAAGATAAACTACAAAATGAAAGATCTTCCAGAAAATAGAAGCTCACCACTTCAAAGCAACTCGACAAATGTATTAATCTACCTAACACTGCACAGGAGTAAAACAAATGTCTTCAGACCCTACATCATGAAATATGTAGCATCCTAGGACGGTTAGTGAGGTGAGCACTAGCATGTAACATAGGAGAGTGATAAAATAATGCCAAGTACAAATAAATCTAAAAACTATATGGACACATTCATATACATATATATAATATGTCAGGATAGGAAACAAAGTTTAAGCATGATATTTTAAAATTATTAACTTGGACTGTGTAGCTCTAACCATCGTAAAAATACCCACGGGCTATATGGGTCCAACTCTCCCCACCTGAAGGGCCCCAGTGCGTGTTAGTCACACAAACTAGGAAATTCCAAGGAAAGGCCAGGGAATCCATGACCTTACGCCAATCTAAGGTATATATATGTATCAAGTGTGAACTATGCACACGGTTATGAAGAGCCCCACACCGACAAATATGGTTTCTAGTATCGTTCCCTCTAGGACCTTTACCTTCCACGGTGAGCTACACAATCTCCTTCAAACCAAATTAAAACACTTGCACATAAACCCATCTATTTAACTAAGGAGTCATTAATCAAGGCATTAACATTTTGGTATCATCATATCAATTAGGTTTGTAAGCTAATCTATGTAAAATAGTAGAATCTATGACCCCCATCTGTACAACTAAGTTAGGGGAATCTACGACCCCTATTTGACTCCTAAGATCCCATTTAAAATCAATCCATGGCCTCTGAGGCCTTTCAAATATTATTTATGTTTCATTAACCATTTATGCAATGCAAGGTTTCAAAAGTGAAGTAATTTGCATATATTCCATGGTTTAAACCAATTTCACCAGCTAGATTGAGGTTAAAGTTAATTTCAAGCCATTGAACCATAAAATTTAGTGAAATCCATGTTCCCTATTCCAATTCTCACACCCATGCATTTATTTAGTTCAAAATCATATGAATAAAGCATAAATAGTGAATTCAAAACCATGGGGATTCAATTCATGTAATAACTATTCCAAACCCCTCAACCCATATTTAAAATCCAGCAATTTAAATCACATAGATAACAATTAAATATATACTTTTACATAAAATCAATTTCAAAAAGAGATAAATGTCTTTTTGATGGAAGAAATTTGGATAAAAGCTTGAATCCTTAATTTTGAAACTTGAACCCTATCTTGGAATTGATATGAATACTTGAATTTGTTTTCGATACCCTTGATGAAGAAATTAGTGAAAAAACATTGCGAAGAACTTGAATTTGAAGCCCTGAAAGTTGAATTTTTGGAGAAGAACCCTTATTTGGTGTTCTTGAGAATTTGGAAGGAGGGGGGGATGTATTTGAGGTTATGGGATGATGAAATCACGTTAGTATTAGTTATAGGATGTAAATAACTAGTTTACCCTTGAAAAACTGAAGAGAAATATGGGGTTTAGTGTCTCTGGGAATTGGGGCATGTCAAGCCATTAATGCAAAGTGTACAGGGTGTGCCACGCTCTTATCATGGAGTACAAAGGGTGTGCCACACTCTTATCACACACCCTCTCTAGTTGCTCACAAAAATACTTTTTTTTTCTTGCTCGTGTATCGAATTATGGCAAAATCAGTGGCATTGGAAAGAGGAATCAATTATCATTAATTTGGTAGGTCATGAGCTCCAAAATTCCATATATTTTAGGATTTATACACATTCAAAGTTGACCCTGGTAGGATCAAATACCAAAATTTAGTTGATAGCAAAAGTTCTGAACTCAACTTCTCTCTAAGTGATTCCTATGAAAATTCTTCACCTCAAAAGTACTTTACACACTAGGTAAATGATCATGAGACTTATACTTGTATAAAAATCATTGGTTTCAAATTTATACATATAATAATAACTGTTTGAATTCAAGCCTAAAAATGTAGGGTGTCATAATTTCCCTTTGTAGGATGTACAGAATGATATTATGTGGACAAGGTGACCGCAGGTCTTGTAGATGATTCCCCATCCTTCATAGACCTATTCTTGTTTGTGTACGCTGATGATCATAATGGATTTAACTGGTAGCCCAAAGGGGATTTGCACACATATTCACATATATCTCCCTCTTTGGGTTGCTGGGGTACATACATCAACCATAATGAGTTTCCCTAGGGTTATACCCACTCTTTCTAGGATAAGATCATTGTAGGGCTTGTAAGGAGTTGGTTTAGGAGGATCTAGATCGCTGTAGGGAGGATTCATGCTTCAGACAAAGAAAAATTTGGATCCCAGCTCTTTACTGAGAAAACTTACAATAATGAACCATGGACCTCCTTGGAGGAAATTATCTTGACTTTTCTGACTCTAAAATTTAATCGTGTAGAAGTCAGATCCAAAATCAAATAAATAGAGTTGCTTGATTGGCTTCTATGCGACTTCCAGTGTAGTTTTTAGGTAGTAATGATTGAATTTTCTTGTCATCAACTTGATTATAACTGAGTACCACCAAGGGGCATAAATTTGTTATTTATCATCAATAGACAATCTTAAAGCCCCCTCACTTAAATTATTTGTCATGGTATTATCCATCTAGAACTCTATGGGATTAGGGATAGAAGGAGACATTTCATTAGAGGTAACATCTCTATAGGAGGCTTTCGCCACCGCCATTTGAATACTGTCCATAGGGACATATGGTTTGTTGAAAGGGTCAGCTTCTGCAAGATTAGGGTCAGAGTTCATTGTGAAAATTCAAGGGGTGAATGTAATGCCTCACAAAATCCTCTTCCAGTCTGAGCCTTAGAGCGTATTTGGTAAAGCAAAAATCTGCATCTAAATATTTTAGACATATCTTCCCAAGTATGAAATACTTTTAATCGTGTGGTAATCTATTAGAGCATGAATTAAGATCATAGAGGACCCCTAACTCAAGGACGAGTTGAAATCTTTCCTATCGTTTAAGTTTTAGTGACTATCAAAATTTGGGTCAACTTTAATTGACCATAACTCCTAGTATATATCGAATTAGAGGACCTACTATTTATCAAATGAAATATCTTTGAATTATCTTTCCAACAATACCAATTTCTTCAAAAACCGATATTAGAGAAAAGAGTTATGCCCATTTTACTCCAGCATGTCTGGCTGGGAAACTGGTGACTATAATTGTGACAAACTGTCAGGCCCGTGGCGGCCTATCACCAATGTCATCAGACCTGGGTAGATTTCTGACCCTGATGATGACATTTTGTGATAATCCATCACGCCAGTGATGGCCTATCACCAATGTCGTCAACCTTAACCAGAAACTCAAAATTTTACCCTTTTGTGATGACAATTCGTGACGGCCTATCACCAACTTGATGACTTTTCATGGATGTCATCAGCTATTTTTTTCAACAATTTAAGGACATTTTTATAAGGGTATTTTGGTCATTTCCCACCTTTTGAAGGTCTTTATAAATATGAGCATTAACCTCTAAACCCTAGTTTCTCCATCTTCTCTCTCAATTCTCTTAAGAAGATATAACTAGGGTTTCATTCAAGAACCCTAAACTTCCAAAAATCATCCATAATTCTTCAAGATTTCTTCAAGAATCAAGTTTCTCATAGTATAGGATTTAAGAATTATTTATTACAAGTACAGATAGAGTCTCAAGCATTAGAATTCATCAAATTTCAAAGATTAAGGTATGTAGATGTTGATTCTTGGGTTCCTTTCATCCAAGAAGCTCAAGAACCCTTTTCAAAACTTAAGGATTTTTATGTTTATAAGATGTTAATGATTTTTACAAGTTGAAATTGATGATCAATGTATTTTTGAGTTTTAATTCATGTTTGTTTCCAAGATTCATGAGCCTTAACCCTAGTAGGTGGAATCCATGTGATATTTGTGATGAATTTTCCTGATGTTGCTTTCTATGTGATGTGTTCATGTCAAATAGGTGTAGAAATGGTTGAATAAGTGAAGCATGTTTCCCCTACGCTTGATAAAGAGCTTAGGTGAAGCATAAGGGGCATTGTAGCATGTTGAAGATGAAACCCCAAATTATGAGTTAGTTTATGCATGCCTAGTGTTTGATAAGATGCCCAAGTGAATGAATTATTCCATGATAGTATGAAGTATCCTCAAGCCATGTGATATCCAAACGCATGTCAAGAATGATATAGGTATGAAATAGTTGAGGTAAAACCTAGTTGAATGGAGTATAATCTAGTAGCATGTTTCCCCTACGTTATTATATGATTATGTTTTTGAGATGTTTAAAGTGACCCCTTGGCAACTATAATAATGAATAAGATATTTATGATCGTTAAATGCTTGAGGTAATGTCTTGAATGATTATGATGATGAATGAATGATTATGATAATGCATGAATAATTGTGATGATATATGAACAACCGTGATGATGAATGAATGATTATGCTTTACTTTTATACTATCGAGTCCTGGGGGTATTTATACCCAATAATAGAGTTGTTGTTTAGATATCATGTCAGTTTCTTGATAATTCCAGTCAAGCCATGATTCTTCGAACTCAGTGAACTATAGAACTCTGTATCCTTAGACAAGTACAGAACTTAAAAAAGCTCAATAATCTCAGTTATCTCTGTAATCTCTATATCACTAGTAATCTAGCCTCAGCCCTGTAATCATCTCACATCTAATAGTATTCAAGTGATTCAATTCTAATCTCAGAAAAGATTCGAGTAATCTATTCAAGCTCTATATCGTCAGTCAGATACTATAATTCGATACCTTTTCCATCAGATATGGAACTAAGTAATCTCAGCGTAACTCAGTCAGATCTTTTGAGAAATATGATCAGTATCAGATTCGGTTCAGTTGCGTTCAATTGAGAATTCAGTTTAGAATCTTTCAGTTTGGAGTAGGAACTAGCACCAAGCAAGGTAAGGGATGGAGACTCTCCCGTCAGAGAGGCCGAGTCTCTAGGAGCAATCCCTGAACTCAAGAATTGCGCAGCCAGTGCAGGAGGTAGGAGTCCCCATCATAGAGGATGTCACCATCAAAGAGGTTTGACTATTATATAGCCTCAAGCCGACTTCCTACGAGGGTCATCCCATTAGAGAGGCTTATCCAGAGAGGTCTTTACCCATGGCACGATATTGACACCTTTTCAGCTGGGGTAACAGGTTGGACCCCACCTATGGTAGGTTGGGGTATGTCGATTAAGTAACGACTTCCTACAGTTGCAGTTTCAGTATCAATCTTTAGAAATCAGGATTGTGTGGTACAGTCATCTATCTCAGTGAGGAATTTAGATAGTTCCATTGATTCATGGACCATCCCGCCAGATAGGCTTGGTCTTATATACAGATTCTTATTATCATATCTAGAGATCTCCCATCAGAGAGGCTTGATCTCAGTATCAGAACATGTTGAGTATTCTTATTATCATATCTAGAGATCTCCCGTTAGATTAGCTTGATCTCTATCTTAGATTCTGTTGAGTATTCTTGTTGTTAGATTCGGACATGATCATACTTCTTATCATTGATAATCGCTTCTGGAATAATCTGTTAGAAAAGTTTATCTCTAATTCTGTCAGTCAAAAGTAGTAAGCTCATAATTCAGTCCTTGTTATAAGTACATCCAGACTCTCATTTATTAGTATCAGATGAGTCAGTGATTCAGTATCTCAGTGTCAGTAGTGAGTTCAGTCTGCAGTAAAGTGGTATTTGAGTTTCAGTATCTAGAATTATGGTGATTCTGTTCATGGTTTGTGCATTCTTGTATGTGCTCTCATACGGCATCTTTATGATTATTCAGTTTAGATATTGTACATGTATGAGCCCTTCCATTAGCCTACCTCGTCTACATACTCGGTATATTCCTATACTGACGTATTTTGTGCTATGGTGTTTTATTTAACACCATAGGTTCAGAGGCACAGGATCCAGAGTATTCTCAGCAGTTCAGTCCCAGTCAACAACATTAGCAGTGAGTCCTCTTCTTTCGAGGACGAATCTCAGTTTACTATTATTACTTCAGACTTTGTTTATTTTTAGTTGAGCGAGTTAGTTGGGGACCTGTCCTTTCAACTCTGCAGTTCAGAAAGTTTAGAGGCTTTTTAGATGGATGTAGTAATATTCAGTATTTCTATATTATGAGTATTTATAGATGTGTTGAACCTTATGGCTAGTTTTCGCATTTATTTCAGATATTATACGGTGTACAGGTACAGAGATTAGTAAAGGGTTAGATTGTGGTCCTTCGAGATCATAAGCACCGTGTGACATCTCGAGATGGGATCTCGGGGTGTTACAGACTTGGTATCAAAGCCTAAGGTTCAAGAGTGTCCTTGGGAGTCTGAAAAGCCACATCTAGTAGAGTCTTGTGCATGGGTGTGTAGTGCACCAAATTTATGTACAAGAGGCTACAGGATGTTCTTAGGAGCAGTTTCCCTTTTTTTAGTAATCATTTCATGTGAGTGAGCATGAGCACGAGTTGGTTCTCAGTCTAATCCACTTGTTTTTTCCAATTACAGAGTATGCCTCCTCGCGGTGATTTTGTCCATAGGGTAGATGACTAGCCCCCACAACTAGTAGATCCCGAGAATAAGAGTGTGTCACATGTAGAGTTTTGGGCAGATTTTCAGGTGCTATCCCAAGCTGTGACTAATGTTCGGGGGAACCATCAGGCAGCAGTTCCACCTCAGCAAGATAGGGACTCAGCCACAGTCAGAATCAGAAGTTTTATTAAAATGAACCCGCCAGAATTCTTTAGGTCAGTAGTAAGTGAGGACCCACAGTTTTATCTAGAAGAGGTGAAGAAGATCACCCAGATTATGCATGTTTTATATAAGGAGAGTGTTGATTTAGCATCTTATAGGTTGAAGGATGTCGTTTATAATTGGGTAGTGATGTGGGAAAAAGTAGAGGAGAGAATGCAGCTCATGTGACTTGGCTAAAATTTAAGACTGCCTTTCTAAATAGGTTTTTCCCACTAGAGATGAGAGAGGCTAAGGTAGAAGAGTTCATGAACCTAAGGCAAGGTTCCATGACCGTGAAAGAGTATTGTCTTATGCTTAACCAATTAGCTAAGTATGATCCTGACTTGATAGCTGACCCTAGAGCGAGTATGAGTAAGTTTATGACTAGTGTATCTGGGTTAGTATTGAAAGAGTGTAGAGTTTCTATGCTCAATAGAGATATGAATCTTTTTATACTAATGATTCATGCGCAACAGATTAAGCCAGATAAGATAAAGAAGAGAGAGAGAGAATAAGTAAGAGAGCCAAGATAGGTAGTTGTGGTTTCTCGCAGTCAGGGTCTCAAGGTGGTAATAATTCTCAGTATGGTCAGAGATTTTTAGTTCCAGCTTCGTCTTCAACTAGTGTACCCGCACCTATGTTTGGGGGTGTTAGATCTGAGAGAGTGCTAAGCTCCAAAGCCCAAAGTAGTACAGGTGGTGTTTATACCCATCTGCATTGTGGAGAGTGTGGCAGACGCCACCAAGGTGTGTGTAGAGCCGGTAGTGATGTGTATTTTTGTTGTCGTGAGCCAGGCCATAGAAAGCAAGAATGTAGAGTGCTGACTCAGAGGGGTAGACTCCATGTATTTCAGGCTCGCTTTGATTGGGAAGGATTTCCTAAAATAGACTCAGGTATGTTATGAGCCCTTCCTCTTTATGACGTGCATTGATAGATCCTTTTCTCTCATTTTGAGATTATATGTTAGCATGAGTCAGGCATGAGTTTCAGATCTTGATCGATCAATCATGACCTAGTCTGTAGGTGCCTCGTGCACCACCCCAGTATTTCAGCAAAGTGTGTTTAGAGGGACATAGAGTTCCAAGGGGGAGATACCCTATAGTATTATGATATTGCATGCCATTAGATTCATCCCGATGAATGTTCAGATTTTATTTATGAAGTTAGCATCAGTCGTTATTGCATTGTCAAGTCGTGCTTTCGAAAGTCAGCTTAGCCGGATATTCATGCATTAGATATGCGCATTTAGTAGAAATGAGTTCAGCTTGTTAGTGTGTGATCAGTCATGCATTCTTGAGATCAACCCAGTTATGAGTCCATGTATTAGATATGCATGCGTGTTATGAGAATTAAGCTATGAGTATCATCAGTCGAGTATTACATGCTCCAGATATGAATCATGCCCAGTATGAGAACTCAGTATGTCAGTTATTCGAGTTGTGTAAGCATTCCTTGAAATGTTTCCATTTCTTGAGTAAGTTCTATTGATCCATATTTTCAGTCTATCAAGCAATATTCAAGGACGAATTCTCCCAAGGAGGAGATAACGTAATGCCCCGCAAAATCCTCTTCTAGTCTGAGCCTTAGATCATATTTGGTAAAGCAAAAATCTGAGTCTAAATATTTTAGAAATATCTTTCCAAGTATGAAATACTTTGAATATTGTGGGAATCTATTTGAGCATGGATTAAGATCATAGAGGTCCCCTAACTCAAGGACGAGTTGAAATCTTTCCTATCGTTCAAGTTTTAGTGACCATCAAAATTTAGGTCAACTTCAATCAACCATAACTCCTTGTGTATATCAAATTAGAGGACCTACTATATATTAAATGAAATCACTTTGAATTATCTTCCAACGATACCAATTTCGTCAAAAACCGATATTGGAGCAAATATTTATGCCCATTTTACTCCAGCATGTCTGGCTGAGAAATTGGTGAAGACAATTGTGACAAGCCGTCACCCCCGTGACGGCCTATCACCAATGTCGTCAGACTTGGGCAGATTTTTGACCCTAGTGAAGGCATTTGTGACAAGCCATCACGCCTGTGATGGCCTATCATCAATGTTATCAACCTTAACTAGAAACTCAAAATTTCACCTTTTTGTGACGACAATTCGTGATAGCCTATCACCAACTTGACGTCTTGTCACGGATGTCGTCGGCTAATTTTTTTAGCAATTTAAGGATATTTTTGCAAGGGTATTTTGGTCATTTCTCAACTTTTAGAGGTCTCTATAAATTTGAGCATCCACCTCTAAACCCTAATTTCTCCATCATCTCTCTCAATTCTCATAAAAAGATATAACTACGGTTTCATTCAATAATCCTAAACTTCCAAAAATCATCCTTAATTCTTTAGGATTTCTTCAAGAATCAAGTTCCTCATAGTGTGGTCTTTAAGAATTATTTATTACAAGAGCGTATAGAGTCTCAAGCATTAAAATTCATCCAATTTCAAAGATAAATGTATATAGATGTTGATTCTTGGTTCCCTTTCATCCAAGAAGCTCAATAACCCTTTTCAAAACTCAAAGATTTTTATGTTTATGAGATGTTAATGATTTGTATGAGTTAAAATTAATGTTCAATGTGTTTTTGAGTTTTGATTCATGTTTTTTTACAAGATTCATGAGCCTTAACCCTAGTAGGTGGAATCCATGTGATATTTGTGATGAATTTTCCTTATGTTGCTTTCTATGTAATGTGTTCATGTCAAATGGGTGTAGAAATGGTTGAATAAGCGAAGAATGTTTCCCCTAGGTTTAATAAAGAGCTTAGGTGAAGCATAAGGGCCATTGTAGCATGTTGAAGATGAAACCCCAAATTGTGAGTTAGTTTATGCGTGCTTCGTGTTTGATAAAATGCCTAAGCGAATGAATTATTCCATGATAGTATGAAGTTTCCTCAAGCCATGTGATATCCAAACGCATGTCAAGATTGATATAGTTATGAAATAGTTGAGGTAAAACATTGTTGAATGGAGTACAATCGAGTAGCAGATTTCCCCTATGTTATTATATGGTTATGTTTCTGAGATGCTTAAAGTGACCCCTTGGCAACTGTAATGATGAATAAGATGTTTTTGATAGTTAAATGCTTGAGGTGATGTCTTGAATAATTATGATGATGAATGAATTATTATGATGATGCCTCAATGATTATGATGATATATGAACGATCATGATGATGAATGAATGATTATGCTTTTCCTTTATGCTATCGAGTCTTAGGGGTATTTATACCCCAAAATAGAGCTGTTGTCTAGATCCTATGTCAGTTTCTCGATAATTCCAGTTGAGCTATGATTCTCAGAACTCAGGTGAACTATAGAACTCTGTATCCTTAGACAAGTGCAGAACTTAAGAAAGCTCAATAATCTCAGTTATCTCTATAATCTCTGTATCGCTAGTAATCTAGCCTCAGCCCTGTAATCAGCTCAGATCTAATATTATTCAAGTGATTCAATTCTAATCTCAAAAGCAATTCGAGTAATCTATTCAAGCTCTGTATCTTCATTCATATACCATGATTCGATACCTTTTTTGTCAGATACAGAACTAAGTAATCTCAGTATAACTCAGCCAGATCTTTTGAGAAACATGATCAGTATCAGATTCAGTTCAGTTGTGTTTAATTGAGAATTCAGTTCAGAGTCTTTCAGTTGGGAATGGAAGCTAGGGATGGGATGACGGCTCTCCTGTCAGAGAGGCTGAGTCGCTAGGAGCAATCCCTGAACTCCAGAACTGCGTAGCCAGCGCAGGATGCAGGAGTCCCCATCAGTAGAGGCTGGCACCGTCAGAGAGGTTTGACTATTATATTTCCTTAGGCCGACTTCCTGCGAGGGCCATCCGGTCATATAGGTCTTTACCCGTGGCACGGTATTGACACCCTTCTAGCTGGGGTACAGGTTAGACCTCACCTGTAGTAGGTTGGGGAATATCGATTAAGTAACTACTTCCCACAGTTGCAGTTTCAGTATCAATCTTCAAAAATTAGGATTGTGTGGTGCAGACGTCTATCTCAGTGAGGAATTCAGATAGTTCCATTGATTCATGGACCATCCCGCCAGATAGGCTTGGTCTCTTATACAGATTCTTATTATTATATCTATAGATCTCCCATCAGAGAGGCTTGATCTCAATCTCAGACCATGTTTAGTATTCTTATTATCATATTTAGAGATCTCTTGTCAGATAGGCGTGATCTCCATCTCAGATTCTATTGATTATTCTTGTTATCATATTTGGACTTGATTATACTTCTTATCATTGATAATCGCTTTCAGAATAATTTGTTAAAAAAGTTGATCTCTAATTCTGTCAGTCAAAAGCAGTAAGCTCAGAATTCAGTCCTTGATGTAAGTAAATCTAGAATCTCAGTTATCAGTATCAAATGAGTCAATGATTCAGTAGCTCAGTGTTAGTAGTGAGTTCAGTCTGCAGTAAAGTGGTATCCGAGTTTTAGTAGCTAGAGTTACAGTGATTGTGTTCATGGTCTCTGTATTCATTTATGTGCTCTCGTGAGGCATCTTTATGATTATTCAGTTTAGATATTGTGAATGCATGAGCCCTTGCATTAGCCTACCTCGTCTACATACTCGGTACATTCCTGTACTGATGCATTTGCGCTATGGTGTTTTATTTGACACCATAAGTTCAGAGGAACAGGATCCAGAGTATCCTCAGCAGTTTAGTCCTAGTCAGCAGCAGTAGCAGTGAGTCTTTTTCTTTTGAAGACGAATCTCAGTTTACTATTATTGCTTCAAACTTTGTTTCTTTTCAGTTGAGGGAGTTAGTTGGGGACCTGTCCCTTCAACTCTATAGTTCAGATAGTTTAGAGGCTTTTTAGACGGATGTATTAGTATTCAGCTTTTCTGTATTATGAGTATTCATAGATGTGCTGAACCTTATGGCTAGTTTCCACATTTATTTCAAATATTATGCAGCATACAGGTACAGATATCAGTAAAGGGTTAGCTTGTGGCCCTTCAGAGTCATAAGCACTGTGTGACATCTCGGGATGGGATCTTGGGGCATTATAGTGAATTAGAGAGAGGTGGGTCTTTCTCTCTCTACGGCCATAATGGCTCACTAGGACCACAACTTCCATTTTTTTTTCTTCAATCATAAGTCAATCTTTAAAAAATCTTCATCACAATTCCATTAATAACAAATCTCACTTTTAGATTGATGAAAAATATGTTCCATGAACACATACAAAATATATGAAGAAGAATATAAAGATGAAGACTTAATAATCTGAACACAAAAACAGAGTAAATGACTTGAAACATGCAAGAAACGCTTTTCTAGAAATGATATTTTCTCCCTCTCCTTTGTGAGATTACAATGAGATTATATGTAAACAGTTTTAGTGGATATAACAAGAGGCAGATCTAAAATTTTAAACTAGTGGGTTCCTGATAAAATAAGATACTATGAATAATAATAAAATGACACCCCTCCCCCATCAAGGATCGTTCCCATGTTCACAAGGTAACATAAGCAATTCAAGGGCCCCTTCTACGACGTCAATCCAACCTTTAATTTGTGTGTGAGTTCCCATCTATAAATATTCTTGACTTTTATTATTTTTAAATATATTTATGGGATCTACGATAGCGGGTGGGGGTACTCCGAAACCCCCACTGGACACTATTGATCCGCCCCTGAATATGACAAGCCTATTGAATTCTGCACTAAACAAATAGTGAAAAGATTCTTCTGGAAAGCAAGATCTATTGAACTTGATCTTTTGTAAAGAAAATAGATTTTTTACGAAGAATGTTGTAAAGCTTTCTTTGTAAAAAGTTTCTCAGCATAGTTAAGTTAAAAATAGGAGGAGGTTGGATTTAAATAGAATAGATGAAAACCATACAATGAAAGGACACACCCTTTCTTTCAACAGGCATAAAATTGAAAGGACACACCTTTTCATTAAAAGACACCTCATTAAAATAACAAATATTATAATTATTAATTTAATTTAAACAAAAATCCAACAGAACTTATTCCTTGTGTAAGTTTGTCCTGTTCAATTGTGCACAAAACGCTACAAAATACGTCAATGTAGTATCATAATATTTATATTTTTTTATTGCATCTATCTCAATGTCAATTGATAATACACTTAATTTATTTTTATTTTTTATGTATATTGTTTTATAAATTTAAAATTCACATGCAACACATGTACCCTAAATTAGTTGGATAAAATTTGAGAAGGGTGAAAATTTTAGTTTACACAATAAAAAATGCAAATTCGGACTTTAAATTCACTAAGTTTAGAATGAGCATGACCATTCCAAATAATGTAGTTCGAGTTGAAAGCCGACAAAACCCCCAGATTCACCTATATATTGTAGGCAAAATCCATTGCCAGACCCCTTAAGTAAGCACGATCTTTCACTTAGGCACCTCAAGTGGACATCGCTCACTTTTGGCACCTCAAGTGGTCATAAAGTGTGTTATTTTGTCACCTTTTGTTGAATCAATAAATTTATATTGTGTACGTGTATTACACACGCCTGATGATGTGAAAAGTGACAAATAATATGCCGACATGTGTAATTTTTCTAAAAAGTAATTTTTAAATCATTAATTTAATTTTTTTAAAAAAATCAATAATCACCCCTCCCCCCTTCCCTCCCCCACCCCAACATCATCTTTTCCAAAATGTCCTGCAACAATGCCGCCCCTACCCCCTAACCCCCACCCTCCCCAAAATCATCTTCTAAAGGAAGAAGTGGCTCCCCTCCCACCTCCATACCCCACCCCCAACATTGTTTCTCTAACCCACCTCCACCCTCTAAAATTCTAAATTCTTGAAATTTCAAATTTCAACAAGGAAGTCAATAATGGACCTTCACTAAACACACACAAAATTTATCGTCTCCTCATTGTGATGATTCATGGCAGGCACCAAATTCATCTTCTCCAAAAACTACAACCTTTCCACCCCACGTACAAATTCATCTTCTCCAAAACACCCTTGCTACCCCTCCATTTTTGTACACCATTAATAACATTTTTTTTCAAGCAAATAATAACACCATTAATAACACCAGTTAACACCATTAATCTTTTCAAGCACGTTTTTTTCAAGCCAACAATAACACCACTAACATCAGCTAACATCATCATTATCTCAATCATCTTCATTTTAAGAAACAAGAATTGGTTAAAATCAATACAAGAAAAAATTAAGCATTCTTATTTTTTGATTTAACCATTTTAGCATAAGGATGTGTTAAGAAAAGGAAAAAAATGGTGGAAAGTTAATGGATTGAAAGAAGAAGAAGAAGAAAAGAGAAGAAAGATAAAAAAAAATTATGAAAATGCCTCTCAAACGCGCTTTCAATGCGTGTGTCACACATCCATTGCTGATTCAGCAAAAGGTGTCAAAATGACACACTTTATGACCACTTGAGGTGCCAAAAGTAAGCGACGTCCACTTGAGGTGCCTAAATGAAAGATCGTGCATACTTAAGGGGTCTGACGATGGATTTTTCCTGCATTTTACCTTGTCATCATGCCAAAATTAGTGTTATTTTCGAGCATACATATCCATGAACCTATGCCACCAAAAACTATGTTTTGGGAAATATGTCCTTCATACTTTTACTATATTATAATTATAAATCATAAATTATAAATATAGATTATAAATATAGATATAGATTATTGATTAGTTTTTAACATATTAGAAATTAGAGATTTTGTTCAACTTTCAGATTTTAACAAAGTTTGTACTTGAAATGTTCACTTTTGGAAATAAAATTATTTATTTATCAAAAATGAAAGATGATTCAATATTTTTTTCACATATTATCATATAATTTTAGTTTTTACTGTTGTAATTCTTTTATGTGACTTGATTCCTGTACGTACTACAATTCTTAGCTTTAAATTACTTTATACGGTTCTTAACTCTAAAAAAGTTCAACTCTTTCAGTTCTTTATTTTTATTGTTTCCATTTTTTCCTAAATTAAATAGTTATAGTGTATACAAATTTTTCTTGGTGGACACTTCTTATATTTTGTCCTTGTATTATGCATGCAGCTCTTTTTAAAATAGAAATCATTTGAGTCTACAGTTCCATCAAAAAAGAACACATAAAATTTATACAAATATTCCCAATTTCTGTTCATAATGTGGTACTATATGATACCTCCTAGGATTCATCCCTGAAGCTCTAAATATATTCTCACTTTAATTCTTTTTCTATTTAGGCTCTTAAACCTAAAAGCAAACTGAAGGTGCACGAAGAAAATACTATGGGTACTTTCTATATTTTATATTTATTAAATTTTATGTTTTTAATTATGAGAAATTTTAACAATACTTAATCCTCAGTCACCAGCGGCCTTAAATTTTGTGTGATACAATGATGAGAAGAAAAGAGTGATAGAGTAACAAGAAGCAGTTGCAGCAGTGCAGAGAAATTGAAAATCAGTTATTACTATGCAGTTAAAAAATTAGTTACTACTATTCTGCTCACAAAGTTAGTTACTTAGTTGTTAGACAGTTAGTTATTAAGCTGTTAAGTGTAACTGATCTAAGCTAAATGAGCACTATAAATGTGATGTATTCATTTGTAACATTCATTCAGATAATACAATTCATTCAATTTCTCCCTAAATTCTTCTTCTCTGATTTTTCTCGGCTAAAGCCCTGATTTCAACTTTCATCTTCTTCGAGTATTTTACTCCTAGATTAACAAGTCTCACTTCAATTACTTGCTATTGTACCAATTGGTATCAAAGCCAGGTTCTTGGCTCAATCAATCATGGTAGTTCGCGATAAAAAAAACTAGATAAATCGAATGACGAAATGGAAGGCAAGCTTTCTATGATCCAGGATCAATTGCAGAAGTTAATAGAGGGAATGTCGAGCATTTATGAGAGAAACATCCAAGCTGATAAGGAGCTTTTAGGGATCAAGAAAACCCTTAGATCCATGGTATCGAAGGAATAAGATAAGGATCAAGGAAGAGCTGAATCTTCAACCATCAGAAGTTGCCCAGTAGGTATGCAGCCAGAAGAAAGGAATAAGGAATTCCATGGAATTGGCAATCCAATTGGAGGTAATGAACAATTATTTACTCGATATTCTAAGCTGGAATTACCTCATTTTTCTGGGTGTGATTTACGTACTTAGTTGTATAAAGTTGATCAAGTTTTTCCTATGGAAGAAATTCTCTTTGAATAAAGGGTTAAAGTAGCCTCAATTCATTATTAGATGGTGATGTTATTGCTTGGCATAGAATATATATGAATTCTCGGCCCTCCTTTAATGATATCTTATGGACTGAGTATGTTTTAGCCTTGAATGAGAGGTTTTGGGATGGATTTGAGGATCTAATAGAAGCATTGAAAAACCTCAGGTAAACTAGTAGTGTTAAGGCTTACCAGGCTGAATTTAATAGATTACTGACTGCAGTTAATCTTTCAAATAAGAATACTATAATTTGTTATCTGGGTGGATTGAAACCTGAGTTGAATAGGTCAGTTAATATTCAAGCACCAAAAACATTATCACAGGTCTATAAAATTTCTAGGTTGTAGGAAGAGGTTTTTGAAGCACAAGCTAGTTCATGGGGATTAAAGGCAATACAAAAAAGGGGTACTGCCATTCTACCCAATCCATCTTCTTTTAAGACCAATAACCATCAGAAAAATACCTATCAGCCTACTATATCCAAACCAAATAAATTCAGAAGATTGACTACGCAAAAATCGATGCTAAAAGGGCTAAAGGCTTGTGTTTCTTTTGTGATGACAAGTATGTTGTTGGCCACAATTGTAGATCCAATAAACAATTATTCATGGTGAAGTTAGTAGATGAGAATGCAACCTTGGAATGAGAAAGTGATGAGGTGTTGGAAGAAGGTATTCAGTGTACCCAAGATGTTGATAAACTCATAACTATTTCATTACAGGCTTTTACAGGTGTTAATGGTTATCAAACTATTAGGGTAACTGGCTATCATGATAAGAGGCCCTTGTAGGTCTTAATTAACACTAATATCACCTATAACTTCCTAGATCATAAAATGGCTAAGAAGCTAAGGTAAAAGGCTTGTGATATTTCTATGCAGTATGTTAGTGTAGCTGATGGCAGGAGGGTGCAAAGTACTTCTGTTTGTAAGAACTTGCAGTGGTTAATTCAGGGTACTACTTTTGCATCTAACTTTCTGTTGCTATCATTGGGCAATGTGGATATTGTATTGGGAGTGCAACGGCTAAACACTCTTGGTAGAATTCTTTTTGACTTACAAAACAGGACTATAGAGTTCAAATACCAAGGGAAGAAACATGTGTTGAGAGGAGTAACTAGTCAGCTCAAATCTTTAAAAGCTAGTTCTTTACTCAAAGATGGAGAATCCGAGGCTCAGTTCTATATGATGGATATCATGTTGCAATTTTTGATACTTATTGCTACAACATTCAGGCTACATAAGGTACTGAGTACATCCTACATTATCTACCCTAGCACATCATTTTTCTATTATTTTTGAACCCCCAACTACATTACCACCTCATAGAGGTTCTTTTGACTATAGAATACCCTTTATAGACTCTAAAATTCCAGTCAATAAAAGACTATATAGATATCCTGGTGTGAAGAAGGACATTATTGAAAAGTTAGTTCAAGAAATGCTTGATCAAGGAGTAATTCAGCATAGTAATAGTCCCTATGCTTCTCCTATGGTGTTAGTTGGGAAGAAAGATGGTACAAGGAGATTATGTGTAGATTATAGAGAGTCAAATCAGTTGACAATCAAAGACAAATTTCCTATTCCTATCATTGAAGATTTATTGGATAAATTATGTGGTGCATCTGTGTTTTCAAAAATTGACTTGAGAGCTGGATATCACCAGCTTAGAATGCTTGACACACACAAGACCTTCTTCAAAACTCATGATGGACATTATGAATTTTTAGTAATGCCCTTTGGTTTAACCAATGCTTCTTCTTCCTTCCAGAGCTTAATGAATACTGTTTTCAAGCCCTTATTAAGAAAGTTTGTGGTGATTTTCTTTGATGATATCTTAATCTTTATCAAGTCTATATCATCTCATATTACTGATGTTAAAGAGGTGTTTGAGCTTATGGTTCACCATCAGTTGTATGCCAAAATGTCCAAGTGTGCTTTTGGAGTTCCTACTGTTGAATACTTAGGCCATGTGATTAGTGCACAAGGTGTAGTAACAGATCCTAAAAAGATATATGTTGTTCAACAATGGCCTATTCTCAGGAGTCTTAAACAGCTGAGGGGTTATATTGGTTTAGCAGTATATTATATAAGATTTATAAAAGGTTTTGGTGCTATTTACAGACCATTGCATGACCTTCTCAAGAAGGAAGGGTTTTTATGGACTGATGATGCTACCAGAGCATTTCAGGAGATTAAAAGTGCCTTGGTCTCTGCTCCTATTTTAGCTATGCCTAATTATGCTTTAACTTTTGTGGTAGAAATAGATGCCAGTGGTAAAGGTATTGGAGCTGTGTCGATACAAGAAGGGAATCCACTTGCTTACATTAGCAAATATTTAGCACCTAAACATCAGGCTATGAGTGTTTATGATAGAGAGCTATTGGCTTTGCTATTTTCTATCTCTAAATGGTATCACCATTTGTTATGCAGAAGGTTTATTGTCAAAACTGATCAGAAAGCACTCAAATACTTACCGAATTAGTCTATTCATACTGACTTTCATGTGGCTTGCATATCCAAGCTAATGGCATTTAATTTTTGCATTGAGTATAAGAAAGGGGTGGAAAATAAAGTTGTTGATGCTTTATCCAGGAAACCTGATGTTGAGCTGTTAGCAATCTCTATGTTAGGTCCTTATGGTGATTTCTTGGATAGAATTAGGCATTCTTGGTCCACTAATCAACACTTATAGGATGTCATTGCTAGAGTTCAGCTTTCACCTTATAAATCTTTCACTTTTCTTAACAATTATTTGAGGTGGAAGAAAAAGTTAGTGGTTGGTAATGATGAGAAACTCAAGAAGGATATTATCTCTCTATGGTATGACTCTACTCAAAGGGGGGCATTCTGGCGTGGATGTCACTATTAAAAGGCTCCAAACTCTGTTCTATTGGAAAGACTTGACACATGACACCAGGAACTTTGTTAATAGATGTGATATTTACTAGAGGCATAAAAATGATATGGCTGCAAATCCAGGTATGTTGCAACCTTTACCTGTTACTGATGATGATTGGGCATATATCTATTTGGATTTTGTTAAAGGGTTACCTAAATCCAAAGGGAAGAAGGTAATTTTAGTGGTAGTAGATAGACTAAGCAAGTATGGTCATTTTTTGCCCTTAGCAAATCCATACACAGCTTAGTCAATTGCTCAATGTTTCCTTGACAATATCTTCAAACTACATGGTATGCTCACCACACTAACAAGTGATAGAGATCCTATCTTCCTTAGCGGTTTTTGGGAAGAATTATTCAGTTTACAAAGGGTTCAGTTGCAGAGATCTACTGCATACCATCCTCAAATTGATAGTTAAATAGAGGTGTTGAATAGAACCATGGAGACATAATAAAGGTATTTTTTTCTCTGACAATCCTAAGGATTGGTGCTCTTACTTGCTATTGGCTGAATGGTGGTATAACACCACCTATCACACTACTATTAGGTGTACACCTTATGATGCTTTATATGGTCAAAAATCTCTCATTCATCTTCCCTACTTGGACGGTGAGGCTTTCACTGAGATGGTTGACAGATCCTTGGCTGCTAGAGAAGCTATTATACAGTTGTTAAGGTTCCATATGCATAGGGCTCAGCAATGTCTTTCATCCTTTACTGATCCCTACGTTGCTCAACCCTATAGATTGGTTGAGCACAGGTCAGAGAGATTTCTTGAGATTGGTGATTGGGTCTACTTGAAATTTCAACCCTATAGACAGGTGTCCTTGGCTGCGAGAACGTTTCTAAGCTAGTTGCTAAATTTATGGCCCCTATGTTGTTGATGCCAAGGTTGGTGCAGTAGCTTGTAGTTTATTGCTTCCCTTTGATGTTCTCATTCACCCAGTCTTTCATGTTTCTCAATTAAAGAGGTTTCATAAAGTTCCTTGCAGCATCCACCACCCTCCTATTATTTAGCTATCAAGTCCATACCGTCATCAACCTGAAGCTATTTTAGATAGAAGGTTGGTTAAGAGAGGTAATAAAGTTGTTGGTTAAGTTCTGGTGAAGTGGTCAGACATTGAGGATTCATAAGCTACTTGGGAACATGAGTTCGAATTGATACATAGGTTCCCTACATTTTATCCTTGAGGTCAAGGATCTACTTTAGGAGAGGGTATTGATAAAATTATGAGAAGAAAAGAGTGATAGAGTAACAAGAAGTAGTTGCAGCAGTGCAGATAAATTGAAAATCAGTTATTACTGTGCAGTTACAAAATTAGTTGCTACTATTTTGTTCACAAAGTTAGTTACTTAGCTGTTAGAAAGTTAGTTGTTAAGCTGTTAAGTGTAACTGATCTTAGCTAAATGAGCACTATAAATGTTGATGTATTCATTTGTAACATTCATTCAAATAATACAATTCATTCAATTTCTCCCTAAATTCTTCTTCTCTATTTCTCGGTTAAAGCCCTGATTTCAGCTTCATCTTCTACGATTATTTTACTCCTAGATTAACAAGTCTCACTTCAATTACTTGTTATTGTATCATTGTGGGTTCCCCATGTTAGATTAAAAGAAATATAATAACTAAGGAATTTGAACCCACAACCATGAAGTCAATAAAACTTTTACAAGTCCCTCTACTCCACTAGACCAATATTACACTTTGTTTGTGGGTTCCCAATTTAAAATTCTTATACATTTACTAGTTTTCTCTATATAAATATTAGATCCACACAAAAGTTACTGAGTTCCTGGGAACCCCCCACCCAGGCCCCTAGATCCGCCCCTGCAAGGAGTTAAATTATTTATAATTGAAACTTTATTTAAATACACTACACATATTTCAAAGGTAAAGCATAAAATTATAGAAAACTTTTTATTCAAGCAAAGAAAAAAAAAAAAGAGATAAACCTGTGATTTTTCGGCTACTTAATTCATTCAGCGCCAACATATTGTTTTGTCTAATTTTTCATTTTCAATTGAAATAAAAATACGAAAAATTATCAAAAGAGGAAAAAACATTGTTAATTGTACGTTTTCTATGTATAGTTCATATTAAATACTTAAACTATTAATTAAGAAATATATAAAAAAAATGGTCAGAAAAGATGATCATAATAAATGAAAGAAGATAATTTAACTAAATCAAAATCAAAATAAGAAGAAATCAAAGTGTTGGATGGCTACGATTACTGAATGTAAATTAATAAAGCCGATTATAGTAATATGTGAAAAAATTAGAGTAAGATAAACAAACGTTGATGCCTCTCTTCATTAAACAAATCTCAAGGTATTCAACGTCGAAGCAGCTTATTAATAATCCACAACTTCTCAATAACTAAATTTTAGTTGGTTTTAAAGCTCTACATAGTAGGAGAAGAATTAAACGCTAATTATTGGAATAATATATTTAGGAGTCTTACTTTTCATATATTTAGGAAGATCAAAGTTTTTCATATATTTAGAATTTTTAAACCAATCAAAAAGTATTAGTTATTATCAATTCGGAAAAGATTTACCATAAATATATTTAATTAATTTTTAACTCTTAAATATTAGAAAGATGATTTTGTCTAAACCAAAAACTTTTAATGAAGAAAAAAAAGTTGAAACAACATTTTTAAGGCTCTTCACACTCAATATAGGATATCTAGTAGTTTGGAGCCAAAAAGGCCATTTTTTAAATCAAAAATACAAAATGTATAACTAATTTTTTTAGAAAAACAAAAGGGTCAAGTCATGGGGGCGAACAACTTGTAAGTCGCTGACGTGACAGCGACTTGTAAGTTGCCCATACCCCAGCGACTTGCATGAAACCTTGACTGCCAAACATGCTGCATGATTCCTTTGAAAAATGCTGCCATCCCTGCATGTATTACAGGTAAGAAGACAATCAAGAAAATAAAACATTCAAATCCTTCTTAGCTCACCTCAAAGATTTGCTGATTTTAATTATTCCTTCTTTGATTCTCTGTTTGCCTCCAGTTCTCACACGTAAGCTACTAATTACACATAGCAGGTGATTAATTAAAAAAATAACATATGTATTAGTCGACGTTGTACGTTTATATATTCATTGACATTGTGTAAATATCGGATACGAGTAAATTTTTCTATCGTTTAACATTCTATATTTATGGACGAGTCAATTCCTTGTATTGTCACTCAACTTAGGAAATGTGCTACTAAAATCACTTATTTTTTTTTGTTCCAACAATTTATAATTTCAATATTAAAGATAAGGGCATAGAAATGAATATTGAAATTGGAATTATAAATTGTTGGAACATTAATATATAGTGCAACCACAAGAACTCTAGATAGGAAATAAGAGAACCCTATACAAACTCCTATACAAACTCCACATTACCAAAATTCATGTAGAACAATCAAGAAACTAGAAAGTGATGACTAAATTTTGAAAGTGTTAGACGTGCGTAAAATTCACCACTCATTGGTCATAAAATGTCACCTTACATTAAATTTATATAAATTCAAACACTTCTTCTCCTTAATAAACAACATGCATGCACTTCCACAATAAAAAAAAATCAAAAAATTTTCTCTTAAACAAGTTGAATATCAATATCAAGATTCTATCAAAAACTTTGAATCATTGTCAATGGTGGGTGGTGACTCCTCTAAAAAGCAAATCAAGAACTCTCTTGTGATAAACAAGGTGGATATCAATATCAAGATTCTATCAAGAACTTTGAATCATTTTCAATGGTGGATGATGGAGATAAACTAGGCAATTACTTTCTATTAATGATATTAATGATAAAATAAGAAAATTATAAATTAAATGAAATTTTTTATTATTTTACCCTTTAGCAATATTAATGATATGGGTATAAAAATGAATATTGAAATTGGAATTATAAATTGTTGGAAAAAAAAAAAAAAGATAACTGACTTTAGTAGGACATTTTCCTAAGTTGAGTGACAATATGAAGATTGACTCGTCCATGAATATAGAATGTTAAACGATAAAAAATTTACTCGTATTCGATATTTACGCGATGTCAATAAATATATAAACATACGTCGACTAATATATATGTTATTTTTTTAATTAATCACTTGCTACATGTGTAATTAGTAGCTTACGTGTGAGAACTGAAGGCAAACAGGGAATCAAGAAGGAATTAAATAAACAAATCTTTGAGGTGAGCTAAGAAGGATTTGAATGTTTTATTTTCTTGATTGTCTTCTGACCTGTAATACATGCAGGGATGGCAACATTTTTCAAAGGAATCATGCATCATGTTTGGCAGTCAACGTTTCATGCAAGTCGCTGGGGTATTGGCGATTTACAAGTCGCTGTCACGTCGTCGACTTACAAGTTGCTATCGCGTCGATGACTTATAAGTCGTTGACCACCACGACTTGTCCATTTTGATTTTTTTTTTTTAAATTAATTGTCCCTTTTGATACTTCTGATTAAAAAAATAGCCATTTTAGCTTCGAATTCGGATATCTAGTAACCAGTCTTAGCAACCGTTATGGTCTTCAAAAAAATCTCCAACACTTAGAGGTCGTTTGGTAGAGTGAATTGATAAAAATAATGCATGTATTAATTAATTTGTATTAAGAATATCTTATTTGGTATAATTTTTAGTCAATGTATAACTAATGCATACACTCTATTGTGTACTATTAAGGTGTGTATTACTAATACCACTCATTTTTTATGTATTAGTAATCCAAAGTCTTTAATACATGCATTAACTTATTAAATGACCTTAATACCCCTCAATTTTCCTTTCAAAACATTTCACCATTTTTTTCCGCCATTTTAATTTGCAATAGTGAATCTTTTCAAAATATTTCACAATTTTTTTCCCACCATTTTAATCTACAACAATGAATAATTGATTTAAATAATTGTAACATGTCTTTGCTTTGCTTCGAGGGTCTTTCAAAAGATTAAAAAAAAATTCATACTATTTCTTAATTTTACGTCTTATATTTTATTTTTGTTTCGACCACGTTAATCCGTTGGCGTAATATTTTATGCGTAAAGACGAAGGTCTTGCAATTAATCCGAAACCTCTATATACTAGTTCAACAATACTAATTATATTTGAGATGGCAAAAAAATTTTGTTGCAAAAAAGTGTATAAAATCAAAGAAGAGTATTTTTGTAAATAAACATTTCTTTTATAGAAATTATGTAAGATGCACTATTTTTTATACATCAAACCAAAAAATTTATAAGAAATAATACATGCATAACTAATACAAGCATTATTAATGCAAATATTATTAACAGACTATATTTTGCATTAATTTTAGGCGCTCTGCCAAACGATCCCTTAGGGTTTTCTTTGCAGTGACTTTTCTCTAAAAAAAAAACTCTGAACTCTGAACCATGAATATTTTTTCGTTGTATTGTCCAAATGTTAATGCTCTTGTTAGTTAGATAATTTAATTTTTACTGTATTAATTAGTTAGTTAATTTTATAATTAATGTCTTATTTAGTTATTTAATGTTAATGTTAATTTATTAGATTAGTTAATGGTAATGGTAATTTGTTTGATTAATTAGTATCAATATAGTTAAAAAAATTTCATAGTTAATTGTTATGCATATGTTGCATGGTTACTGTAAATTGGCCAAAAAATTACTGTATTATTTAGTTAAGTGTTAAACAATTAAGTTTTTTCATTGGTTAGGTGTACAAACCCTATACTTTTGTTTTTTGGTTAAACCCTATACTTTTTTAGGTTAGGTTTAAGTGAGTTATACGGTTTATTCGTCCATCCGATTTTATAACCCGACAGTAATATAAATACGAACTTGCCAAATGAATGTTGAAGATCCAAATGAACCCTCTTAATAATTATTAGTTACCTGTTTCACATATGTGAAGATCGTTAGTTTTTAATTTTAATCTGGAATGCTACACAAGTTTGTTAAACAATGAATAATAAGAATTACGATAAATAATTATCATTAAGAAATAAATAAGAAGAATTTTAATATGTACTTAAATTATACAAAATAATTACATATAAATCAATAGGTTCCATATGGTGGACACCTTAGACTAGCTTTCGGCCAAACTATCATATCACTCACTCCTCCCCCACTGTTGATATTATTAGTACATAGATTTTTTCAAGTATGTTTTGTTGGTATTTTAAGTCTTGACGTTACTGAAATTTAAGAGAGAGGGAGAGAGGGAGAGAGGGAGAGGGGGGTTGAATTGAAAATTTCTCTATGTTGACTATTGGCTCCTCACAGTCGACACTTCACAAAACAGATTAGATTTGAAATAAACAAGCAAGTGAATGGTTGAATTTAAAGTAAAGACATCAAGATTTATCCTAGTTCGGAACACCAATGTGGTGTCTACTTAAGTCCCCTTGGGTTTCAACGTTTTCTTAGATCTTTCAATATCGGGCTCGAGTACAATGAAGAAAAACAACTTTCGAAGACTTATTTTGTTCTTTAGATCTTGTGACACAGCTTCAGTTTGTATTACAAAGTTGACTCGATCCTATTCTTTATATAACTATTGTAAACTAAGAGTTACAAAGCTTTGTGAGACTAAGATTGAGACGTTTTGAGATTTTTCTTGAAGTTGCGTGAGTGCTTCAACCTTTTGTCTTTTCTTTTATAGTCTCCAGTTTTTTCGGTCTTTGTTCTTTGTAAGGAAACCCAAAAGATTTCTTCCCAATCAAGGATTTGAATTGATTCCTTGATTGAGGGATGGAACCATAAAGTATGTTCATGTTAGATATGTCCATGCGTGGTGCAACTTCCACAGCTATACATGCCCATATCAGATATGTTCATTTAGAGGTTGTGGTCTTCTTTTCTTTTTCTTTTAGTCTTGATTGATTTGATTTATCATGATTTCGTGACTGTGATATTACTTCCTTCTGTTCTTGTTTTTTATTGATTCACTTGCCGTAATTCGTAGATGCTGTAGATATCCATGATTTGATGTTCCTCCATTTTTGGAGCCGACTCTCTTGTTTGCTTCCATTCTGAACTAGCTTTCTCTGATCCTCAAATCTTTGTGTGAGACATCCTTCCATCATTAGTCAGTTTTGATAATGACAAATAATCATTTAAATATCAATTGAATTCCATGTCTGTCATAGTAGTCAGCTTGATCCCCCTGACTTGTATACACTTTTGTTGTTCCATGTTTCTTGAGTATCAGTCGACTTTTATTTATTGATTGTAGACTTGCCCTCCTGACTTGTAGGCACTTCTGATGTTTCTGTCTTTCTCCCCCTTTTGGCATAATAAAAAAAATCACAAAGTAGCAAAAGAGCAGTAGACATAGAGCAGAGAATTAATCTATTAACTTACAAATACTAGGTAAAACAAAAAAGTGTGGCAAAGAGTATGTTAAAAATCATCTTACAACCCAACAAAATAAGGTACAGGACCCCCTTTTGATTAAAAAGTCATCATTCACTGCTTTTTCAGAAAGAATGTTAGGGTATTGTGCATATTATGGTAGAATGTGTCATATGATTTCTCAACTATTTTGAAAAAGGAGGAGTAGGAGTTCTGAACAGAAATAGCTAGATCATCATTGGAGGAGAGAACTTGGGACTTAAAGGAATTTATGCGGGTGAACACTCGAGTAAGCAACTTGATACCCTCATGTTTAAATTCGCCAAGAGCCAATTGGACCATGCCTATGTCTGTGCTGGTGCTCTTTTTGAGGTCTAGAAGTTTGAAAGTCGACTCCTGCAGCAGCATGACACCCTTCTTAACGGCTTTGAAGCGATCCTTAATATTCTTCAATTCCTTCAAGACAGTAATCATGGGGTTAGAAATAGACTTGCTTACCTTCGGGAGTTCTGACTTTGCCCGGGCAGAATGTTTCCTGCACCATCCATCTTCAACCAAAATATAGCCCATACTAGCAAAAGTTTTGGAGTCATAAGTAGAAACAACTACCACTGGGGGTAAGTAGAGAGATCAATTTGAGTAATAACGAAGAATTCGAGTAATGAGTAGGCCATATGGAAAACTGGAGGAGGCATGAACATCTGCTGCACTCTCAAGCATGTACTAACAAGTCCAAGTTGCCCAATTGATTTTGAGTTTCTTAACTAGACAATACAACATAAAGATATCACGAGAGATAATGTTGCTAAGAGATCCTTTTCGGGGAATCGGTATGGTAGTGATTATATGGGCCATGATGTCAAACTTGTAACATAGGGACAGGGGACTAAAATTGGTCGAAGTTGAGTCAGGGTCAAACAGGACCCTTTTTGGTTCTTCAAAGCTAACTTCAAAATCTTCGGGCCAGTTACCATTCATGAAATAGATTGCACTAGAAAACTTTGTATCAAAAGCATTTTCAAATGGAAAATCATTCAAAATGATTCTTGTGCCAACCACATGTGTCTCAAGTTCACAACTATCAGGAGAGAGGCAGAGATTTCCATAAAACATGCAGACTAGATCCTCATAAAACAAAAGTCCATAGAGATGAAAAACCAAGGAAAAATCTTAAAATTTAAAGAAGTGACTAACATTATAGAAGGCATCTTTCAATTGATGGTGTAACTCCCTGAGTCTGTACCCCAGATGCTTTATGGTACTTACGACCCCGAAGGCCCACAATCCAATCCATGACTGATATCTGTTGTGAGCACTGAATAAATATACTATAATAAATATGAAAAATAGGCTGAAATTCCATAAGGTTCAAATATCTGAAATACTGATAAAGTGTATCAACTAAAATAACAATCTTTAAACTGAATACAGTCTAAAAGTCTAGCCTAAAAAGCCTCTAACTGAACTGTCTAAAAAATAGAGTTAATAGGACAATCCCCCAACTAACTCCAACTACTGAAATACTGAATCTACTGAAAAATTAAAATAATAGAATATGCTCGAATGATGAGGACTCACTATTAAATCTACTGCTGTTGTCTGAATTTATCTACAAGCGATCAGGAACCAGAGCATTAGAACCTATCATAAGAAACATCATAGCGCAAAGAAAAAGTATGCGTCAGTACGTAAAATATACTAGTATGCCAGATAAGGTAACACCGAATACAAAGGTTTATATGCATGAATAATAACTGACTGAATGAGATAAAGTAACTGGTAATGAGTACATAAATAATTTGAAACTATTGTAAATACTGAGTATGCAATGTTGTGCATATAAATACTATAATTGATCTTTTCTGAAGCTGAGTACTGAGTTCTGATAACTAAGTAACTGATATCTAAACTTACTGATAACTGACTTACTGATACTGATTCACTGTATCTGATAGTCCTATTTCTGTTAAACTAAATTGAGTTCTATTCTGAAGACTGAAACTAAAACTGTGGGAGGGAATCATCTAACTGACATACCCCAAATAAGATTAGATAATTGATTTGGGGTCCAATTTATAATCTCAATTGGAAGGGTGTGTCAGTATCGTGCCACGGGTAAAGACAACTGAAGAGATACCTTCATCTAGTAGGTACTCAAATAAGAATGGTGTAACCCTCAACGGCAGGTTAAAACACCTCATCAACCCTCAATTAGCAGGTTGATGTCTCAACCTACGTAGGCTACGTAGTTCTGGAATAGAAGGATTGTTTCTAAGGATCATACCCTCTACTGGAAGGTGCGTCCTCATCCTTGAGTTCACTCGGTGCTAAATCCTACTCCCAACTAAATGGACACTAAACTAATTATACTAAACTTGACTGGAGTGATACTGAGTTTACCGAGTTTCCCTGAGATCTATAATTGACTGAGTTCTACTAAGTTCTATAATTGATTGAATTCTACTGATCGTGACATGACTAGTACTATTCTGTAATTGATACTAGATCTAGGTAAAAAAAACTAGACTATTAGGTATTAAATACCGTCGGGACTCGATATCATGAAAAATAAAGCATAGCATAGTCTTGAAAGACATAATAATGTATACTTATCCATAATTCATTCATAGAGGCATTTTACCAAACACTTGTAGGGATTAAGCTTTAACATATACTAGCATGTCATGATTGCATCATTTAATTCACAAGGTCATTCTATCAAACACTTGGGGAGTACAACTTGAATCACATAATCATTGATAACATATAAACATTGCAACTACAATGCCCAAACATGAAATTTCATGGTTTTAACATGCAATTCATAAAACTCCTCATTAATACTATTCTAATTTCATCAATCTTATAATAATCATAGATTAAAAGCCAAATTAACATCATAGACATGCATACAATTAATTTCCAACATGGGAATTCATAATTCCATTAACCTGTAGTTTTAGAAAGAGATTCTTTGACTCTATGGGTAAAAGGGGCCCATAGATGAACACCTAACATACCTGAATCGATAAGTTCTTAGTGAGTTTCTTAAGCTTTGTTCTTGATTCCTTGAGAGCTATGGTTTTCTAATTGGGAGAGAATGATTTCTTTCTTGAGATAAGTGAGAAAATAATAAGATAATAGGCTATTTAGGGCTTTAATCCCGTGTTTAGGCTGAATGAAATAAGGGAAAAAGACCTAAAAGCCCTTGGAAATTAAATCTCTAAATCAACTAAAAATCTCAATTTTCACCCCTGGCACGACATGGTGCTATCACGCCGTGTCTCTGAAAATTAAAAACTGGAAAAATGCATGGTGTCGCGACGCGCTAGTATCACATTGCCATACTAAATACAACCTGAAAGTTCACCATGACATTGTGTAGCTTCACTGGAAAGAGGATAATTGTGAAATTGAGCCTTAGCACAATGCACCATAATCGTGGAGGATCACTGGATTTGACAATTTCCATTTGGTCATGCTCCGCGATGAGCTGAAGTGATAGTTGGCACACTGCTTTACAAAAATGACTCTAACTCTTTGCCCGGGTATCGGATTTGGGTAAATTTTATATCGTTGGAAAGCTGACTAAATTTCCTACACATTGGTAAGATCTAAACTGAAAATACTAAGTATTTAGAAAAATTATATTTAATAACTCATGTATTGAGAGTTAAAATAAGCTATGGAAATATAGGGTATTACAATATCTTTCTCTTGAGAATATTCATCCTCGAATGAGACTGATTAAGGTGAGAAACACTCATTGACTGAGTTTACACACTGAACATGCACCACTGAAACATGACTAAATGACTGAACTACTGACAAGCTGAGTGCTCAAACTGAACATGCATAATTGATGCATAGAATACATGATTGATGTTACTGATAAGCTGAATTTTCATATTGAACATGCATATCTGATGCATGAGTACATGACTGAACTGATTCATGGATGCATGACTGATTATGCAACGGTAATGGATACCAAGTTTATAACTGTAACTGAACATGGAACTGAGTAAACCTAAGAAAGACTATCACCTTACTTTGGATCTGAGTTTGCGGAGAAGAGGTGAGATACCTAGTTCGCATATCTACTTCTGCTTCCCAAGTATCTCCCTCAACGGACTGATTTCGCTAAAAAACTTTGACCAATAAAACTTCTTTATTCCTTATTCTGCGAGTCTGATGGTCGAGGATTTAGATTGGAACCTCTTTGAAAGAGAGATAATTCTGAATATTAACATCCTCTATGAAAACTATGACTGTTGGGTCACCTGTACATTTCTTTAGCAAGGAGACGTGGAATACTGGGTGTACTGAAGCTAGATCAGAAGGTAACTCAAGCTCATAAGCTATCTTTCCAAAATGACTGAGAATTCTGTAAGGACCGACATATCGGGGAATGAGCTTTCCCTTCTTGTCAAACCTCTTTACCCCTCCATAGGAGAGATTTTCAAAAACACAAAATCACTGATCTCAAACTCGAGATCTTTTCTCATCACATCTACATATGATTTCTGTTGGCTTTGGGATGCCCTAAGCCTTTCTCTGATCAACTGAACCTTCTTTAAGGCATCAAACACTAAGTCAGGCCCTACTACTGTGGCTTCACCTATTTCAAACCAAACGATTGGAGACCTATATCTCCTACTATAAAGAGCCTCAAATAGAGCTATCTAAATACTGTAATGGAGCTATTATTATATGTAAATTCAATCAAAAGCAAGTGGTAATCCCAACTACCTTTAAAATCAACAATGCATACTCTCAACATATCTTCTAGAGTCTGAATGGTTCGTTTTGCTTGACCATCTATCTGAGGGTGTAAGGCTGTACTGAGATGAACCTGGGTACTAAGACCCTTTATAAATACTTTACAGAAGTGAGAGGAAAATTATGTACCTTTATCTGAGATGATAGCTATTGGAAATCTGTGTAACATGACCAATTTTTTGATATAGAGTTTGGCGTAGTCTTCGGCTGAATAGGAGGTATGAACTGTCAAGAAATGAGGTGATTTGGTCATTCTGTCTATGATAACCTATATAGAATCATGTTGATGACGAGTACGAGGCAAACCCATCACAAAGTCCATGTTCACTTCTTCCCATTTCCATGTGGGAATACTGAACTCCTGTATGGACCCACTAGGCTTCTGATGCTCAATCTTAACTTGTTGACATCTAGAGCACTTAGCACAAACTCTGTAATATCTCTCTTCATCCCACTCCACTAATAGATTTCTCGCAAATCAAGGTACATCTTAGTGGCCCCTGGATGAATAGAGTAATGTGCACTATGCGCTTCTGCAAGAATTTGTTGCCTCAAGTCATCTACACCTGGCACACATAGCTGACCCTGGTAATGCAATACATTATCTCCCTCTTGGGAGAAAACCTTTAATTTCTAATCTCTAACTGACTCTTTAAGCTTCAATAAACTGGATCTCTATCCTATTTTCCCTTCACTTCAGAAACTAGAGATGAGTCTAAACTATTCTGCACCCATACACTACCTTCAGTTAAATCAACTAAGCGGACACCTAGACGGGTAAGCTGATAAACTTTCTGAACTAAATTCTTCTTATCATTCTCAACATGAGAAACATTACCCATATATAGCCTACTAAAAGCATCAACCACTACATTGGCCTTTCCCGGATGATACAGAATACTTATTTCATAATTTTTTAATAACTCTAACCACTTTCTCTGATGCAAATTTAAATCTTTCTAAGAGAACACATACTGCAAGCTTTTATGATCTGTGAACACATCAACATGCACCTCATACAAGTAATGCCTCTAAATCTTTACGATAAACACTACAGCGTCTAACTCAAGATCATGAGTAGGATAATTCTTCTCATGGGGATTAAGCTGTCTAGAGGCATAGGCTATGACCTTATCTCTCTACATGAGGACACAAGCCAAACATACTCTGGATGCATCATAGTACATAACAAGCCTATTTGAACCATCTGGCAGAGTCAAAACTGGGGCTGAGGTGAGCCGAGTCTTCAACTCCTGAAAACTCTTCTCGTAGAAATCTGACCACTGAAACTTGACTTTCTTTTGAGTCAATCTAGACATGGGGGATTCAATAAATGAAAATCCTTAAAAGCTGATGGTAATAACCCGGTAATCCCAAGAAACTCCTGATGTCTGATGGAGAAATGGGTCTAGGCCAATTTCTCACCGCTTCATTCTTTTGAGGATCAACCCTAATGGCATCTCCGAAAATAATATGATCAAGGAATGCTACTGACCTTAGCTGAAATTTGTACTTACTGAATTTGGCGAACAGCTGATGTGTTCTGAGAGTCTGAAGTACTGTTCTGAGGTGATCTAAGTGATTATTCTCTCTATGGAAATAGACAAGAATGTCATTGATGAAGACTATAATGAACATTTCCAATTACTGCTTGAACACGCGGTTCATTAAGTCCATAAAGGATGCTGGGGAATTCGTAAGACCAATGACCATGACTAGAAACTCGAAGTGACCATACCGAGTTTTGAAGGTTGTTTTCAAAATGTTAGATTCCCTGACCCTGAGCTAATGATAGCCTGATTTGAGGTCTTTCTTAGAAAAGTAACTAGCACTCTGAAATTGGTCAAACAAGTCATCAATTCTGAGAAGTAGGTACCTGTTCTTGACTATGACTTTGATCCTTTGACTCTCTGAGTTCTGCTGGAGCCATTTTATATGGCGAAATAGATATGGGCTAAGTATCTGGAAAAAGATTTATTCCGATGTCGATTTCCCTTTCGAGAGGAACTCCAGGAAGGTCTTCGGGAAGCACATCTAAGAATTCATTTACTATTAGAACTGACTCAAGACTGGGTGTTTCTGAACTATAATCTTTGACTCACATAAGATGATAGACACATCCCTTGGAAATCATTTTTCTCGCTCTAAGGTATGAAATCAACTGACCCTTAAGCACTATAGTACTACCCCTCCATTCAAGGAATGATTCATTTGGAAACTAAAAATGAAATATTCTATTTCTATAATCGACTGAGGTATATCACGAATAGAGCCAATCCATGTCGAGAATGACATCGAAATCTATCATCTCTAATTTTACTAAGCCTGCTGAAGTAACTTTCTGAGATATCTTAACTAGATAGTTCCTGTATACCCATCAGCCTATAATAGACTGGCCCACTAGGGTAGAGACTGAGAATGGTTCTGTTAAGATTTTTTGTTTGACTTTGAAGTCAACTGCTATGTAAGAAGTTATGAAAGACCAAGAAGCTCCTGGATCTAACAAGGTAAACATATGTAAATGGAAGATCTATAACATACCAGTGACCACATTAGGAGAAATTTCCTAATCTTTTCTGAACTAACGTGCATAGAGTCTGTTTAGGCGTTGCCCACTGGTGGCACTGGAAGTGGCACCTTGCTGATTCAGGTGATTGGACTGAGCTGGGGGACGGTTATACTGACCCTGAGAACCTGACTGAGGACAATCTCTGACTCTGTGGCCTGGCTTACCACACCTGAAACAAATATCACTGCCAGCTCTGTAGATACCCTGATGGTTTCTGCCATATTACTGACAAAGAGGATTTGTTCGAGCACTACTGACACTACCCTGAGATTTAGAGCTTGGTGCCCTATCTTTGTTACCATTTATGAACTTAGAGACTGGAGCACTGGCTAAAGACAGTACTGGAATCAAAGAATTTGGACGAAATTGGGAACGGTTACCGCCCTTTGACTCAGGCTGATTGAAATTAAAGCTACCTATTCTAGCTCTCTTATTCTACCTCTCTATCTTTATGATCTTAGACTTTTCTATCTGCTAAGCATGGGTCATAAGACTGGATATGTCTATCTCCTTAATTAGCATCGCTGTCCTGCACTCCTTAACCACACTATCTGACACCTCTAACACGAACTTACTCATTTTAGACCTATTATCTTCCACTACATGGGGAGCATACCTGGATAACTTAGTAAACTTAAGGGAATACTGTTTCACACTCATGTTGCATTGCCTGAGGTTGATAAACTCTAACACCTTGGCTTCTCTCAGCTCTAAGGGAAAGAATCTATCTAGAAAAGTAGTAGCAAACTCTTTCCACTCTATGGGCTCTGCATCTGTACCCCAGTTTGCCTTTCACTTCTTAAACCATATATGATCTACATGTAGTAGCTGATAGGCAGCTAACTCAACACTCTTACTGGAGTCACTCCCATGATATCTGTGACTTTCTGAGTCTAATCGAAGAACTCCTGTAGATCCTCTTCTGAATTAGACCCAGAGAATAGGGGATGATTCATTCGGGTGAATCTCAAATCTTGGCTGCAGCAATATTGGCCACTGGGTTGGCCAAAATAGCAGCTGGCCATTCATTCCGAGCTACAATGGAATTGGCTAAAGTAGTGAATGCAACTCTGAATTCTGCAAGAGAAAAATGCTCATCCAGGGGATCTGCCTGAATGGGATGCGACACTGATTGATTTCTGATTCTTCTTTTGTTAGTCTTTTTGAGAGCATGTTCTGTAAACAAAAGGAATAAATATAGTAAATTGAGAGTTTAACTTGAGCTCATGATCACTCGCACGACATGAATACTGAAAGAAGGGAAGTTTTTCCTAAAACATCTCATAGCCTCTTTTCCATAAGTGTGGCGCGCTATACACCCATGCACAAGATGTGACTTTCAGAATTCCTAGGACTCTGTTGAACCTTAGGATCTGATACCAAGTTTGTAACACTCCGAGTTTGTACCTCGGATACTACACGATGCTTACGACCCCGAAGGACCACAAGCTAACCCATGACTGATATCTGTTGTGAGCACTGAATAAATATACTATGATAAATGCGAAAAATAGGCTGAAATTCCATAAGGTTCAAATATTTGAATTGTTGATAAAGTGTATCAACTGAAATAACAATCTGTAAACTAAATACTGTCTAAAAGTCTAGCCTGAAAAGCCTCTAACTGAATTATTTGAAAAATAGAGTTGATGGGACAATCTCCCAACTAACTCTAATTACTGAAATACTGAATCTACTAAAAAACTAAAATAATAGAATATCTTCGAATGATGAGGACTCATTACTAAATCTACTGCTACTGTCTGAATTTGTCTGTGCGTGGTCAGGAACCTGAGCGTCTGAACCTATGATATGAAACATCATAGTGCAAAGAAAGAGTATGTGTCAGTACGTGGAATGTACTAGTATGCTAGATGAGGTAAGGCTAAGACTGTCAATAGGGCTGGTTTGACCCGGCCCGAACCATTCCAGCTCGGCCCACCATACTAACCCGACCCAGTTTGACCTAGCCTGGTCAGCCCACGAGCGGTACGGTACTGGGTACCAGGATGGATTACTTTTTTTAGGCTCGGTTAACCCGAATCAGACCAAAACCAATCTAGGCCCGTCGGTTAATCGGCCCAGCTTGGCTCGAATAAAAAAAATTTTTTTTTTAAAAGATGGCCAAATTCTGAAAAATAGCCATTTGGGCCATTATAGTCGTTGGGCCCAATGGCTATATGACCGTTGGGAGCCCAAAACTGCTAAATGCCCCTTTTAATTAAAAAAATTCATTTAAAATATTATTTTAATCCCAAAAAGATCCTATAAATACCCTACACTTTCAAATCATTTTTCACACAATTTTTCATTTTCTCAAATCTCATTCTCTCTCAAATCTCAATTCTTAAATATTCTATATATTTTCTAAAGTTCTCACTTTAAAGTTTTAATTTTGCGATTACAAGGTACGAGTGAAAGTTTCTAAAGTCGCAACCTTCGAATACTTCTAAAATTTGGTATTGTCGTTTCATCTCTTACGTCTTATTTTTATTTTATGTATTAATTATTAAATATTTAATTTTATTATATTTGTTTATTTTGATTTTTTTAGTTTAATTTATATTATGGATAAATTAAGAAACCTCTCTACTAAAGGTGTTAAAATTTTTTTTCTCGAAAGTGGTAGTAGTAGTAAAAAATGAATTACTAGCGGTAGAGGTACTTCAAGTAGTAGATATACCCTTGTACCTCTGGCACCGCTTAGTCAACCTTTTAAGGAAGAAGTAGGTGTACCTTTAGGTGTAGGTGCCCATGATATGGATTATGTAGAAACTCAGGAAAATTATGGTATAGAAGAAGAAAATGAAGTAGATGCGGTTAATTTAGACGAAGATGATGAAAATATTGGTGAGACACCCACGGTAGGAAATGCTAATGTTAGATATGAATCGTTTAATCTCCCTCCCCGACCTCCCCATTCCCCAAGAGCTCGTAAACCAACTAGTATTGCATGATAATTTTTTGAATGTATATCAAATATTGAGGTGTAATGCAATATTTGTCAACAAATATATAAGCACAAAAAATTTGGTAAGCAAGGGGGTACGGGTACGTTAATGAGACATATAAGTGATAATCATGAAAGAGAGTTAAATATTACACAAGGTGGTGTGTTTGTTGGTGGGCCAACGCAAACTAGAATGGACCCAACAACCGATCAAGTAATGAAGAAGTATAATAAATTGAGGGACTGAGAGAAATAGCTAAAATGGTAGTTGTGGGTTGTTTGGCTTTTAGTTTTCCTTCTTCTGATGACTTTATTCATTATATTCAAGAAATTTATAATCCTATGTTTAACGGTATTCCTAGAACTACTTGTAGGGACAATATTTTTAGACTTCATTCACAATATTATTTTTATTTATCAACATTGTTAAAAAATATTCAATGTAGAATGTCCCTAACTTCTGATCTTGGTCGCGCTATAAATAAAAATGATTATTTAGCCATTACTTATCACTTTATAGATAGTAATTTTGTTATGCAAAAACGTATTCTTGTTTTTTTATATGATGAAGATCATAAACATATCGGAGATTTTATTGCTGATTCGATTGCTAAAGTTGCAGAATTTTATGGTATTGAAAATAAAATCTTATGTATTATTTTTGATAATGCTTCTAACGACAAGACTGCTATAACAAAGTTAAAATTTAAGCTATCTCCACCCTTACCTAAAATTTTTCATGTTAAATGTTCTTGTCATATATATTTTTTAATCGTAAGAGATGGTCTTGAGTTTTTGGAACTTTATATTGAAAAATTTTGGCTTGCCATTGGTTTTATTCAAGGAAATAATCGTCGAATAAGAATTAAAGACTTTAAAATTAAATGTGAACAAAAAGGACTTGCACCGATATTGATGTCTGAAGAATGTGATACTAGATGGAATGATATGTATGATTTTTTAAAAACTTGTTATAAATATAGAGTTCCTATTACACTATCTTTTAACCAACATTGCGGTTCATTTGCTGATTCTGCCCACTGCATGCTACATGATTCTGACTAGACTGTAATTAATGATCTTGTTAAGTTTTTAGAAAGATTTTATATAGCTACGGTTGAATTTTTCGATGCTTATTATCCTACAGCTTGTAATATTTTAGAATATATAGTAGATATTTCTAGTTTTCTCAATGAATATAAAAATAAAGAAGGTTACAAAGAAGTTGTTGGTGCCATATTTTCTAAATTTAAAAAATATTTTTTTTTGATTCCCCCTATTTACTTGGATGGTGCTATGCTAAATCCGTGCATGAAATATAATACTATGTACCACTTTAGTACTCTTATTTATGCTAACTTAGAAATAAATACGAACAATGATTCTGATCATGAAAAACCTGATTTGTGGACGGCTATGGCCGATGCGAATGCTTAAATAGATAAATTATATAACCACTATGCTGATTTAATTGATTTAGCTGTCCCGACAAATATCACTCCAACTATCGCTCCTTGTCCTCCCGAGGATCCATCGTCTTCTAAAAGTTTGGAACATAGTGGTTTTCCTGATCACTTTTATGATTTAACTTATTGGAACAGTGTTGACGAGGGAGCTTACACATCAACTTATCGGGAAGAGCTGAAGTATTATCTCCGATCGCTGTTAGAGGATCGCAGACGACGGATCAACACGTTGGATTGGTGGAGGAATGATGAAGCATAATATCATGCGCTTTCAAGATTAGCTAGATATATTCTAAATGTTCTAATGTCAACCTTTGCATCGGAGAGCGCTTTTAGTCAGGAATGATAGCAGTTTGGAGACAACCGACATTTAGTGGGTAGCAATGCAATGAATATTCTAGTTTGACTTAGAGATTGGATTAGAGCAGAATGAAGAAATCAAGGAATGGAACTGGAGCCGAACGACAAGCAGAGACTTGAAGAAATTATGACTTCATGGGAAAACTCAGAAGAATCAAGTCTAATGCATGGTTTTTCCCCAGTTGACTTTGACTATCCTATGCAAGTTCCCATTAATATTAACATGAATGAGTTAGAAAAAATGATGCAAAATTTGTGAAAAAATGTAAATTATAAAGTTTGTATCATTTTGCAATCAATAAAATTCAACATTCATTCACTTCTTAGTCCTTACTTTGTAATTTTTTCCATTTAATGATTTGAATTGAATTTTTAGTTTAAATTAAATACTTATTTTTAATATATTACTAATTTACTATAAATTATTATTAACTTATTATATTAAGTAGCATATGTTTTATTTAAAGAAATACATATATTTTATATGTATACGTATATATTGAATGGTACGTATACATGTGTATATATTTTATAAAATAGTGTATAACTACATATATAGTGTGTGTATATATTGTAGTATATATATATTTATATATATATATATATATATATATATTGTAGTATATTTTATTTAAAGTAGTACATATATATTGAATGGTACGTACATATGTGTATGTATCTTCTATAGACGTATATATTTAATGTATACATGTGTATATGTTTTATAAATTAGTATATAACTATATATATAGTGTGTGTATATATTGTAGTATATATATTATAGTATATTTTATTTAAAGTAGTACGTATATATTGAATGGTACATATATATATGTATATATCTTCTACAGACATATATATTTAATGTATACATGTGTGTATGTTTTAGAAATTAGTGTATAACTATATATATAGTGTATGTATATATTTTAGTATATATATATAAATATATTGTAGTATATTTCATTTAAAGTAGTACATGTATATTGAATGGTACGTATATATGTGTATATATCTTCTATAGACGTATATATATAACGTATAGATTTGTATATATTTTGTAAATTAGTATATAACTATATATATAGTGTGTGTGTATATTGTAGTATATTTTATTTAAAGTAGTACGTATATATTGAATGGTACATATATATGTGTATATATCTTCTATAGACTTATATATTTAAGGTATACATGTGTATATGTTTTATAAATTAGTGTATAACTATATATAGTGTGTGTGTGTGTATATTGTAGTATATATATATATATATATTGTAGTATATTTTATTTAAAGTAGTACATATATTTTAAATGGTACGTAAATATGTGTATATATCTTCTATAGATGTTTATATTTAACGTATACATGTGTATGTATTTTATAAATTATTATATATATCATTATATTGTAGTATATATCTTGTAGTATATGTTTTATTTAGAGTAATATATATATTTAACTAACGTATAGTCGTATACATGATTACATGTGTAATTGTGTATATATATTTTTTGTAAATTCTAATGTAGTATATACTATATATATAGTGTATATATATATTGTTTAATGAATTTAAAATGTATATAAGTGGGTATATATAGTATATATTGGAGAATTTTTTATTTTTAGTTTTTAATCGGTTTAACCAAATTTTTAATTGATTTTGACCGGGTTTAGGTGGGTTGGACCGGGTTGGGTTAAGTGGGTCAATTCAGGGTTGTTTTTAAAAAATTATCATTGGGCCTAAAACCGGACCAGCCCATTTAACCAGGCCTAGATTCGAATTGGCCCACAACCCGACTAACATTCACGGGCCGATTCTGGGTCGACTCAGCCCAACCCACTTGACACCCTTAGGTAAGGCTGAATGCAATGGTTCATATGCGTGAACAATAATAGACTGAATGAGATAGAGTAACTGGTAATGAGTACATGAATAATTTGAAACTACTGGAAATACTTAGTATGCAATTCTGTGCATATAAATAAATACTATAACTGAGCTTTTCTGAAGCTGAGTACCGAGTTCTGATAACTGAGTAACTAATATATGAACTTACTAATATCTAAATTACTGATACTGGTTGACTGTATCTGACAGTCCTGATTCTGTAGAACTGAACTGAATTTTATTCTGAAGACTAAAACTGAAACTGTGGGAGGTAATCATCTAACCGACAAGCCCCAAATAAAAAAAGAAAACCGAGTTGGGGTCGAATCAGTAACCCTAATCGAAAGGGTGTCAGTACCATGCCACGGGTAAAGACAACTGAAGAGATACCCTCATCTTGCAGGTACTCTAATGAGAACGGTGGAACCCTCAACTGGAAAGTTAAAACACCTTATCAACCCTCAACTGGCAGGTTGATGTCTCAACCTATGCTGGATACGTAGTTCTGGAATGCAAGGATTGCTTCAAAGGATCACAGCCTCTACTGGCAGGTGAGTCCCCATCCTTGGGTTCACTCAGTGCTAAATCCTACTCCTAACCGAATGGACATTGAACTGATTATACTAAACTGGACTGGCCTGATACTGCATTTACTGAGTTTTCCTGGTTCTGTAACTGGCTGAGTTCTACCGAGTTCTGTAACTGACTTAATTCCACTGATCATGACATGACTGGTACTATTTTGTAACTGACACTGGATCTACGTAAACAACTAGATTTTTTGGTATTAAATACCCCCAGGACTTGATAGCATGAAAAATAAAGCATAGCATAGTCTTGAAAGACATAACAATGTATACTTGTCCATAATTCATCATAGAGGCATTTTACCAAACACTTGTAGGGCATAAGCTTGTACATATACTAGTATGTCATGATTGCATCATTTAATTCTCAAGGTCATTCTATCAAACACTTGGGGATCACAACTTGAAGCACATAATCATTGATAACCTATAAATATTGCAACTACTATGCCCAAATATGAAATTTCATGGGTTTAACATGCAATGCATAAAACTCCTCATTAATACTATTCTAATTTCATCAATCTTATAATAATCATGGATTGAAAGCCAAATTAACATCATAGACATGCATACTATTAATTTTAAACATGGGAATTCATAATTCCATAAACCTGTAGTTTTAGAAAGAGATTCTTGGACTATATGGGTGAAAGAGGCCCATAGATGAACACCTAACATACCAGAATTGATAAGTTCGTGGTGAGTTTTTTTATCTTTATTCTTAATTCCTTAAGATCTAGGGTTTGCTAATTTAGAGAGAATGATTTCTTTCGTGAGATAAGTGAGCAAATAATAAGATAATAGGCTATTTAGGGCTTTAATCCCGTGTTTAGGCTGACTGGAATGAGGGAAAAAGACCTAAAAGCCCTTGGAAATTAAGTCTCAGAATTAACTGAAAATCCTAATTTTCACCCCTGGCGCGACGCGGAGCTATAGCACCGTGTCTCTAGAAATTGACAACTGGGATAATGCATGGTGGCGCGATGAGGTAGTATTGCGTTGCCACACTAAATGCGACCTGGAAGTTCACCGTGATGCCATGACATGCATAACTTAACTGAAAAGAAAACAATTGTGAAATTGAGCCTTAGCGCGATGCGCAATGATCGCAGAGGCTCATTATTTTTTACAATTCCCATTTGGTCATGCTCTGTGACATGCTGAAGTGCCAATTGGCACAATGCTTTACAAAAATGGCTCTAACTCTTCGCTTGGGTATTTGATTTGGGCGAATTTTATATCATTGGAAAGATGACTGAATTTTCTACGCATTGGTAAGCTCTATGCTGAAAAATACTTGGTATTTAGAAAAATTTATGTATAATAACTCATATACTGAGAGTTAAAATGAGCTATGAAAATAAGAGGTATTACAAATGGAGATTGATAATGTAACTTGACATAATGAAGCAAATTTTGAAGGTAGAGAATTTGTTTTTGTGAGAGTATGTCCAAAACTTATGTATGTCTTCTAGATAGAGGGAGTTTAGAGAGTTTGCATGAGGTTTCTTGGCGGAGGGGGCTGGCTAGGAGTAGGTTGACGTCTCTTAATAAGAGTTAACTGAGAGTCCTAAGAGGATTCATTGGAGGACTCAAAAAGGAGAACAGACCTATCAAAGATGGTTTTGGGAAGAAATTTGGACATATTTTCCATGGAATAAGTTCTGGTAATGATAGAAGAGGGAAAATAAATTTTAAAGGGACAGAAAGAGAGAAGAGGGGATGGTTAATAGGACTGAGGGGGAGATGGGTGTATAGGAAACTATTTGAAAAGATAATGAAGGGGAAGACAAAGAGATGTGACTGATGGAAGTGAAAGGATGGTAAAAATTGGGTTGTTGGGAAGGTAAAGGGATGCAGAAGCAGCAGGGATGGCATAAAAATCGGTGAGAAATAATGATGACTTCCCTTTTGAAAACCATTTTTTTATTAAAAGCTGATGAGAAAATTGGAACAAGTAAAAAATTTTTTGACCAAAAATAAACTCATAATTTATGAATACTGAGAATACCAAGTCTTTTTCTAAGGTAACAAAATATTTCTTCTAACAAGGGTTTTGTAAAAATATCTGCAAGTTGATTTTCAGAGTCAACAAATGTTAACAAAAAATCATCATTTTCTATATGATCCCGAATAAAATAATGCTTAATATCAATGTGTTTGGCGCTAGAATGATGCACGGTATATTTACATAAACTAATAGCATTGGTGTTATTACACATTATGGGAACAGATTCAAAAGATAAATTAAAATCAAGTAGTTGATGCATAATCCATAGAATTTGAGTACCACAACTTTCAACGGCTATGTATTCAACTTCAATTATTGAAAGAGCAAGTAAAGTCCGCTTCTTGTTGTGTCATGAAATTAGGCATCACCAAGAATTTGACACATTCCACCAGTGCTTTTTCTATCACTTTTGTCACCTACAAAGTCATTGTTTGAATATCCAATTAAATCAAAATGGGAAGAGCAAAGGTACCATAGTCCAATGTATTGAGTTTCAATGAGATATTAGATGATTCTTTTGATGGTAGTCAGATAAGACTCTTTAGGAGTCGGCTCGAACCTGGCACACTTACATACAGTGAACATGATGTCTGGTCGACTGCCGGTCAAATAAAGTAGTTATCCAATCATTCCCCTGTACATATTTTCATCAACATCCTTCCCAGACTAGTCGGAATCAAGACTTATGGATGGACTCTTCAAAGTTCCATAGGCCTTACCAAATTTTTTGATGAGTTCCTTTGTGTATTTACCTTGGCTGATGAAGGAACCTTGTGGAGTTTTTTTGATTTTTAATCCTAGGAAGAATGTGAACTCTCCTATAAGGCTCATTTCAAATACGTCTTTCACCAGATTTGCAAAATTCACACACACAGATATGTTAGGACTACCAAAAATTATATCATCAACATAAATTTACACATTAAGAATATTTGAATCTAGCTTTTATATGAACAGAGTTGTATCAATTTTATCTCTTTGAAAATTGTTATTTAGTAAAAAAGTTCTCAATCTCTCATACCAAGCCTTTAGAACTTATTTGGGACCGTAGAGTGCTTTTGATAATTTGAAAACATGATTTAGATAAGATGGATTTTCAAACTCGGGAGTTCTTTTACAAAAACTTCCTCATGAATAAAACCATTTAAGAAGGCACTTTTAATGTCCATTTGATATAACTTAAAACATTTGATATCAGAAAAGGCTAATAAAATTATAATTAATTCTAACCTTGCCACAGGAGCAAAGGTTTCATCATAATCAATACATTCATTTTGGGAATATCTTTGAGCTAAAATATTAGATTTATTTTTTACAACCTTTCCTTCTTCATTCAATTTATTTATGTAGACCCATCTAGCTCCAATTACTGGGCAGTTCTTGGGTCTTTCAACCAAAGTTCAAACTTAATTTTGTTCAAACTGGTCCAATTCTTCATTTATGGCTTTGACCCATGATTCATCTTTGAGGGCCTTATTGATCTTCTTTGGTTAAATTTGAGATACAAGGGCAACAAACGCTTGCTTTATCAATTATTCTTGGGTTTTCATACTATCATCTAAATTTTTCTGATGTTAAATTTATTTTTATAGCTAGTATCGTGTTTCCATTCTCTTGGAACACTCTATTTATCTATTTCTGCCGTGGGAGTTGACTCCGGAGGGGGTATAGTTGACTCATCTTATGATAGATCAGAGGTTGTGATAGCTTTAAATTGTAGATCACTCACCTATTCTTCATCAGTACTCAAACTCATAGAAGGGTAATTAGATTCTTCAACACATAAGGTTCTTTTATTATAAGCCTTGTAAGCACGACTAGTGGGAGAATACCCAAGGAAAATACCTTTGTCAATTTATGGATCAAATTTTCCCAAGTTATTCTTACCATTTTTATGGCTAAAGAATTTGCATCCAAAAGAATGGAAGTATCAAACATTGGGCTTCCTTCCTCTCCAAAGTTCACAAGGCATCTTTTTTAGAATAGGAATGATCAAGCATCTGTTGATGATGTGACATGTTGTGCTTATTATTTCTGCCCAAAAGTGACATACGAGATTATGTTCTAACAACATGGTCCAGGCAGTTTCTTAGAGAGACCAATTATTTTACTCCACTATACTGTTTTGTTGAGGAGGCCGAGGTGATGAAAAGTTCTAAGAGTATCCGTTTTGAGCACAATATTCCTCAAATGCCTTATTTTCAAATTCTCCTCCGCAATCTCTGTGAACATAGGTGATGCTGTGAACATAGGTGATGAAGTGTCTAGCTTCTTTTTATTCTTTTCTACAAAAGATCTCAAAGTTTGTGAAAGCCTTATGCTTATAAGCAAGAAGAATCACCCAAGTAAAACATGAGTAATCATCAACTATAATGAAAACATATCTTTTTCCACCAATACTTGCAGTATTGGTGCGGCCAAATAGATCTATGTGGATTGTTTGAAGAGGTTTGGTATTAAAGACAATGTATTTGACTTTGAATGATGTCCGAGTCTATTTACTCAATTGGCAGGCATTGCAGATATGATCCTTTTCAAACTTGAGTTTTGGCAAACCTTTCACCAATTCCAGTCTGGACAGTTTCTCAATGATGTGCAATAAGCATGCCCAACCTGTCCGTGCCACAACCAAATATTATTAGTTTGCACAGTGAGGCAGGTTAAGGTAGCAAAGTCAGGACTATTTAAGACATAAATATTATCAATGTGTTCACCAATGAGAAAGACATCTCTTTTGTCATATTTGATAGAGAAACTTTCTGATTTGAATGAGACTTTAAATATAGCGTCACACAGCTGACTGATGTTGAGCCAATGATGTTTTAGGTCATCTACTAGATACACTTCAGTAAATTTACAGAAGGAGCTAAGCTTTACTAATCCAACTACGATGACATTGCCGCTAGTATTGTTGTCGAATCTGACTGATCCCCCATCTATTTTCTTTAGAACATAAAATTTTTCTTTTTTTTTTTGTCATTTATCTGGAGAATTCACTATCAATGACCCATATTCCTTTCTTATAGCTCTTGTGGGCATGTTCCTACAAAATAAGAATATCAATTTTCTTTAGGTACCCATGTGGTCTTGGGTCCTTGGGGGTTAGATGTACTTTCTTTAGGATTCCAAAAACACAAACTTTTAGGCTTATGCACGCAGCTATATGATTTGTGCCCTTTCTATCCACAGATAAAACAGACAGGTCCTCAAGAGGAGAAAGAGGTTTTGGCTGATTTAAATGATTCTTATAAGGAACTTGAGTTGCATTTAAAAGAGTTCGATCTCACAAAATTGTGAGTTAGTAATTTGTTAATGTTATTCAATTGTATTTTTACATCATCAAGCTCTTCATGAAGTAAGTTAATTTAAATTTAACATGCTTCGTTGTAAAAACCTGAGACTACCCCCTAGTCACCATATGGTGCTCATGACCCCGAAGGACCACAAGCTAACCCATGATTGATATTTGTGCTTGAGCACTGCATAATATACTGTATAAATGTGGAAATAGTAGGCTGAAACATGCCATATTCTAGCATCATGAACTTTTCAACAAACATCTACATTACACATCAATAGCATAGTAGTAATTTGAACATAAGGGTAAAACATGAATCCATCACTTAAGTCACAATTGAGCTATATTACATAATTTCTAATCTCTTAGGAATTTTATCACACACTTAGGTTGCATGACTTAGGGCATGGCATAATGATCAAATTAACATATCGTAACCAACTAAAATTCATGGTTTTCAACTCACAGGCTAACATATTTTCATAAAAAAACATAAAGGTTTAACTTGGGAATCATACAACAACAACCATATGAACATAATCAACCCATAGCATAAATACCAAAATTCATAGTTTAAAACTTGATTCTTGGACTTCATGGATGAAAGGAACCCATGAATGAACACTATGTATACCTTAGATGAAAGATTCTTAAAAATTAACGGTAGAATCTCTTGAATTTGAAGCTCCTATGAAAATCCTAGACTTGTTCTTGAGAGCATTTGAGAGAAACAACAATATTTTGGTGAAATAAGGGCTGAATCTCATGTTTTTGGACTTATATAGGGGTGGGTAAGGGTGGGCATATTTTGATTTAAACCGAATAAATTGAAAAATGAAACTAAAATTTAATTTTGATTTTGGTTTTTCAGTTTTTCAGATCGGATTCGGTTTGTGATTTTAGAATTTCAGTTTTTTAATTTGGTTTTTGGTTTTAAAAAAAATTCAATTCAAACAGAAAAATTAAAATTTTATAAATAAATAAATAATATATATTTTTTGTTATATATATAATATATATATAATATAATATAATATTATGTTATATATATATAAAAAATATTTAGTAATTCACATTCACAATTAACATTCAACAGCAAATTCGCATACGCCGCAGGCTGTTTATGGATTATTTTAATGACTCAAATATTTTATGAACTATTTTGGTGACTTTGGACTGTTTTATGGACTATTTATGCAGAAAGTATGTTGTATTATGGACTATTTTTACGAGTTTTGTGTTGTTTTGTAGACTATTTATGCAAGGTTATATTATATGTAATGATTAATGACGTTATGTATTATGTTAAGCTTATGATTATTTCATTTCGTTTCATCCATGTTGAATTATTTATAATTATCTATATTTGGGAATGAAAAACAGGTTTGAAAAAAATAATTTTTCTAAAAAAATCTATCAATTTTAAATTCTCAGTTATGAAAAAGAGAGGCTAACTACTTTAATATTTCAAACCGAAATAACTGAATCAAATTTGTAAAAATCGAACCAAACCGAATTTATTTTGGTTTGGTTATGGATGACATGTTTTTTCAATTCAAAAATCGATAAACCGAACTGATATTAAACAATCAGACCGAACCGACCGAACGCCCACCCCTAGGGGTGGGAAATTGACCCCTTTGCCCTTAAAATGCAGACATTTAATGGCTGAAATTGGGTATCGATGTGATACCTGATGCATCGTGCCATGATAGCACCAAGCCTCAGTAGTTTCACTAGCAGTCCGTTCAAATATGTTAACCAACGCGATGGGCGATGCATCGTGCCAAGATCACGTTGGTCCACTATTTTGGGACACCAAATGTGGTCTAATCGAGGTCCAAAAAATCTGAAACTTATCCTAAAACACCTATTGACCTCTCTGATCATGAATTAATAAACATACGGACTATTAAAGGACATTAAGGTGGCGAAATAGGATTGCCAACTTTCGAAGGCCAAAATTAAACTAAGTCCGGGAACTTAGCTAGAGTTTTCTAAGTCTGGGACCCCTTGACAAGCTTAAAGGACTGAATGAAGCTTAGAAATTTTGTGGGATCTTACAATATCTCCCCCTTAGGAATATTCACCCTCGAATGAAACTGACTGAGAGGGTAGAAATGATAACTTAAGTACATATGGGACATGAATAATTGTAACATGATTACATGACTGACATGACTAATAAACTGAATGTATCATACTGAACATGCATATCTGATACATGCATAACTGATTCATGAATGCATCACTGAGATTTCTAATAAGCCGAGTTTCTCATAATGAGGATGCATATCTGATGCATGAATACATGACTGACATAATGCATGAACATATAATGGGATATGCAATGGTAATTTAATGCCGAGTTTATAATGAGAATCTGAGCATGAAAATGAATGCCAAGTTGTAACTGAAATTTTGACATGAAACATGAATAAGCTTTAAGAAAAGCTATTACTTTGGGCTGAGTCTGAATTAACGGAGAATAGGTGAGGATACTTGGTCTGCATGTCTGCTTCTTGTTCCTAAGTATCTTCCTCAACGGAATGATTCTACCAAAGAACTTTGACTAGAGAAACTTTCTTGTTCCTCAGTCTGCGAGTCTGGTAGTCGAGGATTTCGACTGGAACCTCTTCGAAAGAGAGATTGTTCTGAATGCCTATGCTCTCTGTAGGGACTACAACAGCTAGGTCACCTATGCACTTCTTTAGCAAGGAGACATGAGACAGTGGATGGACTGAGCCTAGATCTGAAGGCAATTCAAGCTCATAAGCTACCTTGCCGAAGCGACTAGGAATTTTGAAGGGACCAACATATTGGGGAATGAGCTTTCCCTTCTTGCTGAATCTCTTCACTCCCTTCATGGGAGATATTTTTAGGTATACATGATCACCAATCTCAATCTCAAGATCTTTTCTGTGTACATCTGCGTAAGATTTTTTCTACTCTAAGCTGCCCAAAGTTTTTCTCTGATCAACTGGACTTTTTCTAAGGCATTGAATACTAAGTCAGGCCCTATAACTGAGGCCTCACTAACTTCGAACCAACCGACTAGAGATATCCATCTCCTACCATAGAGAGCTTCGAATTGAGCCATTTGAATACTGGAATGATAGCTGTTGTTATATGCAAACTCAATCAAAGGAAAATGGTCATCCCAACTACCCTTGAAATCAATTGCACACACCCTTAGTATATCTTCCAAGGTCTGAACGGTCCTTTCTTCTTGACTATCTGTCTGAGGATGAAAGGCTGTACTGAGTTAAACTTGGGTACCAAGACCTTTTTTAGAATGCCTTCCATAAATAAGAGGTGAACTATGTACCTCTATCTGAGACAATGGACAACAAAACACCATACAATCTGACCAACTCCCTGATATAGAGTTTGGCGTAATCCTCGGATGAATAAGAGGTATGGACTGGAAGGAAATGAGCTGACTTGGTCATTCTATCTACAATGACCGAAAATGGATTATGCTAATGATGAGTACGAGGCAAACCCGTCATAAAGTCCATGTTCACTTCTTCCCACTTTCAAGTAGGAATATTGAACTCCTGCATGGACCCACTAGGATTCTGATGCTCTATCTTAATCTGCTGACATATAGAGCACTTAGCCACAAACTCTACCTTATCTCTCTTTATTCGATTCCACTAATAAATCTCCCACAAGTCGTGGTATATCTTAGTGGCCCCTAGATTAATAGAGTAGCGCACACTGTACGCTTCTGCAAGGATTTATTGCCTTAAGTCATCTATATCTAGGATACACAGACGACCCTGACAATGCAGAACACCATCTCTCCCTTAGGATTAAACCTCTACTTTCTGATCTTTGACTAACTCTTTCAACTTAACACGACTGGGATCTCTGTCTTGCTTTTCTTTCACCTCAGAAACTAGAGATGATTCTGAACTAATTTGAACCCATATATTACCCTCTTCTATATCGACTAAGAGAATACCTAGTATGGAAAGCTGATGAACTTCTTAAGCTAGCTTCCTCTTACTGTGCTCAGCATGAGCAATACTACCCATAGACAGTCTACTGAGAGCGTCGGCCACTACGTTAGCCTTGCCCAGATATAAAGGACACTCATGTCATAATCTTTAAGATCTCTAACTACCTTCTTGACGAATATTGAGATCTTTCTGAGAGAATACATACTGAAGGCTTTTATGATCTATGAACATATCTACATGAACTCCGAATAGATAATGCCTCCAAATATTTAAGGCAAAAACTATGGCTACTAACTCAAGATCATGAGTAGGATAATTCTTCTCATAGGGTTTAAGCTATCTGGAGGCATAGGCTATGAACTTACTATGCTGTATGAGGACACAACCCAAACTTACTTTGGATGTATCACAATACACTATGAAACCATTTGAACCATCTGGAAGAGCTAAAACTGGAGTTGAGGTAAGTTGAGTCTTCAACTCCTGAAAACTATTCTCGCAAGGATCTGACCACTGAAACTTGACTTTCTTCTACGTCAATCTGAACATAGGGGATGAAATAAAAGGAAATCCCTTAACAAACCATCTTTAATAGCTAGCCAAACCCAAGAAACTCCTAATATCTGATGGAGAGACAGGTCTGTTCCAATTTCTTACTACTTCGGTCTTTTGAGGATCTACTTTAATGCCATCATAAAAATGATATGACCAATGAATTCTACTGACCTTAGCAATATTAACACTTACTGAATTTGGTGAATAGATAATGATCTCTAAGAGTCTGAAGTACAATTCTGAGATGGTCTGCATGATCATGTTCACTATAGGAATAGACAAGAATATCATCTATGAAGACTATGATGAACATGTCCAAGTGCTACTTGAACACACAGTTCATCAAGTCCATGAAAGCTGCAGGGGCATTGGTAATACCAAATGACATGACTAGGAATTAGAAGTGACCATACCGAGTTCGGAAAGCTATTTTTGAAATGTCATATTCCCTGAGTCTGAGCTGATGATAGCCTGATCTGAGGTCTATCTTAGAGAAATAACTGTCACCCTGAAGTTGGTAAAATAATTCATCCATTCGAGGAGGTGGATACTTGTTCTTGACCTTGACTTTATTGTGTTGACGGTAATTAATGCACATTTTGAGAGAACCGTCTCTCTTGCACATGAATAAGACTAGTGCGCCCCATGGGGACACACTGGGTCTGATGAATTCCTTATCTAAGAGATCTTTCAACTGTTTTTTAGTTCTTTGACTTCTGCTGGTGCTATTCTATATGGCAAAATAGATATAGGTTGAGTATCTGGAAGAAGATCAATACCAAAGTATATTTCCTTTTCGGGAGAAATTCCTGGAAGATCTTCGGGAAAGACATCTAAATATTCATTTAATACTGGAACTGATTCAAGACTGGGAGTTTTGGAACTAGTGTCCTTAACTCAAACAAGATGATAGACACATCCCTTGGATATCATTTTCCATGCCCGAAGGTAGGAAACAAGCTGACCTCTGAAAGATGAAGTACTACCCTTCCACTCTAGGAGAGGTTCATTAGGAAATTAAAACTGTACAACTCTGTTTTAGCAGTCGACTATGGCATAGCAGGAATATAGCCAATCTATGCCGAGATTGTCATCAAAATTAGTCATCTCTAATTCGACTAAGTCTGATGAGGTGAATTTTTAAAATATCATGATCGAACAGTTCCTGTATACCCATCGGTCTATGATGGTTTTACCCACTGGGGTAGAGATTAAAGAGGGCTCTACTAGAATTTTGAGACTGACTCTGAAATCAACTGTTATGTAAGGAGTAACAAAAGACAAAGAAGCGCGTGGATCTTATACGGCGTAAACATGCAAGTGAAAGATCTATAATATACCAGTAACCACATCAAAAGAATTTTCCTGATCCTGTCGGGACTGGAGAGCATAAAGTCTATTTGAGTATTGTCCACTAGTAGCACTGGAGGTGGCACTCTGCTGATTCGGGTAACCGAACTGAGCTGAGGAATGATTAAGATGACCTTGAGGACCTGGCTGGGGATAATCTCTGACTCTCTGGCCTGGTTTGCCACATCTACAACAAATACCACTGCCCACTCTATAAGTACCCTGATGGTGCTTGCCACATATCTAACAAAGAGGATAGGTTCGGGCATTGCTAACACTACCCTGATATTTAGAGCTGGGTGCCCTATCTATGTTGTCATCTTTGAATTTTGAAAATAGAGCACTAGCTGAAGGAGCTGGAACTGATGACTTAGGATGAAACTGAGAATGGTTTGCTCTCTCTGACTTAGGCTGAGCAAAGTTGAAACTACCTATCCTTGCTCTCTTATTCTGATACTTCCTCGTCTTAATCTTTTTATTTTCTACCTGCTAAGCATGGGTTATAAGCCTAGCTATGTTTATGTCACTATTCAACATCGTGGACCTTCACTCATTGACCACACTATCATTTACCCCAAAAATAAACTTACTTATTTTGGCCCTGCTATTTGCAACCACATGAGGAGCATATTTGGCTAACCCATGATTGATATCTGTACCTGAGCACTACATAATATACTGTATAAATATAGAAATAGTAGGCTAAAAGATATCATAATTCCATATTCTAGCATCATGAGCATTTCAACAAACATCTAAATTGCACATCAATAGCATGGTAGTAATTTGAACATAAGGGTAAAACATGAATCCATCACTTAAGTCACAATTGAGCTATATAATATAATTTCTAATCTCTTAGGCATTTTATCAAACACTTAGGTTGCATGACTTAGGGCATGGCATAATGATCAAATTAACATATTATAGCCAACTAAAATTCATGATTTTCAACTCACAGGCTAACATATTTTCATAAAAACACATAAAGGTTCGACTTGGAAATCATACAACAACAAACATATGAACATAATCAACCCATACCATAAATACCAAAATTCATAGTTTAAAACTTGATTCTTGGACTTGATAGATGAAAGAAACCCATAAATGAACACTATGCATACCTTGGATGAAAGATTCTTGAAAATTAATGGTAGAATATCTTTAATTTGAAGCTCTTATAAAAATCCTAGACTAGTTCTTGAGAGTATTTGAGAGAAACAATAATATTTTGGTGAAATAAGGACTGAATCTTATGTTTTTGGACTTATATAGAGGTGGAAAATTGACCCTTTTTCCCTTAAAAATGTGGATATTTAATGACTAAAATTGGGTATCGATGCGATACTCAACGCGTCACGCCATGATAGTGCCAACCCTCAGTAGTTTTACTGGCAGTCCCTTCAACAATGTTAACCAACGCGATGGGCGATGCGGCCCGCCAAGATCGCGTTGATCCACTAATTTGGAACACCAAACATGATCTAATCGAGGTCTAAAAAATCTGAAACTTGGCCGAAAACACCTATTGACCTCTCTGATCATGAATTAATAAACATACAGACCATTAAAGGACATTAAGGTGGCAAAATAAGATTACCAACTTTCGAATGTCAAAAATAAACTAAGTCCGAAAACTTAGCTAGAGTTTTCTAAGTTCCCTTGACAAGCTTAAAGGACTGAATGAAGATTAGAAATTTTGCGGGGTCTTACATACGATTTTTATTTGACAGTGTTTTCATTCCTCTTCGAGTTTTGTTTTAATCGAGCTTCACAACTTTTTATTTTTCTGTGTTAGTTTATTATATTTATCTATAACTTTTTAAAGTTCGTCAGTTATCTTATCTTAATTAGATTCATAATATTATAATTATACATTCGTGTGGTCTTACATCGCTAGATTTACCTTTTTCATAAAGCACTTGTTGGTGGCTTTTGTTTTTTCTGCGGTATCATATTCATCACTCTAAGTTCTAAAATTTTGATTCTTTCTAAATGATCTTCTTTTTTATTTTTCAAACTTTTATTTAAAGTAGTCAGTCCTTCTACATTGATAACAACGATCATTGTTTCAAGTGGAATGATAAATTTTGGCTCTTAGGATCTTTGTTGTCTCTCTCTTTCATGATCTTCCTTACTCCATGATTTATGAGAGTCCTTCTTTTGCTATTGGCTTTCTCCAGAATATTCTCTTATTTATTTAATGTGGCTTTCAATTCTACTAGTTTTTTCTTTTCCTCTTTGTGGTACCTATTGATATAATTTTATTCATATGCAATGAGATTACTTCGTAGCTCGTTATATGTCATGTTTTGAAGATCTCCATCTTTTAAGATTGCAGCCTTAGTTTTTCATATTTTGGGGAGACTTCAAACCAGCTTCTGAACTTACAGGCTATATAGATAGATCATCCCTAATGATTTTAGTTTACATATGATATTGCTGAATCTAGCAAACATTGTATAAATTCTCTTATTTTCTTCCATTTTAAAGAGCTCATATCATTGACTAGGGCAGTAATCTTTGAATTTTTGACTTTGGTGGTTCCTTCATAGGTACCTCCAATTTGTCCCATATTTTTTTCGCAGTGTCATAAGTTGATATCTTGTCATATTCCTCTCCACTAACAGCACAAGAAAGTAAACTTATAGCTTGTGTATTAGTTTGGATTATCTTTTATTATTCTTGGGTGACCTCAAATCTTTCAAGTTCTTCTACATTGGTACTGGTCGATTCCTTATTTTTGTCCTTTTGCTTATCTTTGACTCCTGAAATTGGCTTTGGTCCCTTTATTAATGATAACCCATGCTTGAAAGTTATTTAATTGGACAAAAATTCTTAATCTATTCTTCTAGTAAGAATAGTGTTATCCATCAAAGTATGGTGGTCTTGTGGAGAAGTCACCGTCTTGAAGAAGAGCACTAGAAATTTGAAAGTTTTCCATTTGATCTTTGCTCACGTGTGGTTAAGCAAAACTATTGCTGAGCCTCCTCTGATACCAATTGAAATTCAAGAGAGGGCGAATTAAATATTTATGTGAGTCGACTATTGACTCCTCATAGTCGACTTGTCTGTAGATCAGTACACTTCACAAAATAGATTAGATTTTAAATAAACAAGCAAGTATATAGTTGAATTTAAAGTAAATACATAAAGATTTATCATGGTTAGGAACACCAATGTGGTTCCTACTTCCATTCTCCTTGGGTTTCAATATTTTCTTAGATATTTTAATATCGGGCTTAAGTATAATGAAGAGAAACAACTTTTGAAGACTTATTTTGTTCTTTAAATCTTGTGACACGGCTTCGATTTATATTACAAAGTTGACTAGATCCTATTCTTTATACAACTATTATGAACTAAGAGTTACAAAGATTTGTGAGACTAAGATTGAGATACTTTGAGATTAATCTGGAAGTTGCATAAGTGCTTCAGCCTTTTGTCTTTTCTTTTATAGTCTCCAGCTTCTCCAGCCTTTGTTCTTTGTAAGAAAATCCAAGACGTTTCTTCTCAATCAAGGATTTGAATTAATTCCTTGATTGAGGGATGGCACCATAAAGTATGTCCATATTAGATATATCCATACGTTATGCAACTTCCACAACTATATATGTCCATGTAGATGTTGTGGTCTTCTTTCCTTTTACTTTTAGTCTTGATTGATTTGATTTTTTTCGTGATTCTAGGATTGTGATATTTCTTTCTTCTGTTCTTGATTTTTATTGATTCGCTTATCATAATTCATAGATGTCATAGATCTCCATGATTTAATGTTCTTCCATTTTTGGAGCCGGCTTTCTTGCTTACTCCTATTCTGAACTAGCTTTCTCTGATCCTCATATCTTTGTGTGAGACATCCTTCCATCATTATCGATCTTCTGATATCCTGCAAAGGTCCACTCATTTGTTTGTCACTATTAAAACTTAAATATAGGAGGCTAACAGTTACAAGATCTAAACCCTATTAAATAAGTTACATTTGTTTAAGACCTAAACCCTAATTTTATTTGCACACATATTTTTTCAAGTTTATTTTGTTGGTATTTTTGATCTTGACGACCTAAACCCTAATACTTCATATGATTTTTTTTCATGATCTAAACCCTAGTTTTATTGGTATGTACTATATTTAGTCAAGTTTATTTTTTTTTTTTTTGGTATTTTAAGTCTTGAAGTTATAAATGTAAACCCGTAATTTTATTGATTCATACATCTATTCAAGTTCATATTTGTTAGTATTTTATGTGTTGAAGTTTCATGTCCTAAACCCTAATTTTTAGAAGTTACATTGTTTTAGGAACTAAAACCTAATATTATTAGTACATATATTTTGTTCAAGTTAATTTTATTGGTATTTTAGGTATTGAATTACTAAAACTTGAAGCTCTTGAGCGGAAGAAAAGATTCCCAAAGGCTCTCCCAATGTGCGTTAGACTTAATGTGTGTAGTCCATGGGCTAGATGCCTAAAAACACAACCCTAGTGGGAAATTTGATGAAGCTAGTCAATTATTTTTATTCTTCAAAACACACATCTGGCATTAGAAACACATTCTTTTTTAATTAGATATGATTAAACAAACAATATTCTGATTATAAACTTCAGCTCTCTTTTAGCATCACTTCTAATAATAATGAGTTTAATTGTCTCATCTCTACCGCTTATCACTAAGACAATAGAAACGATTGTATATGTGAATAGATTAATCTTTTTGACTGTTTGACATATTTTTCATTTTTAGAAATTTATGTACATCACATAAAAAATGATATATGTATATGAAGCAACAAGATGGAAGATTATGCATAAATCAATATTAACTTCAATAAAGTGAATATATATTTATATGATTGGAAAAAAAATATAAATACATCAACATCTATGTAAAACCAATGAATTTAGATGTCTTTAATAAGCATCACATTGCTATGAGTTTCGCTAAGGGATTTACTATATTTGATGCGTTGATATATATTTCACGTTTACTTTCTTTTGTACAATCATGTCTCTTACAAAATTATACTTTATGTTAATATATTTCGTTCTTTCATGGTGTTTTGAATCTTTTGTGTAGGATATTGCATCATAACTATCACAACATATTATGATAAGTTCAACAACAGTACTATATACACCCAAGTAGACTAGAAAAGGTTTAATCCAATTAACTTACTACTCAACAGATAAGAGTACTACAAATTCAACTTTCATTATAAATAAAGCTATGTACTACTGCTTTTTGCTACTTCATGGTATGGTTCCATCATTAAGAAATAATGCATATCTAGAGGTGAGTTTTATCTCATTAAAATCTCCTTCCTAATTAGCATCTATGTGACATACAAAAGTGGGCAATTTATAGTGATTTATTTGTGGAAGTTTTAGGAAATCCCACTAATAATTTATTTTATGATGTTTCATTCTAATACCCACAATATAATTTTTTTTGTGACAATTTTACTATGGATGTTAGAGAATTGCTACGGTTCAACATAAACTATGGCAATAAATGACTACCACAAATTTATTAAAATTTGTTACATTTAAAAATTATATCCTTTTTGTATTTTTTATTTTATTTGATTCAAATTATATGGTATATCATAACTAACATTTATAGTTAACACATTATATATAAACATAAATGCGCAATCTTCTCCTTCTTCATTTTAATAGGATTGTAATTTTTTATCCTCTATTTTTCTTACCTATTAAGTTACTCTCTGAATATATATTTGTTACTTGGTATATCTAATTTCATTTCAACCTTTTATTTTATACATTACTACTTTATATTAGATATTTATTTAAATTGATAATTTTGGTTGCCCCATCACATAATAATTTAAATTTTATAACTATTAAAGTTAAGATAAATATTATATGACCAATTTTTTCTCACGTGAAATATATATATTTATTGTATACTCTTTAAAATAAAATTAGAAGGTAATCAATAATAATATTCATTATATTTATTTTAAAGGTATTTTAACTTTACTTATGGTCATATAATAATTAATTTTTAAGGTAAAATATTTAAATTAATAATTACTAGTAAATTTTCTGAAAAAAAGATATTCTATCCACTAAAATAAAATTGTTCTCATTTTGCATTTGAACTCAAACCCAATCAAAATCTTAATATCTTTACCTCCTTTAAAATAAAAATAAAGAAATTTAAAATTGTTAAATATAAAAATTTCCCCCAAAAAAAAAATTAAAACCAATCTTATGCCCCATTCCTCCTTAATTCCCATGTACAAGCACCCAAATTCCACATCTCTTTTCCCCTCCTCCATTTTCCTTCTTCTCTAACCTTATATGCCTCATCTCTTTTTTTTTTTTTAAATTTTTTGCTTCCTATACATGGAGGATGAACATCACTCATCCTTACCTCATCTATTGGTTCCATTTATTTTTTTTATGTAATTTTTTATAATTATTTTATCTTTTTGCAGGTTCAATAAGATAGGATGAATGTTAAATAGTTTTGTCAATATAGATGTCATTCTTTATTACTTGGGTTTGACGATATACACTAGTATTTGAAATTTGTATTTTTGTTCTTTTTATTATTTAATTCATATGCATACTTTGTAAGTTGTTAAACTTAACTCATTGTACTTTTACTTATTTTAGGATTTTTTTTTGAATTCTTACAACAACATAAAATCTTTCATAGTCAGTCATTGATTGAGTTTAGGTAAGCTTTCATTTTATTATTGATTAGTTAAGTATCATGAGAAAATTGACGAAAAGGTGTCATTCAAGTCTTGAATGGATGATTGCTGACATTGACTAACTTAACGGGTCAAACACAATTAGAAAACTTGATTAAGTTGATTGTGAACTTGATTAATATTTTTAAAACTTTCTAATCTTTTTAAAAATACAAATTAACCAACACCCCTCTCCTCTCCAAATCAACCGTCTCTCCCCTCTCTCTCGACAGTTTCTCCCAACCAATAGTTCTACAAATTACTCCTTTCAGTCCCTGGCAACTTCAACCTCCGATTATAAATAGTTTGCTTTGAGTTCCTTTTGGACTTTCAACCGTCAATCGACGTACCAACCTTGCTCTCCGACCACAATAGCTTGAGTTCTTCATCGTCCCTTTTCTTCTTTTACTGATAAAAAATTATGGCCTTTTTAGTTTTAAAGAAAATGAGGATTGGTGAACAATTTCAATATATGTTGCTTTAATTTGAAAAGCGGTCCGAATAAAAATTTAATTTCTGGTATTTCTTCTCTTTTCTTTTCAGGGTGAAATATGATTTTTTGCTATTTGTTGCATTTTTTAAAGTTTGGTTTTTGTTGTTTGTGCCTGTACAAATAAAATAATGATGTTGGTGTTTTTGATAATGCACTCGTTGCTGGGTTAATTTGTTTTTGTCTTGGTAAAAATGGTGATATTGTTGTTGTTCTACTGAATAAAATCATGCTACTATTTTTTCTGCAAAAGATTAACCATCTGATGCAATAGATTAACCATATGATGTAACAGATTAACTATCTGGTGCAACAGATTTATCATCAGATAAAAAATCTGATGCAACAGATTAACCATTGGATTAAAAATCTAATGCAATAGATTTATCATTGGATTAAAAAATTGATGCAATAAATTTACCATCTGATGCAACAGATTAGCCATCTAATGCAATAGATTAACTATCTGATACAATAGATTAACTATCTGATGCAATAATTTACCATTTGATATAACAGATAAACCATCGATGCAATGGAGGAACCATTGGATTAAAAATCTAATGCAATAGATTAATCATCTAATACAGCAGATGAACCTTCTATTGGAGAAAATCCTATCAACTATTCCAATGGAAATGTTTAAGACTTGATTTTTCAAACTGATCATTCATCTATCGCGATAAATGACCCTTATGTTGGAAGAAATCTAAATAATATTGACCATTAATAACTATTCTAATAGGTCACTCATATGTTACAAAAGTTGTGTGTCATTTATTTCAACATATTTCTCATCTGTAGCAATTGGTTAGTTATATGTTGCAACAGATAACCTACCTAGTACAATAGATATGTGATCTATTAGAACTACTATTTTACTGTTGTGCATGTTAGATTTACTGTTATCCCTTTTTAACGATACATTAATCAATTATAATGTATTCTATATGCCTATTAATTTTTAAAAATATGGCTCCCAAAACAAAAGAAATAAAATTAAGTCTAAGTACGGAACAAGTGAAGCAGCTAGACTATATCCACCACTCTATGAGATTACTTTACAAGCGTTATCTCAACAAAAGCAGAAGAAAAGGAACATGGAGAGGAGGAATATTTCAAAAGAGATGATCCAAATGCTAATATCCCTTTCATCGAAGAGTTGGTCAAACCTTCAGCATTGATAGTTATCCTATGAGAATATAGTGTGATGGTGTCACAGATTTAATGGGTGATTTCGTGGGTAAGCCAGCCATGGGAAAATCTTTCAATGCCTTCGAAAAAATACTTATAGAATAAAAATTGGATGCTTATTTCAGGAATTGCTGCTTTGGGCAATATCTTGATTTGCCGGAGGATAACAATGCTTATTTCCAAATAAAAATAGTATATGATCTTCTCAAGAATTGGTTTATGTATGAAAACAAAGATAAGATGGTTGAGGTGAGAATAAATTACTGTGGAATGTCTATTTGTTTTGGTTGGAAGGAGTTTGTCATAGTTAACAGGCTAAAATGTTATCCTCCTTCTGTTTCTCAAGTTAGACCCATTCTAACCCAAAAAAACACCCCACACACTGAAAAAAGGCAAATGAAAGTCGAGTGATCGTGAATAATTGGTGTCCCTAGTTGGTCCAAGCTTAAAAAAAAATTGATAAAAACGTTGAAAGGTAAAAGATTTTCAAAGAAGAACAAGAAATCATTGTACTTGGTTTGGTTTGTACGTAATATTGTTTGGGTGAGAGACATTAACAACAACATATCTCTTGTAGACACATAATTTTGTCCCATCAAAAAATTATTTTTATTATCTCATCCCGTTTTACCACGCACCTCAACCCGTGTGATAATCCCTCCACAAAATAACAAAATAATAACCTCTAACTAACTTTATCTTTTCCTAATAAACTACCCAATCAAAATAAACCACATCACCACCCCCTCACATTTTTTTATTCCTTTTTAACAAAAAATTAACAACAAAAAGGAAGGGGCCCACAGGGAAAGGTTTTTTTTCTCCTCCACAATTCCATAGACCAAAGGATATCACTCGCATCTCTGATTGAGAGAACACTGCATTTTGTTCATTAATATAGTCGAGAGAATACAGAGGAGAGAATTTTCTTCCATTTTCTTTTTCTCTCCTAGATGGACTAAAATAAGAGGTTTTTTTCTTCTTTCCTTTTAGGGAACACAATATACACACAGTGATTGACACCTTCACACACTCATCACACGTCTCACCAAAAAATTGACCTACTTAATAAAATTCACTCATACGACACACTGGAATGGTAAGGATTCAAAGAAGATAGTGGATAATTGAGGAGAAATATAGTAGAGAAAAAGGAAATGGGTAGAACTCAAGAAAAGTGAAAAAAATCTAGTAGGGGTTGAGTTTTCTAGCAAATTTCTCACTTGAATCCATTTTCTCCGTTGGATTCAGGCGTCGCTGACCGTAATCTACCTCTCGCCGTTTAAAAACCCAAAGTCAATAGCTAAATCTCCCTGAAATCAGCCTATTTTGAGTTGATTTCGGTGAAGCTTCATCGAAAATTGTATACGGGTTTCGGGTTATGCGATTTCTATTTTGGCTTATCCATTCATGTTCGCAAAATTCTTTTTGAATCATATTCAAGGAGTTTTCGTGATTAATTTGGTTGATAGTCGAGGTTTGAATTGAGGTTTTCCAGGTGCGGTATTATCTCCGATATATTAAAATCGATATTTGAGGTCCAATCTTCAACTCTCTCTTTTTGTTTTGTTTCGATTTGATGCATTAATGTATGATTGTGTGTTGTTTGTTGGTTATTAGATGATCTTGTTAATATTCAACATTATTTATTCGTGAATGATTAATCATGATATGAATTTAATGTTAGCATGAGCTTGGATACTCGTTTTGTGTGAATTGTGACGTATAAAAGGGAATTTGAGGTAGAATTGAGAAAATGATAATAAAAGTGAATTTAGATTGATTTGGTTTATTGTTGTTTTGTTTACTTTAGAAAAAATAGCAAGTTCGTGAACTTGATACGATCATATTTAGGCTGAAAGCTTAGTAGGAAAATTTTAGGTTTGGGTAGACAAATTTAGGATTTGTGGGATGTGGAATGCTTGAACTATGTGTTGAATGGCTTGATTTCATTGCTTTTTGGATCAAATGTATATATCATTTGGCCGATGAATGCCCCGAGGTATTCCTATTTATTCACCGGGCAATGCCCCGAAGTATTTGTACTCAGAGGATGTTTGCAATGAAGGCCCGAGGCATCGGGTAGAGCATAGTCTAGGATTTATATTTTCGCATTTTTTTATTTTGGACTATATTATTGAACTGAACATTATATTCTATATTGTTTTGTTTTGTTGGTTTAATTGATTTTTTTGTGTTCTTTTATGTGACACCAAGCGACCGTGGTCAAACTACTGGACCGAGGGGTGTCTAACACCTTCCCCTCAATCAACAGAATTCCTTAGTCGTAATCTCTGCTTGCAAACCAGTTTTAAAGAGTCAAATCATTTTGAAAGGGATCTTTCAAAGGTGACTTGGCACACCGAATTATGTCAAGTGACGACTCTGAATAAAAAATATAAATAGTCCTTTTTTGAAATAAATTTTTAATCTCTTGTCACTTCGATAATAAAAACCCTTTTGAACCTTAAAATAATAATCTTATTTTGGAGTTAAAAAAGGGATGTGACAGCTCTGGCGACTCTGCTGGGAATTATTCAGAATTCGAGCTTATTTTTGGAGTTTTATCTGCTTAGTTTGACACTACAGGTGTATAACCATTTTGTTTTGTGTTATTGTTTATCATTGTTGAGTGCCTACGTGCTCTTTGTGTGCCGTTTTTATCTTATGTGTTACCGCTTTACATCTGACATCATTTACATAACCCGAGACATTCTTTCTGCAACAAGTCCATAGTACACGCGTGCACACAACCTTTAGCTAAGTCACCCTTATTGTAGGAAGGGGAGCCGTTGGGTTGTATGGAGTAGGTGGAAAGCTATCGCAGCCACTATCGACTATATGCTTCACCGAACAGCCTTGTTAGTGAACTCTAACATAAATCAACCTTTAGGTCATGCTTATGTGCATCATACTGAGACCAAGCGGGGCCCACTTTGTTATTGGTAGAAGACTCACCTCTAAAGCATTCATACGTGCTAAATGTTGTATCTTTCAGGGTAACGTGGTCATTTGATAGACTAATTTAGGGAAAACATATGTTAGAAGTAAGGTGTGCAGGCAAGGAAACAAATAAAAATAAAAAGAGAAAAGGTGAATCGAAAAAAAGAGTTTCTTAGTTTTTTAAAGTTTTTTATGGCTTTTGTTCTTCACAATCTAAAAATTCAAAAAAGATTTTACCTTTTGCACTCATTTCTCAAAAACAAAGACATCAAAAAGAATTTTCCTTTGTCTCGTTTAGCATGCATTCACAATTCAAAAACTTTAAAAAAAATTTCATTCATAGGAGTTTTTATAAAAGAAAAATGCAAAAAAAATAATAGGAGTTTTTCACATTTCACGAAAATATCAAAGATGTTTCTTTCATAGTTGTTGGTGTCATTTTTATGTGAAGTGTCAAATTGAAAACTCATAAATATTTTATTGACGTTTTGCATCTTCTATTTGTGCTCGTGTCTCTCAAGCCAGGGTGTTGGTTACTTAATCCTAAATTGTCCAATCTAGACAAACTACACACTCCTAATTCTCCTCTTTCGGGATGTGAGATACGTAGGCAGCCTATTGTTGGTTCGGGGATCGTATTTAAAAAAAAATTCAAAAAAGATTTTCTTCACTCTTCACTTAGAGTAGGTGTTTTTTATACATCTCTAAAAGAAAACTACAAAAAGATTTTTCTTTAATAGGTTCAAGTTCCATTTTCATATGAAATTTAAAACTTAAAATCCAAAAAGATTTTCTTTGGTAATCATAGGTTTTATTTTGTATAGGAATGTTAAACCTGGAAAAAGCAAAAAAGGATTTTCGTCAAATCTTTTGACAATTTGTTATTTTCTTTTCTTTATAAAGTTTCAAGAAAAAAGAAAAAGAGTTTACTCGGCCATTTTGGCAAGACTTCACGAACTACGCATATCTGATTCTCCCCTTTTAGGGGTGAGATACGTAGGCTCCCTTCTTCGGTTCGGTTATTTTTTTTCAAAGAAAAGAATTTTTTTGTAAAAAAAAGTGTTGCACTCTTAACACATTTGTTACCTCTTGTTCAGTTAGTTTAAGGTGGTTAGTTTGTGGCATCCTGACTGGTCCTCCATATCACACTAAATCCAAGGAAGGATTAGTTGTGTTCAATAAGGATATAGAGAGTGACATCATGGATCAAACAAAGAGTCAAGAAAATGAGAATTTAACGCAACAAATTATGAGTTTGAGGCAACAAATGCTGAAAATGTATCGAGCTTGGGCTAATGGGTTGCTTCCTCCATTCCTCACTATTGACCCTGCAAATACCTTGAATTTTCTATTACAATTGGAAAGCCAGTTTCCTACTGTTGTTGATGCACCATAGCATGCCTCAAAATCTATTCCATTCAAATGCACCTCAATGCTTCCACCACTCTTTCTTTAGCTCCTCAGTATAAGGCTACCATATTCACAGCACCATATACCGTTTGTGTTTTTGTTTCTCAACCTTTTATTAAGGCTTCCACTTTAGCTATATATACAACTATTGTGCTTTCCCAGTCCACTAGTGAATCCACGTTCAATTCTCATGATGATCATTGTTATACTCTTGAGTCTACAGTTAAGTTAAGTGGACCGCCAAAATTTCTTACTAAGAAGCCTAGCATGCTAGAAGAGCCAGAGAAAATAGTTGGGAAAGTTAAGAGTGTATAAAATGATATGAAAAGTTCCTTGGTACTTGTGGGCTATGAAGATGTTTCATATAAAAATAGGAGCATGTTTTCAAGTGTTAACCTTTCTTAAAGCTTTGAGACATCAAAATTTGAGGAGCTTGGTGGACAGAATAATTCTGTGAAACTGAAAGAAAGAAGAAGGAAAATGCATCTATTGTCATGCTAGGGCCAAGGAAGAGTTTGAGAGGTCCAACCCACCAATACTGTCTACCTCAATCCCGAGATTACATGTTAGATCTACATAACCACTTGCAACAATGTTCCTTTCTCCAAAATCCAAGAAATCCCATTCCACTTCCTCAATATCCTTTGAACAATGCACAGTTGTATGCTCATCCATCTTCTTATCCACAATGTCATGCACCTATCCCTCAACATCGTCCTCGACCCCCATAAATTTACCAAGGAACCTCTAAATCCAAGTTTCATCCAAGGCCAGAGTTTGCAAAGAGGAGGAAGGAAAACAATAATTTCACTCCTATTGGGGAATTCTATGCCAGTTTGTTCCAGAGTTTGAGATAGAAAGGCATGATTACTCCTCTCCTTAGGTATACACCTGACCTATATTCCAGAAATTTTGACCCTAATGTACGGTGTGCAAATTATTCTAATGTTCCGGGTCATAATATTAAAGATTATCATACTTTGAAAAGAGAAATAGAAAAGATGATTTAAGAAAAAGTGATTATAGTGCAAAACGTTGACACCTCGAGCATCCCACAGAGTTCTTCACCAGTATACAGTACTGCAAAATATGTGGGAGGCAATGAGTTAAGCATGGGGATCCAGAACTTATTTGTTTAAGGAAATATGTCTGAAGTGAGGAAATATCTAGTCATGCTGCTACAAAAAACAATGGATAAGTTGTCAGGCTGAGCAATTGAGAAGTCACCCATCTCCCTACTAGGTAGAGGTCTCGTAGTTTGTTTTATTTTCTTTTCTATTTTCTGAATTATTTTAGGGCTGTAGTTCGGGATCTATCTTATTTTGTCCCTTTTTTGTTTATGTTCAAACCCTTCTATATTTTATCTCAACTAAATGAAGTGTCCTTTTCCCTTTATGTTTTAAATATGTGTTGTTTGTTTTCTTTACATAGTCCATTTTATGTTGATTCTAGTGATATGACATGCTTGCAAAATTTTCATCTGGATCTTGAAAACTAGTTTTAGAGTGAACTTTGAATCAAAGGGCTAAGGTTAAAAAAAAGAGAGAAACATCTGAGAAAATAGGTAGAGTGCAGAGACATTTGGTGAAAATTTGAAGCCTTTTCTGGAAATTAAGGCACTTATTTTAAGAATTACAAGAATAACTTGGTCATCAATTGAACGACATATTGCATTAGGTCAAATAGTGGCTGTGTGAACAGAAAGAAAATCAGCTCCATAAAATCATGAGTCATTCAATGTGAGGACTGTACAATAAAGGTGGAGTTTGCAGAAGAAATAGTGACGCACAGACTCATTCAAAGTTAGTGCTGTAAAAGATGTCCCAAGTGATCTTTATCTTTCACTTTCATATTGCATGATATGTACATGCATTTTTTAGGATTGATATGACAAAGTCATTTCATTCTGCTATCTAAACATTGTGTCATCATTTGTTTACCCCCATTTGAGACTTTGTTTTATTTTTTTCCATACACCTCTTTTGGAATCAAGATTGAGTCAGCAAAACTCAAAAGAAAAGGGGTCAAACAAAACAATAACATCAAAAAAGTTTCAAAAAAAAGGGAGAAAAAAATATATCCAAAAGAAAGAAAAGAGAAGAGAGTCAACAAAAGAAAAAAACAAATCAGAATCAAGCAAAAGAACAAGCTGCCAGAACTATGCATGACCTGATTCTTCTCTCTCGAGGGTGAGATATGTAGGCTGCCCTACTCTGGGCTCGGTCCAACCAAATAAACAATTTAGAATTGCCCAGTCAAAAGAAACTGAGGCATGAGTTAATCCTCATTGTTTGAGTCGATTCCAAAAGTTATAAGTCCTACCCCACTTCAATTGTTATTTAGGCCCCATGTGTTCCTTTTTTTCTATCCCTATCCAAAAGCCAAGTTACAACCAAAAAAAGACCTTCAGATCAATCTTTGAGGATGTTAAAGCTAAGCATGCAAGGGATATGATGATGCATTTAGGAACAACTTGTCTTCCTCAGCATAAGAAATCAAAAGAGAAATAAAAATGAGAGAGTCTTATTGGTGAAAACCTTCACGGGCATCATAAGATGATGGTAAGTTGAGAGAGGTAAAAATGAGAGAGTCTTATTGGTTAAAACACTCACGGGCACCATAAGATAATTGTGAGTTGAGAGAAATAAAAATAAGAGAGTCTCAATGGTGAAAAACCCTCATAGACACCATAAGGCAATGGTGAACTGAGAAAAAAAAAAGACTCGTTGACAAAAACCCTTCAAGGTGTCACTAGCCGAATGAGGTCTTAAATGCAATTGACCTAAGGAAGAAACTCAATTTCAAGTCTATTAACTCAACAACAACTGGTAGAAAGCGTAGATGGAAAGATCAAACAACTTGATCCAAAATGCATGGCATAATCATTAGAGTTGACTGTGATTTTTGGATAATCTTTTTGTTTCTTTATTTCAAATGGGGACATTCATTGTCTGTTCTTTTTTCTTTTTATTTTTGTTTTATCTTTCTTTAGTCAGTTATCCAAATAAAAAAATCATTATCATTCTTTTTCTTCTCTTGTCTTTGAGTCAAGTCCATGTCAAAACAAGTGAGAAAAAATTTCAAAACTGGCTACCAATTTCTTTAATTGTAAAAAAGCAAGATAGAAAGGCCAGCGCATGAAAGAGAAATGACTATAAGCTGAAATAAGGCATGCAGAAAGTTTCGTCAACAGATAAATCTGGGAACTCATGGAAATACCAAGGTTCAAAGAGTTTATCTGAGCAGCATGGCAAAGTAGAGATGTTGTATTCTATTTCAAAGTCACTCTTAATAATCTAAGTTTGGGTTAATGATGCAGCAAGTCAATGACATATGGTAATTGTTGGAAGCAAGGTTAAGGGGACAAGTGCAATTAAAATCGCTCAAAAGCCAAAGCTGCAAGCCAGCCACCGTATTTTTAAACTCACAAGTTTTCTTTGATGAAATAGGAAACATATTACCTTCAAAGCAAGGACTTCAAAGCATAAACATCAAAGGTTTCAATGCCTCACTTTTACAAATGAAGGAAGCAATGTTGGTGCACGGGTTTGGTAATCAAGTCATGGTAAAATTCACATCCTATATCCCTCGGAGATACTTTCTTGTCCGCTGATTTTAGTTTACATTTTCTAGGTGGTACACTTCTTAAATTAAACCTTCATTTTCTAGAAGACGTACCTTCTAGTCGAGTCATTCCCCTTGACTCTTAGAAGATGTACCTCCTAGATGATTCATTCCCCTTGACCCGTAGAAGACGTAACTTTTAGTTGAGTCATTCCTTTTGATTCCTATAAGACGTACCTTTTAGTTGAGTCATTCCCCTTGACCCCTAGAAGACGTACCTTTTAGTCGAGTCATTCCCTGTGATTCCTATAAGACGTACCTTTTTGTCGCGTCATTCCCCTTGACCCCTAGAAGATGTACCTTTTAGTCGAGTCATTCCCTGTGATTCCTATAAGACATACCTTTTAGTTGAGTTATTCCCCTTGACCCTTAGAAGACGTACCTTTTAGTTGAGTCGTTTCTTTGATTCTTATAAGACTTACCTTTTATTTGATTCATTCCCCTTGACCCCTAGAAGACATACCTTTTAGTCGAGTCATATCCTTTGATTTCTATAAGACATACCTTTTAGTTGAGTCATCTCCTTTGATTCCTATGAGATGTACCTTTTAGTCAAATCATCTTCCTTGATTCCTACAAGACGTACCTTTTAGTTGAGTCATCTCTCTTAATTCCTATAAGATGTACCTTTTTAGTCGAGTCATCCCCCTTAATTCCTATAAGACGTACCTTTTAGTCGAGTCACTCCCCTTGATTCCTATAAGATGTACCTTTTAGTCAAGTCATCTCCCTTGATTCCTATAAGACGTACCTTTAAATTGAGTCACTCCCCTTTGATTCCTATAAGATGTACCTTTTAGTTGAGTTATTCCTTTTGATTCCTGTAATGATGTGACTTTCACAAAAGTCCTTTGATGATGAACTGGGGCAAAATTTAATTCTTGTATTTGGAACTTCATTTTTCTGGCGAATGAAATCTCTTTATAATATTCTTTGTTTGGGATAATTTTCTTTTTAGTTTTGATGTGATTTCAGGATTCTGCCTGAAGAACAACACAAATAAATGAAAAGTCAACCAATATGGTGAAGAATTTGAAAGTCAAGAAATAAGGTGAAAATATTGAAAGTCAACAGATTGAAAAATAGCAAGTCAGGAACCCGCCTAAAGAATAGGGTGAAGAAATTACAAGTCAGGAGTCCGCCTGAAGAATAGGGTGATGAAGTAGCAAGTCAAGAGTTCAAAAGAAGTTGCATAGATAGGATTTTTGTAATTTCATTTATGTTTTAACTTGTAATTTTCATTTTTGATATAATAACAAAGCTGCAGACTGGAAGCTCGATGGAACCTCACTCGACTCTGCAATTCAGTATAATCTTTCTTCGTCCAATCCTTTAAGATACCTTTCAATTGATTCCCTTATAACTTGGGTAGGTGGGAGTGTCCTAAGTTAAGATGTCGTTGTCCTTCTTCCTTCTACTTCTTCTTTCAAATAATGATCGGGACAAAATTCTATCTCGTTGTCTAATTCTTTGTATGAAAACACTCTGTGTTAACATTCAAAGGGGGCATCATGTATACACGTAATTTTGTCCCATCAAAAAATTAGTTTTATTATCTTATCCCATTTTACCACGCCCCCCAACCTGTGTGATAATCCCTCTACAAAATAACAAAATAATAACCTCTAACTAATTTTATCTTATCCTAACAACCTATCCAATCAAAATAAACGATGTCACCACCCCCTCACACTTTTTTTATTCCTTTTAAACAAACATATTAACAACAAAAAGGGAGGGGGCCATAGGGCAAGGGGTATTTTTTTTTCTCCACAATTCCATAGACCAAAGGACATCACTCACATCTCCGATTGAGAGAACACTGCATTTTGTTCATTAATATACATGAGAGAATATAGAGGAGAGGATCTTCTTCCATTTTCTTTTTCTCTCCCAGATGGACTAAAATAAGGGGGATTTTCTTCTTTTTTCCTTTTAGGGAACATGATATATACACAGTGATTGACATTGTTACACACTCATCACATACCTCATCAAAAAATTCATGTACATACTGAAATTCACTCGGATGACACACTGTAATGGTGAGGCTTCAGAGAGGATAGTGGATAATTGAGGAGAAATACAGTAGAGAAAAAGAAAACAAGTAGAACACAAGCAAAGCAAATAAAATCTGGCAAAGGTTGAGTTTGGTGGCGAATTTCTCGCTGGAATCCATTATCTCCGTTAGATTTAGGCGTGGCTAATCATAATCTACCTTTCACCGTAAAAAAATCCAAAGTCAGCAGCTAAATCACCCTGAAATCAGCCTATTTTGAGTTGATTTCGGTGAAGCTTCACCAAAAATTGTATATGGGTTTTGGGTTGTGCGATTTCTATTTTGGCTTATCCATTTGTGTTCGCAGAATTCTGTTCGAATCATGTTCAAGGAGTTTTTGTGATTGAGTTGGTTGATAGTCGAGGTTCAAATTGAGGTTTTTCGAGTGCGATATTATCTCTGATATATTAAAATCGATATTTGAGGTCCAATTCTTCAACTCCCTCTTTTCGTTTTGTTTTAATTTGGTGAATTGATGTATGATTGTGTGTTGTTGGTTGGTTATTAGATGATCTTGTTGATATTCGACATTGTATATTCATGAATTATTAATCATGATATGAATTTAATGTTAGCATGAGCTTGGATACTCGTTTTGTGTGAATAGTGACATATAAAAGGGAATTTGGGGTAGAACTGAGAAATTGATAAAAAAGGTGAATTTAGATTGATTTGGTTTATTGTTGTTTTGTTTACTTTGGAACAAATAGCAAGTTTGTGAACTTGATACAATCATATTTTAGGCTGAAAGCTTAGTAGGCAAAGTTTAGGTCCGGGTAGGCAAATTTAGCATTTGTGGGATATGGAATGCTTGAACTATGTGTTGAATGGCTTGGTTTCATTGCTTTTTGGATTGAATGTATATATCATTTGTTCGGGGAATGCCCCGAGGTATTCGTGTTTATTCATCGGGAAATGTCCCAAAGTATTTATACTCAGAGGACGTTCGCAATGAAGGCCCAAGGCATCGGGTAGAGCATAGTCTAGGATTAGCTTAGAATAGGATTTATATTTTTACATTTTTTTATCGTGGACTGTATAATTGGACTGAACATTATGTTCAAGATTGTTTTATTTTGTTGGTTTAATTGATTGTTTTGTGTTCTTTTATGTGATTTATACATTCTTAATGTCAAATTAGCCGATAGGCTCCACCAAGCGACCGTGGTCAAACCACGGGACCAAGGGTTGCCTAACACCTTCCCCTCGGTCAACAAAATTTCTTGGTCGGAATCTCTATTTGCAAACCATTTTTAAAGAGTCAAATCATTTTGAAATGGATCTTTCAAAGGTAACTTGTCACACTGGATTATGTCAAGTGGAGAATCTGAATAAAAAATGCAAATAGTCCTTTTTCAAAACAAATTTTTAATCTCTTGTCACTTCGATAATAAAAATCTTTTCGACCCTTAAAATGATAATCATATTTTGGAGTTAAAAAAGGGGTGTGACACCTCTTGGTTTAATAAAATTCTCCAAAGATCTTGAGTCATTTAACAGCTATCTTTGGGATTATGAAAGCTTCAAAATAACTGTCAAATATTTGTTGACTCTCTTAGCGCCAAAGATAGTCAACTTATATGGACTTCCATGGTCTTTCATGGTAAATATTTCTTTTATTATGATATGATTTATTTTTTATTTATTCAATAATGCTTTTGATTCATTGGCATTATTTTATAGGCTTGGGCGTTTGAAGCCATTTCTTATTTGAGACAACAAGTGAACTACCAGGAAGAAGTTTCCTGTACAAGAATCCTGAGATAGTTGTTGGCCAAAATTAATAAAAATGTAAAATTTCTTGATCTCTTTAACCCCCTGAAGAATGCAGTAAGTCTAATTCTAATTAAGTTTTTGTTTCAATTCTTTGAATCATCTAATCATCATTCTAATATATGTACTGATTTATGATAGATTGTGCATCCGCCGCTTTTTTTGACCAATCGAGAGTTGAAGATGACATTTTTCTTACTTTAAAGTCTGTGCAAACTTTATCAAACCCTAAAGTCATTGAAAAATCAAAATAGAATTGTTTGGAGAAACAACCATTAGAAGAAAAAATACTTTTGGAGGGTGGGCTTGTTGTTGTTGATGGTGGTAGTGGTAATGGAGTTGTTGGTGGTGGTAGTGGTGCTGTTGTTAAGGATGATAATGCTCCTCTTACAATTTTTAAAACAAACCATTATGAGTATGATCATATTGGTTATGCATAATTTGCCCCTCGTAGCAAATGTTCTGTATGCAAATGTCAAGACTGCCATGCAAAACCTCATGTAGTGTTTAATGTTATTAATGCAATAACTACTTCTGTAAAGTAATTAATGTCTACGAAGGGTGTCATTCCATCAAAGAGGATTCCATATTCATCCACTCCATTAGAAATTAAGGCTAAGAAGAGAAGGAAAGTAATTTCCAAGGATTATCAAGCATCCAAAAAATCAAAATTACATCTCTGTTGTCTTTGTGCTGCACTATTGAGCATTGTACAAGGACCACAAGAGAGCAGCATGAGTTGAAGAAGGTGAATATATAATATCTATTCCAACTAACAAACAAACACATATGTTTCAACAGATGACACATTTGCTGAAAATTATCAAATAGATATATACATCTATTGCAACAGTTGACTAACCTGTTGCATTAGATGCAGTATCTATTGCAACATATGTCACATCTATTTTTGAAAATCAAACAGCTCTACATACTATTTTTATTTATAACAACAGATGACCTATAAATCAAGAATTCCTAATGTTTCAGTTTTTCCAAAAAGGTGAATCATATGTTGCAACAGAAGGTTTATTCGTTGGAAATTATAATATAGTATTCCTCATATTTAAATTTTTTCTAATAGATGATTCATATGTTGCAACAAAAAGATAATCTATTTGCTAAAAGTTATGAATTATCCTTTTCTATTTTTTTGGTATCTTTATGATTAGCGTTGACAATTCTGGCTTTCCAGGTGGATGCTACTACTGAACAACATTGACAATATGCTACTCTTTTTATGGAAATACAGAGAAGTGAAAATGTAGAAACCGTACGTAAGAGACATTAAAGATTCATAATGCCCAAAGCTGAAATACATAGCACCAGATGATGAACAACTTCTCCATATTGAGTCTGTCAAAGTAATAACCGCACCCCTCCTTAGAAATTGTTGGCATCAAAACTTAAATTGTTAATTTATTTATTGAGATCTATACCCATAGTAATTTTTTTACATTTCATTTATTTGTTGATTTATTTTATGTAATTACTAAAGGCTTCTACTTATTTTATGTTGTCTATTAATTTTATTTTATCCTTAACTTTTAATTATTAATTAAAATAGAATACTAGATTTAAATATTGCAACAAATAATATACCTGTTGTAACAGACGACATATCTATTGAAAAATATCAAACAGATTTAGACATATGTTGAAACATGTAGGTAATCTTTTTTAAATTATCAAACAGGTCTTCTCACTGTTGCAACAAATAGACTTAAATATAAATATCGATATGATACAACAGATGACCAACCTATTGCAATAGATAAACTATCAGTCATAACAGGTAGAATATTTGCTACAACAAATCGATAATCTGTTGCATTATACAAAATTCAACTTTCATTAGACATAAAAAAATTATCACTATATGTAAAGTGAAGTGACTTAAAATAAAAAAGACGAAACCCATCGACAGGCACCTAAAGTTGCATCGATCTTTCACTTTGGGCCCTTAAATAGATAGTGTTCATTTTAAACACCTAAAATAGTTATCAAATGTGTCAGTTTTGTACTTTTTGACCTGTTAGTAGTTCGCGTGTAATTCACGCAGCCAAGGCGCATTGAACCCCTATTTTTTCTGACTTGGCATCTAATTTGGCCCCCAACGGTTATTTTTTCCTCATTGTCTTATACATTCATATTCTTCCTAAAATTTAACCCTAAATTCCCAAATCTTCTTCATCATTATCTTTTTTTCTCTATACAAATTCTTCAAATTATTTGTATTTGATTTTTCTTCATTTTTTATCATTTTTCTACTAAGCTTTACAATGTCGAGCTCATCTTCCACTATTTTTTGTGATAAAGATTTTCGATATTGTAACTGTGTTCATGAATCTCTATTGAAGATTTCTTCGACTCAACAACATCTAGGTCATAGTTTTTTTGCTTGTAATATTTCAAAGGTAATATTTTTTATTTAATTAATTGATTAATTATTGACTTGTAATTGTTTTGTAATTGTGGTCTTGTATTTATAGAAATTAGGTGGATGTGATTACTTTGATTGGTATGAAGAACGACACCCTTCAAAAGTAAATCATGTTATCTAGGGTTTGTTGAAGAAAGTCAAGGTTTTTGAAGAGAAACAAAATCGAGCAAGAAGATACTATATTGTTAGCGCTATTTCCACTGGTTTGGTGTTGTTGGGCACATGGATATTCAAGCCTAATTGCTAAAATTTTCATGGTGGTGTATTTGATACTGGTTTAGTGTTTTTGAGCACATAGATATTCAAGCGTAATTTTTGGAAAATATCAAATAGATTTAGACATATGTTGCAACATGTAGGTCATCTGTTAGAAATTATCAAACAGGTCTTCCCACTGTTGCAACTGATACACTTAGAAACATCGATATAACGCAACAGATAACCAACCTATTGCAATAGATAAACTATCTATCATAACACATAGAATATATGTTACAACATATAGACAATCTGTTGTATTATAAAAAATCAACTTTCATTAGACATAAAAAAATTTCCACTACATGTAAAGTGAATTGAGTTGAAATAAAAAAATTATTATGGTGTTTGTGTTCTACATCTTTTTATTTATACACAAGCTCCAAGCATTCAGTTAGTACCTTATAAGCCCAGGCTTTTTTCGTGTTTGATACAGTGTTGTCGCACAGAAAGGTCGTTGGCTCAGCCATTTTTATGTCGATCAGCAAACATTTGATGTATGCATGTATGACCTGCATGAGACAAACATTTCATTTTCTGGAAGGTCCATGTCCTTGTTTTGACCTTCAAAATCTCATGTTTTCTTCTTCAACACTTCCACTGGCAAATAATCCATCAGTTTACTCTGCCTCAACAAGTTGAGGAACAAATCCAACAGTGGCTGAATGTGGGGAAAAAATAGGCCTCCTCGATAGAAGGTAAGTTGCACTCATAAACCTTCATCTTTTCCTCCTCGAGTAGTATCTCAAGAGCTAAAAAAGTTTGATGTTCATATTCATTACTGCAAGAAGTCATTTTGCCTTGGTCCAGCTCTTGCCCTAAGGATATGGCCTCTACCCTCTAACATATTTAATCATTTCTTCATCCCATTGTAACCCATAAACTAACAAATCAAATCATGGGCCACTGGGAGTTGATGCTAGATTACTGAGATCATCGCACCTAT